>NC_062550.1:47783163-48104934 GCF_016906955.1 Phacochoerus africanus | reverse complement strand
ACATTCATATTTTTGTAAATCTATCACACACTTATATTTCCAGTTTCTGTTTGCTTTTAACTAAAAATAAAAATCCTATTAGCAAATAGATACTGACAATAGTGGGAGAATTGAGAGAGACATTAACACTTACGCTGATCTTGGTCATCTCATATCCAGAGAAAGATCATTGAAAGTCTAAGGACTTTCAGATTCATGAAGGAGTAAACAGCTCAGAGGTCAGAATAAATCTATGCACTTCAAATTTCAAGAACTGTTCACAACCACAAGATTTTAATTTTTTACCTGCAACAGCTGTAATATGGGGTAGAAAGTATCCTCAGACAGTAACAATAACAATTCTCCTGTCTTTCAGCTTAAACTACCAACCAGAATGTAAACACAGCTTATGGTATTTCAGAGAAAATTCGTGAACCCAGATATGCAATGTTTCTTGCTAAGTGCTTATTATCTATATGAATGGGATAACATGAACATCTACTACCTGGCCCAGATGCGTCTGTTGAAGCTGTGGGTGGTGGCAGTTGTTGTCTTTGTAAGGTTTCATTTTCATTATTAATCTGAAGTAAAGCATGACCTGTATTTGGGGAGAATGTGTTAAAAATAAATAGAGATAAAAGCCTATGGACAAAATGTGGTCTGTACCAGCACAGATTTTTTTCAAAAGAGAATGCAAATCTAAGCTTAAAGCAGCCTTAGGAAAAAATTAGTTTTACCATAGTTATGTCCAACGGAAATGTGTTTAGCAACTAAAATAAATGATACACTACTTTATGATCTTTCTTTCATAATGCTTATTTCTTCCACTCTCACCTCTCCCAGGCCCACCCCAGAGAAAGAGGCACTGTTTTCATAATATCTGAAAAATATTTACCTTTGATTTTGGATTGAATCCACTCCAAGAAGACACTCACCCTGGAAAATACATCTGGCTTCCTTGGCTGGGCATAGCCAGCTCCCCAGCTGACAATGCCGTAGAGGACAAAGGGACCTTTTTCATGTTTACATACTAATGGTCCACCAGAATCTCCCTGAAACACCAAGAAAACATGTTCTAAAATTTGCTTTAGTCAGAGCACCTGCTTTTACTTTTGGAATAGGAAGAATCAATAATTTGTTCATAACATATATTTTTTTAATTTTTAAAGATTTATTCTTTGTCAATCTGTATAGTTTAGACTACTTAGACTTACATAAATGAAATCACAAATAAAAGAAATGAAAGAGGAGATATTACAACTGGCACCACTGAAATACAAAGAACCATAAGAGACTACTCTGAACAACTATAAACCAAAAAATTAGACAACATAGAAGAAATAAATTCCTAGAAATATATAGCCTACTAACACCAAATCAAGAGGAAAAAGAAAATCAGAACAGATCAACTGAAAAAGAAGATTGAATCAGTAATCAAGAACATCCCAATGAAGAAAAGCCCAGGACCAGATGGCTTTAACAGTGAATTTTACTAAACATTTAAATCAGAATCCTTTTCAAACTCTTCTAAAAACTGAAGAACAGGGAACACTCCAAAATTCATTTTATGAGGTCAGTGTTTTCTTGATACCAAAGTCAAATAAAAACACTGCAAGAAAATATATGTTGATATTCCTAATGAACATAGATGTAAAAATCTCCAAGAGAGTTCTAGCAAATTGAATTCAACAGTAATTAAGTAGATCAATCATCATAATCAAGTGGGATTTATTCTAGTGGTGCAAAGGTGGCAACATATGCAAATCATTAAATGTGAAAGTTAAAAATTGAATTATCATCTTAAAAGAAAAAAACATTTGACAAAATGCGACATTCTTTCATGATAAAGACTCTCAACAACTTGGGCATAAACAAAACATACCTCAATATAATAAAGGCCATATACAACAAACTCACAGCTAACATCATATGCAACAGTGAAAAGTTGAAAGCTGTTCCTCTAAGAGCAAGAACAAGACAAAGGTGTCCACTCTCACCAAACCTATTTAAAGTCCTAGCCAGAGTAATCAGGCAAGAAATGAAATAAAAGTACCCAAATCAGAAAGAAAGAAGTAAAACTTTTTATTTGCGGATGATAAGATTTTTATGCAAAAAGTCTTAAAGGCTCCACCAAAAACTCTTAGAACTTATCAATGAATACAGTAAAATTTAAGTATACAAAACAAACATATAGAAATCAGTTGTGTGGAGTTCCTGTTGTGGCTCAGTGGGTTATGAACCCTGGTATCCATGAGGATGCAAGTTTGATCCCTGGCCTCACTCAGTGGGTTAAAAATTCAGCGTTGCTGTGAGCTGTGGTGTAGGCCACATGAGGCTTGGATCTGATTTTGCTGTGGTTGTGGCTTAGGCCAGCAGCTGCAGATCCAATTCAACCCTTAGCCTGGGAACTTGCCTCACCTGTGGTCCTAAAAAAGAGAAAAGAAAGAGGGAGGGAGGGAAGGAGGGAAGAAGAGAGAGAGAGAGAGAAGGAAGGAAGGAAGGCAGGCAGGCAGGAAGGAAGGAAGAAAGGAAAGGAAGGAAAGGAAGGAAGGAAAGAAATTGGTTGTGTTTCTATACACAAGAAAATTATGAAAAAAATAAGAAAAACAATCCCATCTACAATAGCGTCAAAAGAATAAAATATTTCAGAATAAATCTAACTAGGGAGGTAAAAGATCTCTGTACTGAAAACTAAGATTATGATGAAAAAATTGAAGGTACAAATAAATGGAAAGATAGTCCATGTTCATGAACTGAAAGAATTAATATTTTTAAAATGTTGATTCCATGCAAAGCCACCTATAGATTTAATGAACTCCATATCAAAATTTCAATGACTTTTTTTTTCATAGAAATAGAGAAAAGGGAGTTCCCGTCGTGGCGCAGTGGTTAACGAATCCGACTAGGAACCATGAGGTTGCGGGTTCGATCCCTGCCCTTGCTCAGTGGGTTAACGATCCGGCGTTGCTGTGAGCTGTGGTGTAGGTCGAAGATGCAGCTCGGATCCCGCGTTGCTGTGGCTCTGGCGTAGGCTGGCAGCTACAGCTCCGATTAGACCCCTAGCCTGGGAACCTCCATATGCCGAGGGAGCGGCCCAAGAAATGGCAAAAAGACAAAAAAAAAAAAAAGAGAGAGAAAAAATAATCCTAAAATTCATGTGGAACCACAAAGACCCTGAATAGCCAAAGTAGTCCTTAGAAAGAGTAAAGCTGGAGGCATCACACTTCCTGATTTCAAAATATATTACAAATTTATAGTAATCAACCCATACGGTACTAGCATAAAACAGACACTCAGATAAATGGAACATGATTGTGAGCTCAGAAAAAAAAAAACCCTCTTATGTATATGTGTGTGTAGTTAGCTAATATTTGACAAGGGAATAAAGAATACTCAATGGGGAAAGAAAAGTTTCTTCAATAAATGATTTTGGAAAAACTGGATAACCACATGAGTGTTCACAGCACAAGAAAGAAATGATTAATTATGTAAGCTGATGAAGGGGTTAATTAACCCTCCTATGGTAAGCATTGCACAATATAAAAGTGTATCAAATCACTACATTGTATGTTTTACATTTATATTTCAAATGTTATCTGTCAACACTATCTCAATAATGCTGGTGAAAAAAAACAAGCCTTAGGACCTAAGATTTGCAAGTTTTAAGGCAGTCTTTCTGTTTTTTAATCAGGGAATTTTTTTTGACACAAATGTGTCAGTGTTTAGTTTAGGACCAAACTAAATCTATAATTCGTCTTCTTTAAAAATAAACTAAGCTGATGACATACTTGATATAGCTGTTTATTTTATATGGATACTTTCACACTAGAAACCCTGAATTGGGAATAGGAGATAGATTCCCTAATCTGTAATATAAAACAATTAATACTTTCTCTAGGCCTAATTTTTTCCACTACATAAAATGAGATTATACTTAAGACTCCCTTCCAGTTTGAAAATTGTCTGATGCGTCAAGTCAGGTTTTTTTTTTTTTTTCAATCTTTCATTCATTTAGTTACAACACATACCCAATATAGAATTTTTCATGCAATTAAATTTCATGATACAGAAAGAGTCTTAATTTTTCTTCTTTTGTTGATGCTTATCACAGGGCTTAGAATACAGTAAATTTTCAATAAACAATGGCATCTACTAATTTAAAAAAAAATTATTCAGTGCCTACTGTGAGCTACGCAATTCTGGAAAAGACTATAAGCAAATAAGATGGTGATACTAGCCATGGAGGAAATGTTCAGAGTGAAACACTGACGACAAAGGCAACCCTGTATATGCTTACACATGCATGTATGTATACGTAGTTTCAAAAACATTTGCGCTTACATGTGAAAAATAAGAATGAGCTGGATTTTCAAAAACATGGAAGAATAGTGTTTTACACATATTTGACATCTGGGCTAAGGCCCCAAGTTAGACAAGGATGTGGCAAGTTAGGTTAGGAGGTCAGCAGTAATCAATGTGGCTGAAATATATTAAGCAAGAGGAAAGAAAAAGTCAGCAAGAAAAGATGGGAAATGTCAGCAAGAACAGGACAGGTATCACTCAGTAATGATAGAGGTCACCTATCATTAATTAATTTTTTAATTTAAAAAAAATTAAATTTGGGGGAGTTCCCATTGTAGCTCAGTGGGTTAAGAACCCAATATAGTGTCTTTGAAGATACCGGTTTGATCCCTGGCCTTGCTTGGGTTAAGGATCCAGTGTTGCCACAAGCTGTGGAGGCATAGTTTGCAGAGGCAGCTCAGATCCAGCGTTGCTGTGGCTGTGATGTAAGCCAGAAGCTGCAGCTCTGATTTGACTCCTAGCCTGGGAACTTTCTTATGCTGCAGGTGTGGCCTAAAAAACAAAAAGAAAAAATTTTTTTGGTAAGCAAAAAACAAAACTGTGTATCTGAAACTCCCATGTCTTTCCATTCCAACATTCTGATTTTCACCTTTCTGGCTGAGAAATTACATTAGCAGGTCCATTACTTCCGAGTATACACCAGAGGATAAAAACCAATTACCTGATAGAAATAATAGAGTTCATTTGATCAAAGCAAGTTTCTGAAGTTACCCTTTTAGTATCCAGCATTCTCTGTAATAGAAAGCTAACCACACTTAGAATCTTAACTTCTACGTTCCTTTCCTTATACTGGCTGCAAATTTGGTCATCCTGCAGCCAAAGTGAAAGCTGGATGAGGCCGAAATAAGGTGCCAACTGAGATCACGGTATCTGGGTCACCTCTGACATGGACCTAATTCTCTCCCTAGTTCTTCCACAAGTACAAAGGCCCCTCATGTCCTTTCCTCTTGTGTTGTAGAAAAGCTCAAAACCCCCAGGCCTTCCTGAGTCATAAAAGAGGAGGCTCAAGTAATTCATGATTAGGGCAAGAGAGTCATTAATTTTTTCAGTGTCTGATGAAAATTCCTGAGTTGTTTTACAGTTACTATAACTGCCACCAGAGGGGGAAAAAAGCTAATTGCATGATGACCAGAACACAGCCATGACATAAACTGCTCCATCTTGAGCAGTGCTCAATCTATGGTTACCACAATTCCAAGAACTGACCTTAAGAAAATGAGATTAACGGTATTGCTCATAGCAATCTGTATCTTTGTGGGCATCAAAATTACATATACAGTAGCTGTCCATATATGTAAACAGAAGATGAAAATTGTCAGCAAAGAGATGCTAGAGACCCACATTGACAGCTTCCCTCCTAAGAATGCAATGCCCTATGTCAGCATGAAGAAAATGCAGAAGACAGATCTTTGCCCCTAATTCCACTGAAATGGAATGGATGGGAGTTCCTATGGTGGCTCAGCAGTTAATGAACCTGACTAGTATCCATGAGGATATGGGTTCAATCCCTTGCCTTGCTCAGTGGGTTAAGGATCCAGCATGGCCATGAGCTGTGGTGTAAGTCACAGACATGGCTTGGATCCCTCATTGCTGTGACTGTGGTGTAGACTGGCAGCTGCAGTTCCAATTTGACCCCTAGCCTGGGAATTTCCATATGCCACAGATGCAGCCCTAAAAAAGAAAGACAAAAATGGAATGGATGTCTAAAAAGTGGGGATTTGTAAGCAGCTATTTTTTAAATTTTTTATTAAAGTATAATTGACTTACAATGTTCCTTCAATTTCTGCTGTACAGCAAAGTAACCCAATCATACACATATACACATTCTTTTTTTTCTTTTCATGCTATCTTCCATCATGTTCTAACCCAAGAGATCGGGCATAGTTCCCTGTGCTATACAGTAAGGCCCCATTACTTGGCCATTCCAAAGGCAGTAGTTTGCATCTATCAACCTAAAACTCTGGGGAGTTTGTATGCAGCTCTTTTGCCCCATCCTGATTGCCTAATTCTGTTCCCCTTAAACCTTAATTATAAAAAGGAGGTCATTCAGTAACATTTAACTGACTTTTGCTCTACTGAACACACACAATGCCTTGCCTAACATGTTGATTCCTTTCCTGTATTAAAAGGAGTAAAAATGAAGACATAAGCATTTAAACAATGACTGACTCTCTACCTCCAGTGCCCCCCTTAGCAAATTTGCAGGTGGACCATGAGGGCAAGAGAGCATTCAAAGGAAGATGGGGAGGCATCAGTGGTCCGCCCGCCATGGAAAAATGATGAAGAATCTGAGCCTCCACCTTAGTGACTAATTGAAACTGTTTCTCCCTTTTCCTTTAGAAGTCATCAAGGTCAGCAGAATCTTTGGAGCTGGTCTCAGGGCATGAGTCCTTCTCCTCCCCAGATTGCCAGATTTTCTTTCTTTTTTTTTTTTTTTTTTTTTTTTTTTTTTTTTTTGCTTTTTAGGGCTACAGATGCGGCATATGGAAGTTCCCAGGCTGGGGACAAATTGGCGCTACAGCTGCCGGCCAAAGCCACAGCCACAGCCATGCCAGATCCAATCCACATCTGCAGCCTACACCAGAGCTCATGGCAATGCTGGATCCTTAACCCAATGAGCGAGGACAGGGATGGAAACCCATATCCTCTTGGCTACTAGTTGGGCTCATTACCGCTGAGCCCCAACCGGAACTCCACCAGCTATTCTAACTAAAGCAACTTTCCTTTCTACCAAGCCTTGCCTCTCAGTTACTGGCTTTTGAGCAGTCAACCCTGAGTTTGGTAACAAGTTGATTCTGACCTTGTCAATAGCATGCCTGTCTAACTGACATGTGAATATATCTGTATAGCTTTGTACCTCTGTGATATCACTGAAATGAAACTACTGCTTTGTGATTTGTTTTTCCTTGCATTTGTAAACAATTTTTTTCAAAGGTTCTTATTTTCTTCAGGATTATTTTATTTTAATCTGTGGAGGAAAACTAAGTATGGGGACATAGGAGTTCAGTAATAATTTTTATAAAAACTCTTAAATCATAAGTAGGATACCTGGAGTTCCCGTTGTGGTGCAGCAGAGAGGAATCTGACTAGGAACAATGAGGTTGCGGGTTCAATTCCTGGCCTCACTCAGTGGGTTAAGGATCTGGCATTGCTGTGAGCTGTGGTGTAGGTTGCAGATGTGGCTTGGATCTGGCATTGCTGTGACCGCGGTGTAGGCCAGTAACTGTAGCTCCGATTAGACCCCTAGCCTGGGAACCTCCACGTGCCACAGGTAAGGTCCTAAAAAGCAAAAGAAAAAAAAAAAGAAGAAGAAAGTAGGATACCCTAATTGAGAATCCTTATTTGCTTGTTCCCCTTTTACCAAAGTCTACCTGAATACATCTTCCCACCTGCAGGCCAATTGAGTGGTGCCGCCCTCTCCTACCTTCTCATGGGCTCCTCTATGTACCATTTGCCCTCCGGCTAATGGCTGCTTCTGTCCACTCTCTGCCATCTCAATAAGTTTGGATTAAGTAACTTACTCTTTCTATTGTCCCATTGGCCTTTGAATAGAGGTCTGGGGTGACTTTGCAGGCACAGGCCAAGATGCTTGTCTGTGGCTTTGGGAGTAGTTTCCTCCTGCTAAGGAGAATCTCCAGCAGATGACAATCTCCTATCCTCCTCTGCAAAATCAGAATCCTCTCACCTGACCGATATCTTTGCCTCCAGATGCTGCAAAGCCAGCACAGATCATCTTCTCCGAGATCCCTCCTGGGTGGGCAGAATAGTAAGTACGTTCGCAGAACTCTCTTTCTAGCACAGGCACTTGAATCTGCTGTAAGCGACTTGCGAGGTCACCATCTAAGAAATAGATTCAGAAAGAGAGCTTGGTAATGAAGTAATCAACAAGCAATGTTAAAGAAATATTTTTAAGGAGTTCCCGTCATGGCGCAGTGGTTAACGAGTCCGACTAGGAACCATGAGGTTGCGGGTTCGGTCCCTGCCCTTGCTCAGTGGGTTAACGATCCGGTGTTGCCCTGAGCTGTGGTGTAGGTTGCAGACGCGGCTTGGATCCCGCGTTGCTGTGGCTCTGGTGTAGGCCGGTGGCTACAGCTCCAATTCGACCCCTAGCCTGGGAATCTCCACATGCCGCGGGAGCGGCCCAAGAAATAGCAAAAAAAAAAGACAAAAAAAAAAGAAATATTTTTAAGTTCAGACTTGCTCTACATCAACACAAACGCCACTGTTCAGTTTTGCCCTAAGCTGAGGTAGAATTCTGAAGCCAA
The DNA here is from genome assembly GCF_016906955.1 of Phacochoerus africanus. Taxonomy (NCBI): domain Eukaryota; kingdom Metazoa; phylum Chordata; class Mammalia; order Artiodactyla; family Suidae; genus Phacochoerus; species Phacochoerus africanus. The sequence continues at coordinate 48,096,328 of NC_062550.1, read as the reverse complement.
ATGCAGGGTGTTGTGCAGATGTGGCTTCATTTCCAGATATGGCTTCTTGGCGAAGAAAATCCACTGGGGGAAATACAAGACAAGAAACACTTTTATTTTCTAGTTTAATTCTGATGGAAAAGTTAGTGTTTCAAATATTGCTAAGTAAGAATTCATAAAGAGAAAGATAGGCTAGGAATTGGTGTTACAGATAATTTCTATTATAAATATATATGATATTTATTTATACATGCACAGTTGACCCTGAAACAACATGGTTTTTAACTGCATGGGTCCAGTGATCCTCAGGTATTTTGCAGTAGTAAATGCTACAGTATTACCTGATTCCTAGTTGGATGAACCCGCAGATGTGGGAGCACAGATATGGCACGCTGACTATAAATGGTAATTGAATTAACTCTCCAGTTGTTCAAAAGTCAACTGCAAATATTTTACATAAATATATATTATAAATACATGACAATACTATGTTCATATAATTTCCTAATATAAACTAAAATCATATTTCTCTTTTTCCTTTATTATCACTGAGGCCTGGCCTAATCTCAACTCCAATTTAAGATGACATTGATGAAGGAATGTAAATTGGTGCAGCCACTATGAAAAACAGTATGGATTTTCCTCAAAAAACTAAAAATAGAACTACCATATGATCCAGCAATCCCACTCCTCGAATATATCCAGACAAAACTATAATTTGAAAAGATACATTTCCTCTATGTTCATAGCAGCACTATTTACAATAACTACCACATGGAAACAACCTAAACAATCTCTCAAGAGATGAATGGATAAAAAAGATGTGGTATGTACATATACAATGGAATACTACTCAGTCACATTAAAAAAAAAAAAAAACGTTAAGTGCCATTTGCAGCAAAATGGATGAACCTAGACATTATCATCCTAAGTGAAATAAGTCCAAAAAAAGGACAAATACCATCACCTATATGCAGAACCTAAAATATGACATGAATGAATTTATTTATGAAAATAGAAACAGATGCACAGACATAGAGGACAGACTTGTGGTTGCCAAGGAGGGGGCTGGGAGAGGGAAGGCTTGGGAATTTGAGATTAGCAGATGCAAAATATGATATACAGAATGGACAAACAATAAGGTCCTACTATATTCAGCACAGGGAGCAGTATTCAGTATCATGTGATAAACCATAATGGGAAAGAATATGAAAAAGAAAAAGAATAGAGTTCCCATCGTGGTGCAGTGGTTAGCAAATCTGACTAGGAACCATGAGGTTGCGGGTTCGATCCCTGCTCTTGCTCAGTGGGTTGACGATCCGGCGTTGCCATGAGCTGTGGTGTAAGTTGCAGACACGGCTTGGATCACAAGTTGCTGTGGCTCTGGTATAGGCTGGCAGCTACAGCTCCGATTGGACCCCTAGCCTGGGAACTTCCGTATGCTGCAGGAGTGGCCCAAGAAATGGCAAAAAGACAAAAAAAAAAAAAAGAATATATGTGTATAACTGAATCACTTTGCTGTACAGCAGAGATTAACACAATGGAAAACAGCTATATTTCAATAATATAAATTTAAAAAAAATAGGAAGATGACACTAATGTTGAACATTGAAGAATTTCTTCTCTTATTTGCCCTTAGGCAGGCCTGTGTTAACATGTATTATTCTGCATGACTTGTTCTATCACTTTAGATTTATAAATTTTATTTTATTTTATTTTATTTTATTTTATTTTATTTATGGCTGCACCCATAGCATATGGAAGTTCTCAGGCCAGGGACTGAAGCTGAGCCACAGCTGTAACCTATACCACAGCTGTGGCAATGCCAGATCCTTTTAACCCGCTGCACTAAACTAGGGATTAAACCCGCAACTATGCAGAGACTTGAGCCATAGCAATCAGATTCTTAATCCTCTGCACCACAGCAGGAACTTCTTATAACTAATTTTAAAAAGATAAGTTTAGCATTTTATAGCCTTATACCTCTTGAAAAAAAAATTATTTTGTATTTATGTAATAAGTACAATATTTAAATTTAAATGTTATAAATTTTAGTTTATAAATACTAAATTTAAATATACTATAAATTAATATATAATTTAAAGTTAAAATATAATAATTTTAATTTAAATATAAATCAATACACTTAAATTTAAATATAAAATTTAAATATAAATATAATTAAACATAAATTTAAATTTAATATTTATAAAGTTTTTTACTCCAAGCTAATAATACTCATAACATAGTGAGGTGGGCTATCACACTGATCCACACATAAAAAAGCTAGAGCCCTAAGATTTGATCTCACAGCACCTATGGGGCAGAACTAGGACCTAGCATAGATCCTACTCCAAATCTTATTTTTTATTTTTATTTTTATTTATTAATTTTTTTAAATGGAAGTTCCCAAGCCAGGGGTCAAGCCACAGTCACTGTAGAAGCAACTCCAAGTAGTTATGCTGCGAGCCACATGGGAAGTCCTCTAAATCTTATTTTTCAAAATGTAGAAATCTGGAGTTCCTGTCATGGCTCAGTGGATAATGAACCAGACCAGCATCCATGAGGACGCACATTCCATTCCTGGCCTCACTCAGTGGATTAAAGATCTGGGATGTTGCCGTAAGCTGTGGTGTAGGCTGGCAGCTACAGCTCTGATTCAACCCCTAGCCTAGGAATCTCCAGACGTCATGCGTGTGGCCCCAAAAAGACAAAAATGCAAAAAAAAAAAATAGTAATCTAATACATAAGTAATCTTAAAATCCTCTTTTCAGGGACCAGCCGCATCAGTGTGGTTTATTGCCATGTTTCAAAATTGAGGACTTGCTTTCTGAAATTGAAAGATTGAATTCAGCTTTTCTAAGATCGTAGCCACCTTGGTGTCTGGTGGTCATGGCGTTAGTGAAGGTTGAAGGTTGAAGGTGTTATAGACAGGCATGTTTACTCAAGGGCTTTGAAGGCAGTCAATAAAAATGTACAGGATGTTAGCTCTATGCTCAGTAGACGTTGACCCCTGGGGAGAGAGCTGTACATTGGACAGAGATCTGTCTCACAAAGGGGTGAGATGTAGAAGATGATTCTAGAAAGTGATGTCAAGTCCGTTTATGTGCAAGGAGATGATAAAACTGGATAGTGCAAAGAGTGAAGGAAGGCTGGTCCTGCTCCAAGAAAGGGGACTGAGAAGCTCTGAGTTGAGGATGGCATGACGGGAGGGCCTGTGAAAAGACTGGAGTCAGAGTGCTGCCCGGGTACAAGGGACCAAAGTACAGAGCTTGACAAAGAAAGAAGACATTGTGCCTGAAGTTCAGCCAACAAGGGAACAAAGGAGGAAACAAGGCCGGAGAGATAAGGGGAGGTCCAAGGCAGAGCTTCCAACGCCAGGCTAGGAGTTCAGATTTTATTCTAAAGGTAAGAGAAAACCATTCCAGGTATATCAGCCGAGACAGGCTGATTTTAAATCCCAGTTTTGATATTTATTAACCATTGAATCTTAGCAAATTAACTTAAATTTCAGGGTCATAACCTCCTCATTTGCAAAATGAAGGATAAAATCTCCTCATATGGTAGTTGTAAAGATTCTTAAAAAAGCAATCTGGCTGCAGGTAGCACAGTAAGCTGAGAACATGAACACTGTATTCGATCAAAGATAAATTCCCCTCCCCTACAAGCTCACAGATCTTACCATTATTTTTTTAACTGAAGTGTAGTTAATTTTTAATGTTGTGTTCATTTTTGGTATACAGCAAATTGATTCAGTTCATATATATATATATATGTATATATATGCACATATATACATACATAAACACATATACATATGTTATTATTTTTCATATTGTTCCATTATTGTTCATTATAAGATATTGAATATGGCTCTTTGTGCTATACAGTAGGGCCTTATTGTTTATCTGTTTTATACAGAGTAGTGTGTATCCACTAGTCCCAAACTCCTAACTTACCTGTCTTTGCCTTCTTTCCCCTTTGGTAACCATAAGGTTTTCTATGTTCTCAAAGCTCACAGACTTTAAATGACATATAAACAGAAGGAAAAGGTAAAAGAAAATAATTTTACACAGTGAAAAGTAGCAGAAAATATAAAAGAAAATAATTTTATGTAGTTAAAAGCAGAAAGACACAAACATCAACCAGTTAGAACTATCAGTACTTTACTATGGCTTTAAGAACCCTAGAATCTAGCCCAGGGGTCAGCAAACCCCAGCCAGCAGGCCAATTCCATGCCAGCCCCTACTGCCAGCCCCCAACCCATCCCTGAGTCTATGTATTACAATCCATGAATTATTATTTGTGCATTTTTAAATGGTTGAAAAGAAAATCCAAAAAAGAATAATATTTCTTGAAGAAAGATTATCATATAAAATTTAAATTTCATGGAGAATTCTATTAGAACATAGCTACATCCATTCTAAAACACATTGTCTTTGACTGCTTTGTGCTACAACAGCAAAGCTGAGTACTTGTGATAGAGACCATAGGGCCTGAAAGGCTTAAAAAACTTATATCTGGCCCTTTACAGATCTAGCCTACTTATGATTAAGTCATCCTGAGGGAAAAATAGAAAATAGCTCATTCTCTAATTTGATGAGCTATTACAGCTCCATAAAATGTGGTTTCTACTAACACCAAACTCCCAGTCCATCCCACTCCCTTCTTCTTTCCCTTGGCAAGCACAAGTCTGTTCTCCATGTCTGTGAATCTATTTCTGTTCTGCAGATAGGTTCATTTGTGCCATGTTTTATATTTCACATATTACATTTAGAATGGATAGGCAATGAGTTCCTACTGTAAAGCACAGGGAACTACATCCAATTTCGTGCGATAGACCACAATGGAAGATAATATGATAAAAAGAATGTGTATATATATATATATATATATATATATATATATATATATATACACACATATATGACCAGGTTACTTTGCTGTACAGAAGAAAATGACAGAACATTGTAAATCAGTTATACCTTAATAAAAAATTTTAAAACATGGTTTCTATCTTTCTGAAGGAGGAAGGGCTAAAGCAGATACTGCTTGGTATCATTTCTATGCCATAGTCTCAAAACTGTAAACCAGCAGTGATGTTTATGCAAAAACAAAAATGTTTACCTTCACTAACGCTTCCCCATCCAGTCACAACACAGATCTCAGAGGAAAACGGAGGCTCCATGCTGTGTGGGAGACATACCGGCCTCACCACTGAGTTGAACTCCAGAGCAGAGCTCAGTTGGATTAGGGCAATGTCAGAGTCATAGGTCACTGTGTCAAAGTCCTCGTGCACCACGATGTGTTTGGCCCTTCTCACCTGTACCATTGGCAAGCATGTGATTACAAGGCAAAGTCAACGAGTCAAATGACTCCCTGGCAGACTGGTCCAAAATAAGCTTAAATCTCTGCATTTCTCCATGTCAACAATGAAGATGACTTTGTACTAAATTTAAAAGGGCAGGAGTTCCCATTGTGGCTCAGCAGGTTAAGAATCTTATACAGTGTCCATGAGGATGTGGGTTCAATCCCTGCCCTCACTCAGTGGGTTAAGGATCTTGTGGTGCTGCAGCTGTGGCATACGCCAGCATCTGCAGCACCTATAACTTCCATATGCTGCAGGTGGAGCTGTAAGAAAAGAAAAAAGAAAAGAGAAGGCAATCTCTGTCCATAATTTACAAGAGTCCACGAACCATTTTCTGAGGACTGGTGGTCCTGGAGAAACTAGAAAGCGTAGACCTGTGTACATGGACCTGACACACTTCAGCCAATTCTCAGATTCAATGTCACCTCAAGTAGTATCTTTAAATGTTGGTATATAATTGATACATGTAAAGGGACTCTGGGATATTACATATTTTTACATATTTTAGCTAACTGTATTTCCTGGCATGTGACAACTTAGAGCACAGGCAGAATGACCTTTAAAAACATTTCTCACCTGCTCAGTGGATTCTTCCAAGGTTCTGTCATGGTCTCCAGCAACAACTGTCCAGAAGAGTGGATTATTTTTCCTGGAGAAAGAAGAACATCAGAGGTTTGACATGAAAACACATTGTTCACCATTTGGTCTAACCCCATCTGACCCTACCAATGCACACTGCTCAGTTCAGCCAAGGGCCACTCACTACTCTGTCTGGTGAGTCTGTATAACCAGAAAAGCCTTACCATGCCTCCTGATCCACCCAAGGACAAGTTCTTGATTGTATATCTTGCCTCCTTCTTTTGATCACAAAATATCTTTGGATCAAATATCACCAAAGGCTTTTTTTTTTAATAGCCACACCTATGGGGATATGAAAGTTCCCAGGCCAGGGACTGAATCTAAGCCATAGCTGTGACCTATGCTGCAGCTGTGACAACGCCAGATCTTTTAACCCACAGGGCCAGGCTGGGGATGGAACCCAAGCCTCAGCAGGAGACCCAAGCCGCTGGAGTCAGATTCTTAATCCACTGTACCACAGCGGGAACTCTACCAAAGGCTATATTTAAGTTGAGAAGGAAAAAAGAAAACTTAGAGCTTAATTTTGTAGTGATATTAGGAATACATGAAAAAATGACATTCATAATGATGTAGCTTCTGATTGATGTTTTAGTGTTAAAAGTATCCAAATGTTATATTAGAGGACTATACCTCAAATTGTCATCTTTTATCAAATAACCAGAATTGATAAAACTGTTTAAAAGAATGTATCAGTTCAAACATAGGTAAAATTCACAGGTGTTAGTGATCGGGGCATAGATTACTTTTAGAGGGGTGAAGATTGGGAGAGTTGGCCATATTTTGTTTGGCAACAAATCTGGATGTTGGCAATATTTTGTTTTTTGATCTGGGTGCTGGTTATATGGGTGTTCGCTTTGAGTAAATTCCTCTAATTGTACTAAAGATTTGCACACATTTGCTAGACCTCAACAAGATGTTTAAAATTTTGACTCCATATCCATTCATTTGTCACATCAAGATCTCTAGCTAAAAAAAAAAAAAAAAAAAATCCAGGGAGAGAGTCTCTCAATTGCCACAGACAGTCACTTCAACTTGGAGAGTAATTCATTCATTTTACAAAACTGTTTCTTTGGTAGAAGTAAAGTTATTGAAGGGTTTTTTTTTTTTATACACTTTATTCAAAGGAGAAGGTTCTTAATACACGTAGGCATCTTCTGTCTAGTCATAACCATCCTCATTTCAATTCCTTGCATGATGAGTTTGAGTCATTCATGTGTTTCAATATGCCTTTATTAAGGGAGCTAACTCAGGCAAAGTGCCTGGCAAGTACCTTGCAGATGGTAATGACTCCATAATGGTAGCCATTATCATTGGTTATGATCTGCCATCAGGCTAATGGAAGGATTCAACTTTATTTTCAAAGTCACCCTCTAAATCATTACTTGGAAGTAAAGGAACTTATTTCTTAAAGCAATTACCAAATTGTTACCCTAGAATCATAACCTTGCCCCTTCCTTGAATGGAAACCTGTTGTTCTTATCTAAGTTTCAGGAGGAAGCTACAAAGAGAAAGACAAAAACTTGTCAGAACCAACTAGGCCCAAGATGACAGAAGATCTGACTTCCAGCAGATCTGAGCTCACTGTAATGCATTAGCATACTAAATGACACACCTACTAGCACCACCACAGTTGACAATTGCCATGAAAACACCTGGAAAAGCCCACACAAGGACTAAAATGGAGTGTTGCCTAAGTTCTGGGTCCAAACCACATCCCTGTTCTCGGATAGGGCATGAAAACCCCTCCCATTCTTTCCAATTCCTTCCATTTTTATCTTTACCCTCCTATATATGTTGTGTTTCAGCCCAAATTGAGTCAAGAAGTTGATTTGTGAATGAAGTTCTGGTTTCTCCATTCTTTGGCCATTGAATAAAGTTTGTGCTACTTGTAGTCTCAGCGTCAGTTTCATTATTTGCTGTGTAAATCCTCTTTGACCAGGACAGAGGTCTTGGCTCAGGCTGGGGCTGCAGTGTGGATCCAGGTGAACGACTCAGTAACAAACTCACTCCACTTTTTTATATAGAGAATAGTGTCCACAATACAAAGAAATGATGGTAGATTTGATAATATAGCTCCCAATTTTTTTTTTTTTGTCTTTTTGCCTTTTCTAGGGCTGCTCCCGTGGCATATAGAGGTTCCCAAGCTAGGGGTATAATCAGAGCTGTAGCCACCGGCCTACACCAGAGCCACAAGCAATGCGGGATCTGAGCTGTGTCTGCAACCTACACCACAGCTCACGGCAATGCTGGATCCTTAACCCACTGAGTGAGGCCAGGGATCAAACCCGCAACCTCATGGTTCCTAGTCGGATTCGTTAACCACTGAGACGTGATGGGAGCTCCAACAATTTCAAAGAAGCTGTACACAGTCATCAAATACCCTTTTATTTTGTAGAGAACACTGTGAAAAGCATATGACAACACAACTCACACTTTATAAGGCAACAAAGCCTGAGATTTCTCCAATAGTGGGATAATAGCTGAAAGCATCAACTGATAAATTTCTCCTAGCCTTTCTTCCCACTTGCCCATAATCAACTTTCATCTCTTATATCCTTATGGTCTTATTTCCAACCTAACAATGGGACACATGTCACTTATTGCTATGGAAGAAGAAAAAGTCATCGCTAAATTACAGAAAGTGGCTGAAATGGAAAAACTACTGATTTGGGTTTGAGACAGAGAGACTCCTATGTACAATTGCAAAATGAATTTAGTCCTCTAAAGTAAGTTAAAATCTCACACAAGCACATAGACCAGTGTGGAGTCAGCAAAAGGAGAACACACTGTATAGAAGAACATTAGTCAGAAGCTGGAAAGGAATACAAATTATTGAGGCCCACACCAGACTTAAAGAATCAGAGACTCTCTCCAGGCAACTGTGGTGTGTGCTAAAATTTGAGAACTAGTACTAAGGTTAAACAGTACCAGGGAAGGTAGTATATGGGAGGCAGTATATGTGTAAATTGAAGGTATATGTTGCTGTCAGTTGATTCCAGGATAAGATGTCTTTGAAGTACTACCCAACAATGTCAGCTAGCCTGGCACCTGGTGACCTTAAGTAAAAATGATGTCTCTCTCAGCTTCCAGACTTTGCACATTTTCCCACCTGGCTTATCCCACATAGCAAACTTCCCTTCTCAATGGATTTGGATACTCAGAAGCCACCTTCAGTGGAGGATGGAGCCTTGGATGTCTATAAATTTGATAAAGATGAGGCAGGGAGAAGCAAGTCCTTGAATGAATCAGCTGGAGAAATACCCCAAAGGCAAGGCATGAGTGGAACATACCACTTCTGTTACACCAGCATATCATAATACTTCTGGTGAAAAGATGTATACAGCTCAAGCTTCAAAAAGATATTTCTCTGATCAAGTAAGCTAGGCAACTATGAAAAGTTAAAGAAAAGATGAGTTGTACAGACATTTTTCATATAAATATAAGACAATGTTTTGTGCAAAAAAGTATAAAACACTACTATAAAATATATCTAATGTGCATCAACATTAATGGAAAATCAGATAATTAAAACAATCTTAATATGGATTACTTCTAGAGAGGAGGAACAGATTATAAAAATGGAGAGGGTAGTTTAGAGTTTTACTTGATAACTTTCTTAAACTGCCTTTTTTTTTATAAGCATTACTACTACTTTCATAAAATTTTACAAAGAAATCAAGAAGGATCACTAATGATACTGCATGTAAGTAATTTTTGTGGTTAATTTAAATGGTCCATAAACATTTATAGTTGACTGTGCCTGTGAATCTCAACTGACTCATCCAGTTGAATATTCCACCTTGAGAAGAATGGTTTACTGTGGTCTATATCTTACGGCAAAGGAGTCATGGTCCGTGACATAAATTCAAGAAGAGACTAAATATTTATTTGACAAGGGACTCTGCCAAAGCTTGTTCTCTGCCTTTGGCCTCAATACTAATAGCTGTTTTCTCCAATACATTAACTTTCATTAGTCAGCTATGATTGAGGCTTTTCCATGATACAGAAAAATGTACTTTTAAACAGAAACAAACAGATGTCAAAATCAAACTTATGGTTACCATAGGGGAAACCATGAAGGGTGGGGGATAAATTAGAAGGAGGAAATAACATATACAATCTACTGTATAAAATAGATAATTAATAAAAACCTACTATAGACCACAGGGAAATCTATTCAATACTTTATAATAACCTATATGGGAAAGATAATGGATATAAGCATATGTATAACTGACGCACTTTGCTGTACACCTAAAATATAGTTGTACAGCCAACTATACCCAAATAATTTTTTAAATGTACATCTATAAAATTCTTATAAGGAATGGCGCAGTGGTTAACGAATCCGACTAGGAACCATGAGGTTGCGGGTTCGGTCCCTGCCCTTGCTCAGTGGGTTAACGATCCGGCGTTGCCGTGAGCTGGGGTGTAGGTTGCAGACGCAGCTTGGATCCCGAGTTGCTGTGGCTCTGGTGTAGGCCGGTGGCTACAGCTCCGATTCAACCCCTAGCCTGGGAATCTCCATATGCCGCGGGAGCGGCCCAAGAAATAGCAACAACAACAACAACAACAACAACAGACAAAAAAAGACAAAAGACAAAAAAAATGATATAAAATAAAATAAAATAAAATTCTTATAAGATGGTCTTCTCTAGTTCACTAGTGGTCCAGTGATCAAGGTGGTGGATTATCCCATTGCTCTCTCCAAGGCCGTGAGCCATGTTTTAAGAGAAACAATACTGGAGTTCCCGTTGTGGCTCAGTGAAAATGAATCCGACTAGGAACAATGGGGTGGTGGGTTCGATCCCTAGACTCACTCAGTGGGTCAAGTATTCAGCGTTGCTGTGAGCTGTGGTGTAGGTCACAGATGTGGCTTGGATCCTGCGTTGCTGTGGCTGTGGCGTAGGCTGGCAGCTGTAGCTCTAACTAGACCCCTAGCCTGGGAACCTCCACAAGCCGAGGGTATGGCTCTAAAAAAAAAAAAGAGGAAACAATACTAAACCAATCCAGGGCAAGGCATACCACCTGGCAAGGCCTCTGAAATTATGAACAATAGACCAATGAGCTTTTACCTTAAAGATTAAATTAAGGGCAAATTGAGAGGAGTCATTAAGTATACGAAAGACTTTTATACAAGAAGAAATAGAGTGAGTTCTTATTTTTTTAGAACTGCTGTAAATACAGACCAGTAAGTTTCTGCTACAGAGAAGCAGACTTGGGGCTCAACGTAATAACCAGAGATCCCCCTAAATGGAATGAGCAACTTCAAGATCTGTTTTGCTTTATCCTTGTTGATATGTTTTAGAGTCTAAATGGATATGCAGCAGGAACACTGAGGGTTAGATTCCTGCTTTAGAATTAGTCTGGATGATTTCAGAAGTTAGACCATCGTATTTCAGTCCCAGGTACGGTACATAATACATTAGTACAGTATCATCAGTCTCACTCACCACTGTACACAATGGGCTGCAGTCAGAATCCAAACTGGGTTGATGATGGCACCTCCACACTGGTGATTGCCTAGAAACCTCAAACCCACCTGCCATGGCCAGCAGTGGGGGCAGGCTTCTTGCCCCCCTCTAATTCTTCTGGAAAGCCACTGGGGTCCAAATGGGGGGAGGCCACAGACACCTACAGCAAGAAGATCAAACCAATGACCCATCCAACTGAAGTAGTTAAGAATACACTCCTTCCCCAATGACCTGCCATAACCAATGGTAATAATTCCCAAACATGAGTTTCATGAGGATGCAGACTCCTAAGAGCCACCTCTAAGGAATCTGGTTTTAAAAGCTTGCCTAGGTGACTCCACTAAGCCATCAGGTTTTAGGTACTGGCCTGTAGAATTACATTTATTCATTCATTTAATGATTTATTTAAAACTTGCTATTGCCAGGCACTATTCTAGACATTGGTGATATATCATTGACTAGGACAGACAAAAATCCTGGCCCTCATGGAACTCACATTCTGGCAGGAAAACTTTGTTGGCTAGCAGAGGACAGAAAGTTCTTTATTACAGGTCTTTTTTATCTCTTTTTGTCATTGTATGAAAGCATTTACAGACCCTCAAAACCACCAAACTGCCTCAGCCCTCCAAGTGCTGTTCTCTCATCTGTCATTCAGATCAAGAGCTGTCTTCTCCAGGAAGCCTTCTCTGATGCCCCCATAAGACACAACATTTCCCCCTCTTTACAGCTCCCTGTGTAATTTTCTATTCTAGCAGCTAGAATACATGCAGCTCATGCACACAGAGCAATGAAAGATCATAATATTCAACCAGACACTTAAGATGATAAGGAAGTTACAAGTTGCAAGGCTGTTGAAAAACAAAAACAAAAAACTTTGTTGTCCCCCTTTGCCTTCAAATGCAAAATCATATTAAGCACAGACTCTGGGAAGATATTTTAAATATTAAGTTTGCATAAAAATACGTGAAGACAGAAGATTGCTCTCTGTACTCTCTTTCTTCCTGTCATAAAACTTATTTCTTCTTCCCTCTATTTATGAGTTTATATGCAAACCCAAACAGGATTTTGGCAGTTTCATGTGCCTAAATATAAAACATCCTTCCTCACTGAAAAGTTATATCAATGTTAAGATAAGCCTTCTGAAAAGATATGTCTAGTTGAAGAAGAAAGGAGATGTCTAGTTGAAGAAGAAAGGAGATTTAACAGATAATAATCACATGGTCATCAACTCACTATATGGAATAGCTTTTACAGAAGATACAGAATTGGTTTGGGGAGATGATGTTGATCCAATTTTGTTTATAGAGTCTGTAGAGAAAAAAAAATAATTACACTTTACACTGGCTGACTCTACTTGCTTACACTGCTGGTCAATCATAAAATCACTCTTTTAAAAACACTCATTTATTTATTTTTAATGACTACACCTAAGACATATGAAAGTTCCCAGGCTAGGGGCTAAATTGGAGCTCCAGCTGACAGCTTTTGCTACAGCCATGGCAACACCAATCTCAGCCACATCTGTGACCTGTGCTGCTGCTTGCAGCAACGCCAGATCCTTAACCCACTGAGTGAGGCCAGGGATCGAACACAAATCCTCACAGACACTATGTCAGGTTATTAACCCACTGAGCCACAATGGGAACTCCATAAAACCATTCTTGAGTTGATCTTTCTACTACTACCTTTCAAAGGCTAAATGCCAGATCCCATAGATGTGATTTGGTTGTATTTCTCTTAATATCCTTGTTGTCTCTGACCCTTTTAAGCGTTTCTTCATCCCTAGGCTCTACGAAATTACTCTCTCTATTATATTTATGGTTATCTCTTCCCAATCTGTCTTTATTTCAGGATCCTATTCTTTACCCTGAAAGATATTCTAAAAATAGCCCTATTTTTATTCATTTACATATAAATGACTTCCAAATTTCTCTCTCCAATCTAAATCTCCTTTCTGAATTCTAGACCAAGGACAAATTCTAGGACTGCTAATTCTGGGACTACAAGATACCTTCATCTGGATCTCCCACAAGCTTATAAGAATCCACAGATCTCAAATGGAATCAATTGATTTTAACAAACAAGATAATCTTGTTAAATTTCTCTTTATCATTTAATGACTCTACCATGCATGCAGCCACCCCAGCTAGAATCCTGAAAATCATGTTGGAATTTTCCTCTCTCACATACCCCCTTCCCTACAACATAACTAATCAAGTATTGTCAGAATAAATTCTGTGACTTTCTCACCACTCTCCTTGCAAGTAAGCTCACCCCTAACCTCTATTGCCATCTTCTATATTACCCCCCAGGTTGGAATTCTGGCTCCACCTCTTACCAGATATGCATCTTTGGGAAGGTTACTAATTCCTCTAAGTCTCTGTTCCCTCATCTGTGATACAGAAGACAAAACCTCTTAGGTTTGTGGTGAGGAATCAGTGTAATAATACATGTGAAATGATTAGTTCATACCTGGTACAGAGCAAGTAATCAGTAAATGTGAATTAACTAACCTATCACTTGGGTACTTAAAATGTAATGTCCTGTGTCCATCAGGATTCCCTCCAAAACTCCAACAGTGTTGAATTACTTGTAGATTTTTGTACATCATCCATTCTCTTGCACATTAGGATCATTGCATCTGATATTCCTTTCGTCTGAGTAAAGGCTATTTTACCTTCTAGAATGCCTACTAATCCTTCAAAGTCCTCAAATATCCCCAAACTAAGCCAGTCAATCTCATTCCTGAGTTAAGTTCTCTAATCTGAATTATCTACTTTTCATATAAGATGCTTGGAATCTTTTTTTGATCATCTGGTATATGTAGTTTCTTGGCATCATCTGAGGTACTTTTTAAATCGCAGGTCCCTGAGCCCCGTTCTAGATTCACAGAATTGAAATCTTTGGCCAGGGGGTGGGAATGGGAGGGAGGGGCTGAAATCTTCATTTCAATATTGCCACCTAGGTGATTTCGAGAACCCTAAAGTTAGGTAAATACGGCTAAATTACCTTCCCTAGAACAATTTTCATAAGCAAAATATGATTATAGAAGTGTTGATACTCACCTGAGAGCAAAAAGGTGACTCTAGCCTTAAAGCCTCGGAAGTTATTTTCACCATCACTTTTAAAATGAATTGCCATCCTGTTACCAGGACTGAATACTGGAGCAGGGTTCAAGATTCCACAAAGTTTAGCTGTAAACATTTTAGGGAGGTCTGATGTATAGTTACAAAAGGCTAACAATCCAAAACAGAGGTAAAACATCATCTAATTAATTTTATTCCAAAAACTTCTGTTTTCTCCAACTTTGGTCTGCAGGTATACCCTTCCATTTCATGTGGGAATCAAATGACAGTTTCAAGATCACAGTGTACTATCTTGCAGAAAAAAACTTGAAGACAGAGTAAATTAGATATCTGATTTTTAGTATACATAAACACCACAACTGATTGTTACTTTACAATGAGAAGAGGTGAGTTAAAGAGAATCCCAAATTTGGTATTCTTCCTTCCAAACATAACATGGCAGACAGTGAAAGACAAGCATCATATGACATCACTTTCATGGGGAAATTTTTTAAAAGGATACAAATGAATTTATTTGCAGAACAGAGAATCACAGACTTTGAAAACAAACTTATTGTTATAAAAGAGGACAGGATGAAGGGGGATGGACTGGGAGTTTTGGGATTGGCATATGCACACTATGGTATATGGAATGATTGGCCAACAGGCACCTGCTATATAGCACAGAGAACTCTACCCAATATTCTGTGATCATCTATTTGGAAAAAAAAATCTGCAAGAGAATGGCTATGTGCACATGTACAAATGAATCCCTATGTTGTATAGTAGAGATTATCCCAACCTTGTAAATTGGCTATACTTCAATAACACTTAAAAAAAAAGAACGAACATGAATTTCCTGTTTTCTATTTTTTAAAAGGACATTCACTTTATGTGAATAGATGACACTTGAAATCTGCTTCACATAAACCCCTCTCTAAATAGGTCTCATTCTGCTGCATTAAGGAATTGGGCTTCCACTCACCTACCCAAATAAACATTCCAAACCTGTCTAGGCTCCTGGTCTCCAACCCCTACTAAATCTAGCTGAGGAACAAATAGTAGGTGGCAAGGATGTGACTACATGCCAAAAGAGATTTAATTTTATACTCAATAACCGTAGGTCAAAAATCAACATATATCTGAATATTTAGTTCAAAAAATCTTTTTGGCCTCAAGTAGAATTTACAGCTTATGAATACTCTTTTTTTGGTTACTGTTCTTGGACATAAAAATGAATATATCAACAATTGAAGGGATTAATATAGAAAAAAACGTTTTGAAATTTTAGCTTAAATAACTGCCAAAAATTTGCTAAGTATTACCATTTTGCTTTTTTCCCTGGGACTTCCTTTTCCCAATCCAAATATTCTTTTTTTTTTTTTAATCTTTTTAGGGCCACACCCACAGCATATGGAGGTTCCTAGTCTAGGGGTCCAATTGGAGCTGTAGCCACTGGCCCACACCGCAGCCACAGCAACGTGGGTTCCGAGCTGAGTCTGCGACCTACACCATAGCTCACAGCAACACCGGATCCTCAACCCACTGAGCGAGGGCAGGTATCGAACCTGCATTCTCATGGATGCTATCAGATAGGTTTCCGCTGAGCCAAGAAGGGAATATTCCAAATATTCTTAAGTATTCTAAAGAATACTTCCAAATATTCTTAAATGTTCTTCAAATGTTGCATATTTCTATTAAAAACTTTACTGGTGAATCTGTTAAAGTTCATGGATTTTAAAGCTAGAGTTTTACAGATAGTAAGTTTCCGTATGAGAATATGGAATATGAGAATATGAGAGATTCGTATCCCCACCCTACCTCATGGTATCCAAGGAAGTCAGCCAATGCTTCAACTATCCTGGTTAGTATTATACTTATCAGATTAAATTTAAAAACAGAATTGCACTCACCTAGCTCATGTTTCTCTTCAGGATCACCATAAATCACAACAGCATCATAACAGTTCTGGTTAAATTCAATATTAAAGTCTTCAAATGCCAACTGTATAAATTATAAACATAACCAGAAAAGTGTCAGAGAGATAAACTTTTTTTTTTGTCTTTTTGCCATTTCTTGGGCCGCTCCTATGGCATATGGAGGTTCCCAGGCTAGGGGTCGAATCAGAGCTGTAGCCACCCGCCTACACCAGATCCACAGCAATGTGAGATCCTAGCCGCGGCTGCAACCTACACCACAGCTCACGGCAACGCCAGATCCTTAACCCACTGAGCAAGGGCAGGGACCGAACCTGCAACCTCATGGTTCCTAGTCGGATTCATTAACCACTGAGCCACGATGGGAACTCCATCTTTTAAAGTTTCCCTCTATACATTAAAGGGTCTTCATATCCCACTGGTAGAAATATAAACAACTTCAACCCCTTTGGGAGGGCAATTGGAATTGACTACCCGATTTAAATGTGCAAACCCTTTGACCCAGAAAATCCATTTCTGGGGATTATATACAGCCACATGTGTCCAAAAACAGTGACACAGGAATGCACCACCATTGTTGGCATGAGCAGAGATTGGAAACTCATCAGAAGCCTATCAATAGGGAACTGGTATAAGAATGAGGCATCACACAATATAATTTAATGGAGTTGTTATAAAGAAGCTGTGGGCTCATATAGAAACATGCTTGGGATATTTTAAGTAGAGAAAGCATTGCCAAACAATACATACATATTTGTAAATACTTAGAATCTCTCTGCAGCTACTCTAGAAACGTATCAGTGTTTGGCTACAGGAAGTAGGATGGGTTGGATGGAAAGGAGACTTATTTTTCATTGCACTCTTTTTCTTATTTTTATTTTTTCATTTTAGGGCTGCACCTGCAGCATATGGAAGTTCCCAGGCTAGCGACTGAATCAGAGCTGCAGCTGCTGGACTACACCACAGCCACAGCAACACCTGATCTGAGCTGCACCTGCAAACTGTGCCATAGCTTGTGACAATGCCAGATCCTTAATCCACTGAGCGAGGGCAGGGATCAAACCCACATCCTCAAGGACACTATGTCAGATTCTTGACTACTGAGCCACAACGGGAACTCCATGTACTCTCTTTTGAATTGCTAAGACTTTTTAAACTATATGCAAGTATCCCCTTTTAGAGGTTTTAAAAAAAGAGCAGAGAAGATACTAGTCATGTGGAAATTTAACAGTCCTGACGAAGCAAGTTCTGCTCAATGTATACAGCTAAGTTCTTGATGAAGTAAAGCACTTCCTTAGTCCCTTACCTTTATAACATGTCTCTCTGGAGCATGGATGAACCAGTGACACTCTACATTACTGGGATATAAGTCAGGATACCCAGCAGAGTGAATCATCCCTTCTTCTACCAACACAGCCACACTCCCACAACTGGAACCTGTGGGAGTGTGGGGGAAATTCAAGGTGAATGGCCAAAGGCACTCCCTCATTCCAACCCTCATTATCACAGAAAAACAGCAGGGAATGACACGCCTGAAATACCTGCTTCTGAGTTCTTCTGCACAGCAGTAAAAGTAAATTCAAAGCCACTGCCACTGTTCTCTGCATCAGTAACAAATGTTACTGTGGCCTCATTGGCCTCTGTCAGCAATGGTGAGGGAAGTGTATTTCCACAGATCTTACCTTAAAAGCAAAAGAAACTGAAGTAAGATAACTAAAAAAATGATGGAAACAACTTCAACACGTTTTCCTAATATTATCCTTCCTTGAACTCTGCTTCTTTTTTTTTTTTTTTTAAGGATGTACCTGTGGCATATGGAAGTTCCAGGGATAGGGTCCAATTGGAGCTGCAGGTGCCAGCCCGTGCCACAGCCAGAGCAACACTGGATCCACACTGCATCTGCAACCTACTCCACAGCTTGAGGCAATGCCAGATCCTTAACCCACTGAGTGAGCCTAGGGATGGAACCCACATCCTTATAGACACTATGTTGGGTTCTTAACCCTCTGAGCCACAACAAAAACTCCCTCTCTGCTGTAAATACTGTGGTCCCTTTAACTCACTCCATTCTCTGTTTCAATCATTGATATTCCATTTACTTCCTGATACCCAAAGTCACATGTCCAAATTCTCATCCTTTAAGGCCCAGTTCAAAGTCCAGCTCTCCATGGATCTTCCCACATATCCAATGGAAACAAGAGCTACTTTTGCTGAAACACCAGTGCAAAAATCCTAATCCATGACATTTTCTACCTTGTTGTGCCCCTTTATTTACCTTCCGAACTGCAGGCTCATTAGAGCAGAGACTGCTTCTACTCTATATATGTCCAGTACTTGGTACGGTATCTGGTTTAATGATTGGTTTAAACACTGATTACCGAGTAAAAAGGCCTGAAGCATGAAATCATTTAGTCAATAGATAGAACCCCTAGCACAATACCTTGACTATAACATTCTTCAAATACTTGTGGAGAGATATTTGTCCTAGTCATTGTCTATATAGAGACCAAGAGACTGAGGTCTATGCCAGCTCTAGAGACCTTCTATCATACTTAACACATAATATTTCAATTAATGCAAATATATCAGTTATGCTTACATAGCTATGAGGTATTCAATAACTGAAATTAAATGACACAAAATTCTCTAGTGTCATAAGAAAAAAGATTATCAAACAATGTAAAGTTCAGCGTATACAGTTATTACATATAAATAAATATATACAATAAATATATACATCAACATGTTAGCAGCATTTATCTTTAGGTGTTAAGGTTATGAATAGTTTATATTTCCTCCCATTTGCTCACTGTCTTTACCAAATTTGGCAAACGTGCACCCACCTTTGTGATAAAAAGGGAAAAAAAAACACCTGACATGGGCTTGAAAGGAAGTTTCTGACAGTTGTGAGATCAATTTCATTCATTCCTATTATTAAACTTGAAAAAGGAATGGATAAACCTCAGGAAATATACTGGTCTTGGCTTCCATTCTTCCCACACACAACCTTGGCCCTTTCAAGAAGGGCACAGTTTGTAAGACAAAATAAGTTCCCAGGTGAAAAAATCTAATTTCAGATCCTTTAGCACCTCTTTGATTGTTTCAATGCTCTAAAATGACAAATGAACAAATGTAGCATACTCACTAATGAGCACTCCATTGCTTGATTGTAAAGATACATAGTCATGGTCACATTCAACTTGATTTTCTATGTATAAGCTTGTAAACTTTATTAAGATAATTTTATTTTCTGGTACTATTATTTTCCAGATACATAAGCTGCAGAAGAGAAAGTGAAGAAAGTGTAATAAATGGCAGAGTCACATGTGACAAACAAGATCTCATTTCTGAGCATTAGCTCATAACTCAATAATAAAATTTTATAGGATATTAGAAGATAAAAGCCAAAGGCAATTCTTTATGTGAGAATAATATTTTACACTCAAATTGCCGGCATTTATCCAACAAATATAGGCATATTTATTAGACAATGGCCAGAAACCACCCCTTAAATTGTATTTAGTTATAAAATGGTAGAATTTTGAACTATGAGTTTGAAAAAACTAAGATTTGTCTAAGTTATTAGTCTAATTGAAAATTCATAATATTCGCCCAGAAGTTGAATTACAGATTGAGTGCGAAGCGTATGTTAACTCAAACCAGCCGCATCCTCTGAGGTCAGCCTAAGACATAATCCCTGCTTTCACAATCTTATCCACCTCTAACATCTTTAGAAACACATGTAAACATTTGGAAAGCAGTTTACATAATTTAACATGTATACTTTATCTCTGTTTTCCTACATGAGTTCACGCTATTTACTCAGAAAAGCAGCCCTGGTGGGGCAGACATCCTTAGCATCTTCCACATCTCACATTCATCTGTGTGCAAAGTGATCTTTTTCTTATTTCTTTCTTTATTTATTATTTTGGTCATGACCATGACACATGGGAGTTCCCAGGCCAGGGGTCAAACCCACACCACAGCATTGGCAAATGCCAGATCCTTAACTGCTAGGGTACCAGGGAACTCCAACCTTTTTCTTTTTTTAATTGACAAGTGATCCTCTGCCATGTATTTAGTTTTTATTTGGTTTTTTAATTTTTTGAAGTATAGTTGATTTACAATGTTTCAAGGGTACAACAAACTGATTCAGTATATATATATTAAATACAAAATAAATGGAGATCTCCTGATCTTGGGCATTTTGTATTCTTTATTGACTGAACATAAAATAATGATGACTTTTACAACCAGTTTGTTTTAGATTGTTAATACAAATTCATGCTCATCCTGAGTTGCTTGGAGTTCCTGTCATGGTGCAGTGGAAACAAATCTGACTAGGAACCATGAGGTTGCAGGTTTGATCCCTGACCTCGCTCAGTGGGTTAAGGATCCAGCATTGCTGTGAGCTGTGGTGTAGGTTGCAGATGTGGCTCGGATCTGGCACTGCTATGGCTGTGGCGTAGGCCGGCAGCAACAGCTCCAATTAGACCCCTAGCCTGGGAACCTCCATATGCTACAGGTTCAGCCATAAAAAGACAAAAGAAAGAAAAAGCCAAACCCTGAGTTGCTGAAAGTCTTAATCTCTTAGTTGACTTCTTAATTTAGTCCCTACAAGCTGTTTAATATCTTCTTAACTATTTAATCCCAAATTCATTCTCTAAACATGAAGCAATTGAAACCTTATAATTACTAAGATGGCATCTAGTATAAATTCCTACAAATTTCCTTTAGATTACCTCAACATTTTCTATTGCCTTTACCAGAAGAGAAATCATTCTTCTTTCTTTCCAAAGCTAAATCTTCATTTGTTGTATACTCATGAAATTTATTTCACCTACATATACATTTCTCTTACCTAATCCTTTTTACTCTTTTCTGCTGTAAGAACAGTTAATCCTGTCCATCTAAAGAACAAACAAAATCCCCATTTCTCTCTTTTTTGTTTTGTTGTTGTTGTTGTTTGTTTGTTTTGCTTTTTAGGGCCATACTTGCGGCATGTGGAAGTTCCCAGGCTAGGGGTCCAATTGGAGCTATAGCTGCCAGCCACAGCCATGGCCACAGCAATGCCAGATCCCAGCTGCATCTGCGACCTACACCATAGCTCACAGCACTGCTGTGTCCCTGACCCACTGAGTGAGTCCAGGGATCGAACCCACATCCTCATGGATACTAGTCGGATTCGTTTCTGCTGCACAATGGGAACTACTCTGTTTCTCTTGATCCTAGTGCCCTATTACTCAAAGCCACTGTCCCATCTTCCTCCTTCTCTTCACTGCCCAACTGCCTTTCTCATCTCAAACAACAGCAGCTCCTTCCTTTCCATAGGTCAAAAACCTTCAACACCATCATGTCTCTCTCTCTCAAAACCCAAATTATCACTTGTTAACTAATCCTGTGTCTCCGCCACTTCTCACCACCTCGACTGTTACAAACCTAGTTGAAGCCATCATTATCCTTCTCTGGATTATTGCAGTCGCCAGACCCTTAGCTCTTGGTCTGCTTTCAATACACAGCCAAAGTGATCCTTTGAAACTGTATCAGATCGTGTTCCTCCTTTGTTCAAAGTTCTCTAGAGGTTCCATACCTAACTCAAGGTAAATCCAAAGTCCTTCTAATATCCTATATGTTTGGCCACTAATAATTACAACCACTCTCCCCCTTTCCAACTTAGCTTTAGCTCTCTTAGCTTGATGTTCCCCAAATACACCAAAAGTTTTCCTTCCTCACACATGTCATTTTTTTTTTCCAGGAATGTCCCTTCCCAAGATAATCATAAGATATCCCCACTCAGTTTATTCAAGTCTATGGTCAAACATAGTGCAGTCCTCCTGAACAACTTCCCCAATCATTGCACAACCCTGCACTCTCAACCCCTCTTTCTTGCATTATTTGTCTGCATAGTACTTGCCAACTTTCATTATGGTATGTAACATTATTTGCATTATCCCCACTCTCCAACCTACAACTTGCCCCCCCACACCCATGTAAAACATTTCTGTTTCATTTACTCTTGTATAATTAGCACCTAAAGTAATGCCTAATTCAACATAAGGCCTCAATAAATTTTGACTACTTGGTGAAGGAGAGATATCAAGTTTTTAGCAATTGCTTCACCCATTGTGAATATAGCTTCTAATCTTACAATTCTACTGAGTCAGTTCCTAAATGCTGACCTGCTATATTCAATGGCATTTTATCTGAACTCATTTTGACTTCTGCACTATCTGACACTACTAAGAACACCCTCTATCTTGAAAGTCTTTCTTGCAGAGGTCTCTTCAGTACTTCACTGTCTAAGTTGAGTCACAGGTTCTCTGTCTCAGAGTAAATTGATTGTCATCTATCTCTGAACACAATATATAAATGTTTTCTAAAAATCTCACCCATAGTCATCCATCCTCTGCTCAAACAACCACTTAAAAAGGAAATTTACTATCACTGTGGCAGACCATTAAGCCTCAGTAACCTCTCAAATTAGGAATTACTTTATACTTCATTGAAAGCTGCCTTCTAACATCTGCCCTCTGCTCCTTGTTTTCAGCTCTGGACTTAATCAGATGTCCAACTCTGCTTCCCTGGAAGTCTTTCAGATAAATCAAGACAGTCCCTTCCTCCTCTCAAGTCTTCTTTGGAATGAATATATTCGTAGTCCCTTCCACCATATTTCCCCAGGTACTGCTCTGAAATTCCTTATCTTGGTCATTGTCCTTAGGGTAATTTCCAGCTTATCAATGTCCCTCTCTAAAGATTACACCTAGAGACCTCCTGCCTACACCCCAGCCCAGGACTCTAATAAAACAGAACTCTCACTTTTGTTCTGGATGTTATTCTTCTTAAACTTTCAGCAAAGATGGCAAAGGCTTTATTGGTATTATATTATTACTAAGCTGAATCACAGAAAGTCAACTTAGACTCTTAATAAGCCACATCATCTGCATCCTATACTTGTAATGAATAATTTACTTTTATTTTACATTAATTTTATAAATTATAACCTCATCACCATTTTGGCTTCTGCTTGCCCATGGCATAAAATCTAGTCTTCTTCACATGGAATTTAAGGTTGTCTACAATTAAAGCCCTTTTCTCTTCATTGGCCACTACCTTAGTTCCTGTTTACATTAACACCGTTTTCCAGTTGCACTGGGATATATATTGTCCCAACACCCCTGATATTCATCACCTTCCTGACATTTCTTAAACACAATTCCCTCGGAGTTCCCATCGTGGCTCAGTGGTTAATAAATCCGACTAGGAACCATGAGGTTTTGGGTTCGATCCCTGCCCTTGCTCAGTGGGTTAAGGATCCAGCGTTGCTGTGAGCTGTGGTGTAGGTTGCAGCCGTGGCTTGGATCCCGAGTTGCTGTGGCTCTGGCGTAGGCTGGCGGCTACAGCTCGGATTAGACCCCTAGCCTGGGAACTTCCGTATGCTGCAGGAGTGGCCCAAGAAATGGCAAAAAGACAAAAAAAAAAACAAAAACAAACAAACAAACAAAAAAAACCCACAATTCCCTCTGCCTGGCATAATCTGTAGAAATCTCTTACATAATTAAAGCTACAAAAGACCTGATGAGCTACAAAATCACTACTATTTTTCATTGTCTAGTTCAGTACCATCCCCTTGACTAAAGCATTCTTTACCTTCCCAACCACAGTATGCATACCTCATAAACCACTGCGGCAGGAACCAGTCCTTCCATTGTCAATAGTACCAACACACCTAGGCAGTATGGATAATAAAGCTCATTTCATCTTATTTTATAGTATAGTTATTTTTGTCTAGTTTTCTCTTCCTACCAGACTATAAACTCAGAGGTATATTTTCTATCTTCTAGGCAACACTGATCAAAATATTACCATTATTACAGAAATAAGTGGGGCAGGAATAACCACTAGATCCCCATAATAATCTCACTTCCAGATGCTGTTAATGTTGGATATTTGAATACATCAACTCAGGTAAGATAAAGTCTTAATTCCACTTGTACTGGTGATTTGTGCTAATGTGTATCAGAAATACCAATCAACAAATATTTGACAACTAGAAGTTAGCAGATAAAATACTTACGTTTTTATATGAATCAAATGAAGAAATTGAGATGTCAGGTAAAATAGCCAAACCACAGTCCCTTTAAATGGCATAATTTGGGAGGAAATACAAGAATCATTCCTACCGAGGATACATACCGATTATGAGAATAGTTGTTCTCTTTGAAATGAGGGTAACGAATCTTCCCATTTTCTCCAAATAACACTGTTCCCTGAAGTCTACAGTCTTCCAAAACAGGGAAAAAAGCTAATTATTTTGCTTAGCTATCAACATTTCAAGATACATGTTAGATACAGTCAGCTTGAAACTGTATAATTTATTTATTTATATATGTTATTATATAATTTATACTTATGGGAATGCATTTGTTTGACATGAACTAGACTTTGTATTTGCAGACTTTGTTAGGAAAATTCCTAAATCATAATTTTAAAAAATAAGTATTAGCTTTTATTAATGTATCATGATTGTCTTTTTCTTATTTCTTTTGATGGCCACACCTGAGGCATATGAAGTTCCTGAGCTAGGAGTCAAGTAAGAACTACAGCTGTAGGCTCATGCGACAGCCACAGAAACACCAGATCTGAGCTGCAACTGTGAACTATACTGCAGCTTGCGGCAATGCCAGATTCTTTACCCACTGAGTGAGGCCAGGGATTGAACCTGCATTCTCACAGAGACAACATCAGGTTCTTAACCCACTGAGCCATAATGGCAACTCCACCATCTGACATTCTTTACAGTACTCCTCCCACTTTTATGAGGTGTCATTGATGTAGAAGATTACATTAGTTTCAGGTGTACAATGCGTTTTGCTATTTATATGTATTGTGAAATGACCATCACAGTAAGTTAACAGCCATCGCCACACATAGTTACAAAATTTTTTTCCTTGTGCTGAGGACTTTTAAGATCTACTATCTTAGCAACATTCAAATATGTAATACAGTATTGTTAACCACAGTTATCATGCTGTACATTGTATCTCCAGGACTTATTTTATAACTAGAAGTATACCTTGTACCTTTTGACTTCCTTTAGCCATTTCATCCATCCCCCACCCCCACCCCCAACTCTGGCAACCACCAATCTGTTCTATGAACTTTTTCTTATTTATTTATCTATATTTTCTTTTTTGGCTGTCCTGTGGCATATAGAGCTCCCAGGCCAGGGATCAGATCTAAGCCACAACTGCAACCTATGCTACAGCTGTGTCAATGCTGGGTCCTTTAACCCACTGTGCCGGGCTGGGGATTGAACCTGCTTCCTGGTGCTGCAGAGACACTGATGATCCCACTGAGCCACAGAGGGAACTCCTGAACTTTAAAAAAAAAATTCCATATATAAGTGAGATCATACAGTATTTGTCTTTCTTTGTCTGATTTATTTCATTCAGCATAATGCCCTCAAGGTCCATCCTGTCCATGTTGGCACACATGGTAACATTTCATTCTTTTTCTATGGCTGAAGAGTATGCATAATGTCCTTTATCTGAGTTCTTCAGATTTAACAACTATCCAGTTTTCTCCAATCAGCGGTCATATTGAAGTTGTCAAATTTACAGTATATGAAACTATTATGATGTCTTCCATCTATAACTAGGACTTCCTGGGTTATAATAAAATGCCTTTGCATAATGATACTAAAGTAAGAGTATACAAATTAGCAATGATGGGCAGGAAGTTTCCACCACACACTCAGAAATTTCAGGCTCCAGTGTCACATTTTAATTATTAGAAACTAGAAGAACAGGCACATAGAGAATGAGAAGCTTCAAAGGATGATATTAAGGAGATGTTATTTAAATAAATTACTTGCCACATTCTGATCTTTGTTTGACTGTAGAATTAATGGTTAGTGCCTGATGTCATAGCCTTTAAAAATATTATTCTCATTAACCTTTGTTCAGAGCCTGTTAACTTCTTGAAACTTCTCTTCTAGATGATAAAAATTATCATCAGGAGAATATTTCCCCCTGAGGTCACAGTGAAGAAGAGAATAGAATTACCATCAGGAGAAAATTTTCCCCTGAGGTAACAGCAAGGAACAGAACACTTACCCCAAAGACCATATGGACTTGAATGAGAGTACGCCCTTGTCTGAGGAGGGGCTGGGCACTGGGAAGGGTTCTTTGCAAATCATCAGCTAAGTGACTGATCTCAGACTACAATGAGGGAGGAGGGAGGATGGACAGATGGAGAAAATACTGTGTTTGTTCTGCTGCTCTGGGTCCTGGCCTTTAATAAACTTGCTTCTTATACTAAACTACTTCTTTTTTATAAAATATAGTTTATTTACAATATTGTGTCAATTTCTGCTGTACAGCAAAGTCACCTAGTCATGTATACATATATATACATACATGCATATACATATATATAAACATTCTTTTTCTCATATGATCCTACATTATGTTCTATCACATGAGACTGGATATAGTTCCCTGTGCTGTACAATAGGACCTCATTGCTTATCTATTCTAAATGTAATAGTTTTCATCTACTAACCCCAAACTCCCAGTCCATCTCATTTCCACTCCTCTTCCCCTAGCAACCATAAGTCTGTACTCCATGTCTGTGAGTCTGTTTCTGTTCTGTAGATAGGCTCATTTGTGCCACATTTTAGATTGTACATGTAAGTGATATCATATGGTATTTGCCTTTCTCTTTCTGCATTACTTCACTTAGTATGAGAATCTCTAGTTGTATCCATGTTGCTGCAAATGGCATTATTTCGTTCTTTTCTATGGCCAAGTAGTATTCCATTGTACATATGTACTGCCTTTTCTTAATCCATTCATCTGTTGATGGACATTTAGATTGTTTAAATGTCTTGGCTATTGTGAATAGTTCTGCTGTGAACATAGAGGTGCGTGTATCTTTTTGCAGTTTTGTCCAGATTCATGTGTTTCCGTATGCCTCTTTATTCTGCAGAGGCTTCCCCTTGTGCCATTTTCTTGAGCAGATGCTGCCCCTTTTCATGGCAAACCTTCTGGTTCCTTATAATCGAGCCTCTTAGACCCCTCCTCAGTGTTCTTACAGTTCTTATGTGAACTTCACCTTTTATCACAACTGTCCATTTACTTCTTTGTCTCTCCAAATAGTCGAAAAGCTTCTTGAGGACAGGTTTGGAATCTCCAAATCTGTATTTTTTTTCTAATCTATATTTCAGTGTCATGTAACAAAAATAACTCCCCAAAGCCTCCCTTACATTTCCACTATTGCCAAGTAAAATTAACTCAAGTGAATGCAGAACTGGGAGAGGAGTGGTTTATTTTTAGTGCTCTTAAGTAGTTTAGAAAAAGTATGTCAGCTGGATAAATGAAGAAAGAGTCCTCTAATGAGTGTATTCTCAAAGACTCTTTTAAAAACTTATATAAAAAAACTTATCTCATGAAAATCTACATGAAAAATCTACATGACCACAAACTTGAAGATCTAGATGATGTTCAATAGGCAGGTATCAGTGTCTATGAATTCAGAGTTAGAAGTTTGTCTACATTGGCTTAGGAACTGAAAACCAGCCATATTTTTGCTGTTTTAAAGCTTAGTTCTGATCATATCTACAACATACCTGAGTAACTATCCTCAAAATGTCTATGATCATTTTTTTTTTTTTTGACTTTCAATGAGATGGAGAAGGAAGAATTAACAGAAATTACACCCACCTGTGACCATGGTCTGAATGATAAAATCCATCAATGCAGACACTTTGGAGAAAATGCCAGGTGATGTCCTTCTCTGGTTGTTCCTTAAAGGATTCCAACCTCTAACACAACTAACTCCCCAGGAAGTTATCCCAGCAAGAACCCAGACTCCATCCTCTCTTCTACAAACAAGCGGGCCTCCAGAATCTCCCTTCGATAATAGAGAAAGACAAAATCTTAACATAGTCACAAGACAAAAACACTTTAGCAGGTCCAAAAATATCAGCCCTCATATCACAGAGAGAAGAAGTGGAGGCATATAAGTCCAGTGGTCATTATCTACCAATATTTTTTTGGCCCATTTTTTGTTTCTTCATCATTGGTTTCAAGGTACCTGTCTTTTCACCCAGCAGTAACTTCCTTCCACCTGCTTCACATGATCTTTTCAAGCTAACAATTTCTCTCTTCCTCCTACTCCTTTAAGAACAATCATATAGAGTCCAAAATCAATGGAAGGAGGAGGTGGGGAATGCAGAGATATATGCTTCCACTCCAGCTTTTCATCTGGGATTACTGGGAAAGACTGGGTCACATCCTATACCCATAGTACCAGTGAATAGAAACTCCAAGTTCACTCAGTGACTCAAGGCTTTAAAAACAGAATGCCTGGGGAAACTAATTTATTTTTTATTTTTTGGTCTTTTTAGGGCTGTACCAACAGCATATGGAGGTTCCCAGGCTAGGGTTCAATCAGAGCTGTAGCCACTAGCCTACGCCATAGCCATAGCAACGTGGGATCTGAGCCGTGTCTGTGACCTACACCACAGCTCACGGCAATGCCAGATCCTTAACCAACTCAGCAAGGCCAGGGATTGGACCCACGTCCTCATGGACAGTAGTCAGGTTTGCTAACTGCTGAGCCACAAGGGGAACTCCTGGGGAACCTAATTTTGTCCCTGGGTCTATAAGTAAAGGATCCATTGGTTCTCAGACTAGAAGATAAAGGACCCATAATTTCAGGATGCTTTCTTTAATAATTCTTTAAAATAATAGGCTGCTTTGAGAGCATGTGTCAATCTGTGTCAGATTAAACTCTTTCAGAAGACACAGAATTGTTTGAGGGCTTTAAAGATGAGACAAGGCAACATACTTCTACCTATGCTCCAATTTAGAGAGTGACATGATAAATTTCTATTGCCTTCCTCCAAAGTCTTCCTGGTCCTTATTCTGTCACCCACAAGAAGAAAAACTAAACATTTTTTTCCAACAGATAATTTCAGGGAGCTTCCCAAGGATGTTTTAAGTTGCTTGCAGACAAAGAATAAAGACTTCCTGCTCCTCTCTGGTTTGGAAAAAAAAAAAAAATCCAGGGTTGCCAAGAGCTGCGGCTTAAGCCATAGATGAGGCTTGGATCTGGTATTGCTGTGGCTATGGCTGTGGTGTAGGCCGGCAGCTCTGATTCGATCCCTAGCCTGGGAACTCCCATATGCCACAGGCGCAGCCCTTAAAAAATACGTGAAGGAATGAATAATAAATAAATGGCTTTCCAAGCAAATTATCTCCTTCATCTACAACTAAAAACTCCTATCTTTCACAAACTGATCTCCCTCTCCTTTCTTATCTTGTTAGGATTGGTCTTTTCTGTGAAGTTGTTACATTGGGGGTCACTACTATTCACAGCATCATTTACCTGACAGTTATAGCTATTCTCTCTTTGGTCAGACTTTGTGTAAACCTTGCATCCTGCACTAAAGCTTGAAAAAAAAAAATCAGTGTTAAGCAAAAGATGGAATGAAAAATAATCCATAGCTGACCTAATTGGTTTACCAAAGTGGTCATCTTGCTTGATTCCATTAGGTTGGAAACGTTGAAGCCACCTTCCCTACCTCCTCTCTTTACCCCCCTCAAAAAGGGGAAAGAATGGACATGGGACAAGAAAGAATTCTCTCAGCCTGAGTCAACGAAACTTTTTTCAGTACAAGCCAGATGGAAAGATGAGGGAAAAGGAAATTTTGAAGAAGTAACTCCCCCAAAAGCAGCGAAGGAGGAAAGACAGAATCCATTGTTACCCATATGATAGTCAATGACTAACTGTATTAGTTTATGCTTTTTACCTGGCAGGCATCCTGTTCCCCATCAGGAAAACTGGCACACAACATGGTCCTTCCCAGGGGAGCAAGGTTCATACTCTTGAGCATGGGATTATAGGTTCTGTCATCCATCATGGGAATTTCCACTTCTTGTAGGACATTTGGATATTCTGATGCTGTGGAGAAGGGACCAGTAAGTCAACAACTGTCTTCACTGACAGAAACCAATAGACTCCTACTAGTTTAAGACTTGGAGATGTTTAATTAAAATGTAGAAGACCTTTTTTTTTTTAAATCTGTGGATGTACTTTTTCCTAAAATCAAATGCTATGTGACAAAGAACATTTTTTTTTAATTCAGGTTTTTAAGGTAACCCTAGGCAATTGTGGCTTCTCTGAATATATGCTTAAATGTTTCCTCAAGAGGAAAACTTTAATCAATAAAGCAACATTTTGTAAAATTCTTCAATAAAAAATCACAGTATTAGGGGAGTTCCCCTTGTGGCACAGTGGTTAACAAATCCGACTAGGAACCATGAGGTTGCAGGTTCGATCCCTGCCCTTGCTTAGTGGGTTAAGAATCCGGCATTGCCGTGAGCTGTGGTGTAGGTCGCAGACGTGGCTCGGATCGCAGTTGCTGTGGCTCTGGTGTAGGCCGGTGGCTACAGTGTCGATTGGACCCCTAGCCTGGGAACCTCCATATGCTGCAGGAGTGGCCCTAGAAAAAACCAAAAAAAAAAAAAAAACCAAAAAACAAACAAACAAACAAACAAAAAAAAAAACCGCAGTATTAAATTTAAGGAAGCTTAACTATTGTGACTTTACTGTATTCTTTTTCATCTATTAGAATTTCCTCTGGTTTCTTTATCTGATACACATAAGCAAAATGGTAGCAGGAAGAATTTTGTGTAGAGCCTTAAGTATAGACTTTTTTATGGTGAAGACAATCAGAAGTCTTCACTGGGTCAGATCTCAGGGGAAAAAAACTCCCAGGATAAATGTATTCTTTAAGACCAACAAAATTCCTGCTTCCGCTGGGCATACAACAGGGCCTAGAAGAAATGCTAAATTTCTTTGATGTCCCTTAC
This sequence comes from Phacochoerus africanus, assembly GCF_016906955.1. Taxonomy (NCBI): domain Eukaryota; kingdom Metazoa; phylum Chordata; class Mammalia; order Artiodactyla; family Suidae; genus Phacochoerus; species Phacochoerus africanus. Next base: position 48,064,987 of record NC_062550.1, on the reverse strand, counting down.
TCTCTGAAATCTTTCCCCATCCACTGGCTTTGCAAGGAATCCCTTCTTCAAATGTATCACCTCTCTGGGGAATACATATTGGCTGAACAGTAGTTCCTGAAAAAACAACAATAACAAAAATCATGAGTCACAGACAAGAGATGCTAAATAAATGAGTGACATCTGGTCAATTTCATGACCTTTATACCTTCTTCCTAAATGTAATAATTATATTTGTATCCTTGTTTAAGGTTGCACGTAGATAATATCATAGGATATTTGTCTTTCACTGTCTAACTTCATTTAGTATAATAATCTCTAGGTCCATCCATGTGTCTGCAAATGGTATTATTGCATTCTTTTAATGGCTGAGTAATATTCCATTATATATATGTACCACATCTTCTTTATCCATTCCTTTGTTGACGAACTTTTTTTTTTTTTTTTTTAGGGGCATACCCGCAGCATATGGAGGTTCCCAGGCTAAGGGTCCAATCAGAGCTACAGCTGCTAGCCTACACTACAGTCACAGCAATGCCAGATCCAAGCCAGATCTGTGACCTATACCACACCTCATGGCAACGCCAGATCCTTAACCCACTAAGCGAGGCCAGGAATCGAACCCGCAACCTCATGTTCCTAGTCAGATTCATTTCCACTGCACCACGACAGGAATTTCTGTTGATGGACATTTAGACTCAGACTTACAAATCAAAACTAATGGTTACTAAAGGGGAAAGGTGTTGGGGGTGATAAATTAGAACTTTATATATACATATTACCATATATAAAGTAGATAGTCAACAAGGACCTACTGTATAGCACAGAGAGCTCTACTTAATATTCAGCAATAACCTATATGGGGAAAGAATCTGAAAAAGAATGGATATATGTATGTGTATAAATGAATCACTTTACTGTACACCTGAAACCAACACAACACTATAAATCAACTATATTCCAATATAAAATAAAAAATTAAAAATGTAATGACATACTTTAAAAAAGTTTCTTCTCTCACAAAAAAATACTATTTCACATTTATGGAAATTTAGCAAAATACCAGTAAAATAAGGAAAAGCATAACTCATCGTTCCATGTACCACAATGATCTCCCCAAACTACCAACATTTAAGAGTTAGGCTTTGTTCTTAAGGGATAGTTTTTCACTCAAGAGTTATTAAGCACTACAATGTGGCAAGCACTCTTCTCAGCCTCAGTGAGTAAGCAGAAAAAAACAAAAAACTTAGATGTGAGTGTGAGCGTGTAAGCACATGAACGTGTGAGTCTGTGTGTGTGTGTGTGTCTTTGGGGGGATACGGAAAATAAATCTAATAATTTAGTTGTTAGGTCATATGTGCTCTGGAAAAATCAGAGCAGGGTAAAAGAAAGAGGAATGAATAATGGGTGCAAGGTTTTTGGCTTAAACAACTGGAAGGACAGCTGTCATTTTTTTTCTTATTTATTTTTCATTGTTATTTCCCCAATACAATTTTTTTTCTACTGTATAGCATGGTGACCCAGTTACACATACATGTACACATTCTATTTTCGCAATTATCATGCTCCATCATAAATGACTAGACATAGTTCCCAGTGCTACACAGCAGGATCTCATTGCTAGTCCATTCCAAAGGCAATAGGATTCCAAGCTCCCAATCCACCCCACTCCCTCCCCCTCCCCCTTGGCAGCCACATTTAATCCAGATGGAAGGCTACAGATAGAGCAGCTTTAGGATGTAGGAGATAATTAGGATTTTGTTTTAAACATTAAATTTGAGAAGTCTATTTGTGATCCAGGTAGGTGACCATTAGGCAGTTGGCTCTAAAAGCTCTCTTAATCCCAGCAACTTATATAATATAGAGAAACCTGAGCTGGATACATAACATTTGGAGTGATCTTCAAGAAGATGGTGTTTAAAGCTCTGATCCTGAATAAGAGTGCTAATGGAGTGAGCACAGGTAAAGAAAAGCTCCAAGGACTGAGCCCTGGGGTACTCCAACAATGAGTCACAAATACGAGAAGTCATCAGAGAAAGCTAAAAGTGGGTGTAAAAAGGAGGAGGAAAACCAAGGGACTCCTGGAAACCAAGTGAAGAAAATGTTTCCAGGAGAATCTGAGCAACTTTGTCAAAATTCCTATCAAGCAAACTACTACATTTAGAATGGATAAGCAATGAGGTCCTATTGTACAGCACAGGGAACTATATCCAGTCTCTTGGGATAGAACATGATGGAAAATAATATAAGACAGGGAATGTATATATAGGGGTCACTTTGCTGTGCAGTGGAAACTGGCACAATATTGTAAATCTATACTTTAATAAAAATAATAAAATAAAATTAAAAATGAAATAACCTTGAATTATGAAATTTTAAAAAAACTTCTATTAAGTAAGCTGAGGATTGAGAATTTACCTATGAATTTAGCAACAACATGAACATTGGTGACTGGAACATGGTCAAATTTGGTAGAGTGGTGGAGGTGAAAGTCTGATTGGCTTACATGTCTAATAGACATCTCAAACCTTATACATACAATTATGAGAACTAAGGATGAGGAGAGAATATTAACATATCTAATATAGATGGCTCTTCATAGAATTTTTTTTATAAAGGGAGCAGGAGAAAATGAATAGTTTAAGATCCAAATCTAACTGGAATTGTTCCCTCTCAGTATTTTGATGATCTTATTCTACTGTCTTCTGATTTTCATTACTGCTGTTGAAAAAATGGCTGTAAACTAGTTGTCACTGCTCTTTTGGTAATAAAGTTTTCTCTAGATTTTTCAAGATCCACTGGGGTTGGGGGATGCTTTAATTTTCAGCAGAATATATCTAGACATAAAATTATTTTTAATATTATAGTATGAAATTACTGAGCTTCTTAAATCTAAAGATTTGTGTATCATGCCACGGACATAGAAATAGACTTGTGGTTGCCAAGGGGTGGAGGGAGTGGGATGAACATGGAGTTTAGGGTTAGTAGATGCAAACTATTACATTTAGAATGGATAAACAACAAGGTCCTAGTGTATAGTACAGGTAAATATATCCAATCTCCTGGGATAGACTATGATGGAAGGGACTATAAAGAAGAATTTTATATATATATATATATATATATATATATATATAATCATATATATATATGAATCACTTTGCTGTACAGCAGAAATTGGCATAACATTGTAAATCAACTGTACTTTCAAAAATTAAAAAAAATTAAAAAGATACAAACTGCTATATATAAAATAGATAAGCAACAAAGATATACTGTATAGTAAGGGAATTACATCTATTACCTTGTAATAACCTATAATGAAATATGATCTGCAAAAAAGCTGAAACACTATGCTGTACAACTGAAACTAACACAACATTGTAAATCAACTATATTTCAATTAAAAAATAAGATATAAGGCTGTGCCATTACATGCGGAAATAAGTTTAATAGGAATCAATATCTAGGAAGAACAATATAACATCTTTCAAAGGAAGCAGAGTATTCACTTGGATGGAAAAATATGAATTTTGGTATCACATGTCAAAGAGTTCTTACACACCCAAGTAACATCCTAAGGAATATACAGGAAAGTTTACTTTAGTTGTGATAGCGGATGTTATCCAAGTCCTTTTCCAACTCTTAACAAAAGATTTGTGTCTCATGAGTTATGATTATTAATCCTCACTCACTTTTTCTTCAATTATAGGTAATAGGAGAGAGAAGCGCTATTTCTTCCAAAGCTCAAACTGGGTATTTACCATACTCCTTCAGTCTATCTTCTCTGTCTCTTACTTTTCTCTGTCTCTTTTGGATAACCATTTCAGACCTTCTAGTTGTCTATATATGACTTAATCTGCTATCTAATTCAACTATTGCTATCTAATTCAACTATTACATTACTAATTCCAATTATATTTTCATGTCCTTAGGTTCTATTGACTCTTCTTCAAGTCTTCCTCTTCAGCTAATAGTTTCTTGTTCTTTGATTATTTTTTATAGACTTTAACTTATTTAAAATTATGTAAAACATACTTTATATTATGAGCCATATTTTAACATCTGTAATTCTAAAAGGTCTGATTCTGTTGCTGATTTTTAGACTCTCTTTGGTGGCAACTGTCTCTGCATGCCTTTTTTTAAAAATTTTTCTCTCTTTTCTCCATCTTATTTTATTTTTGTCTTTTTATGGCCACACCCCCAGCATATGGAAATTCCCAGGCTAGGGGTTGAATTGGAGCTACAGCTGCCGGCCTGTGCCACAGCCACAGGAACATCGGATCCAGGCAGCGTCTTTGACCTACACCACAGCTCAGGGCAACGCCGGATCCTTAAGCCACTGAGCAAAGCCAAGGATTGAACCCGAGTCCTCATGATGGGAACTCCTCTCTGCATGCTTCTAATTGTGTGCCTACATTCCTTAAAATTTTATGGGAATACATTCAAGCTGAGATTTAAGGTTCATCTTTTCAAAGAGAATTTACAACATTTGCTTCTGCCGAAAACCCAATTACTCATCTAAAACAACTTTAAACAAGACTTGGCTTGAAGTTTTGGTTGACAGGTAATGTGAATGCCAGCATTAGACTTGAATGAAGCCATGCTCAGGATTATAAATTCTTCTGAGAGCCCTCCACTGAGGGCCAATATTCCAACAGGTAAATTTCCTTATTTGCTCACTTTATGTGGCATATTTTCCTTCTCCCCCCTATCTTTCAAAGCATCGCCTTTTAAGAAGCCCCAGGTTACATACATGGGAGGCTTCAATCAGACCCTCCCATTCCTTATTCCGCTTCCACACAGGCTCCGTGCCTGGCCACTTAAGGCTCTAAGCTCTCAAATCAAGGGCAATCACTTCATTGCCTGGCTAACTCCTCTGGATTTGTCTTCTTTTCATTGTTTTGGGCCATTGAACCCTTCTCTGTCTTATATTTTTTTTTTAAATAGGTTTTTTCAAATATTATGTCCAGAATGTTTATTTGTGCTGTCAGATGTCTAGTCCATAATAATGATAGGATGAAGTCTCGGAGGACATTTTTAAATGTCCCACACTCCTTGACTAGAGCTGAGTATACACAGATGGCCCAGGCAAGACCCTGGAGTGCTTAAAATGCTGACTAAATATAAATAATTTCTGGCTGGGACTTATAGTGTGTACAGTGCTTTTTATATGTTATAGATTAAACAGTTATTTTTAAAGGAATGATACTTAGCTATTCTAATATTACTAGATATATACACATAAATTAACTGGTATAAAATTAATAAACAGCTTTCTACATTACTTTTTTTTTTTTTGTATTCTAACTTTCCCTACTTACCAAACTTGGCTTTGTGGTTTAGGTACAACAATGCAATATCAAAACTCCTATATCCAAATCTGTTGTATTCCGGATGAATAATAATTTCTGAGACAGGAATATTCTGTTCCTCCTTATCCTTCTGAAAGAGGCTGTACTCCCCAGCAGTCACCATCAGACTCTTAATTTGCTTCCTAAAACCAAATACAAACGTTTCAATAAGTAGAGTTGTTTCCCCCCGGACTTAGTTTCATGTAATTAAATGAAAGTGATTAATGTACCTTGAGCATTTCTAAGTCTTATAAGAAGATGTATCTCTATGAATGACTACTATCAATTATCATAATTCCCTATAAATCATAGATATCTATAAAAAGTCATGGTTTTTCAACAGAGCGTTTGCATTCTGTGAACCCTTTCCCATACCATCAATTGTCTCTTCTTTTGTACATAAACTACTTTATATATGTGGTACCATTTTTAGCAAAATATAAAAGTTGTTCCTAGAACTATCCTTCTTTCCCCCTTATTAGTACCCTCATTTAATCTAGTCAATATCTGTCATTTCCACAATATTCTTCCCTCCTAATTACTGAAACTCAAATTATTAAAACATTGCTGCATCCACTTAACATTTGCTATTAATACATAATTAGGATAGGTAACCACACCCCTACCCCACCACTACCTCCACAAATCATAGACAATATCTGCGGTCTTTGGAGTCTCTGTGATTAGTAGAGTAGGAAGCATGGGAAATCGGGGGATACACACAAAATTTGGGGAGGTCAGGGAGGTCTGTGGGTGGGGGACCAGGTGGAAAAATCAAGAAAGAGTGAACCTTGCATCATATTTAGAGCATTGCATCTCCCAGTCCTGTTGCCATGGATCAAGCAATGGAAATCCACAACTCACTCGAGGCCAGCCAGGCAGTGTGCTGCTGTAACAACCAGATCACCTTGAATCAAGCTTCCTCCACATAAGAGGTGCTCCCTCAGTTTTAGGGAGACCTGCCCAAGAAGAAAATTACAAACACAGCTAGTATACATCTCCCCACAGATGTCCTCTCCTTCAGAAACATTTGAAATCAACTCTTCTGTTACAATGTCATATTAAGACACTGATATAAATTGATCAGTATGAGATTTCCTATGAAGTAAGCTTTTTGACAGGGAGGTCAAGTGGAGCCCAGAGAAAAATTACATGTTAACTGGAGTTGTGGTCGTTGAAACAAAGGAAATGCTTCACTGTTTTCTCATTAAGAAATCAGTGTCTTTGTTATACCCACCTGCCACGGATGTTCACCCACTGTTGAGTTTCTCCAACTACCAATTCCAGAGAAGAACCCAGTTTCCAAAGCAGTTTCCTTACTTTTCAAATCAACTGCATGAACTCGGCACCTCAGTCCTGTGTGGGACAGCATATGAGTGACCTCTCTCTCTCCCTCTCCCCACAATCCGCCCCCCCCCCCCAGCATCTTATGTAAGGGTTCACTTTATCAAGATTCCACATGCAGATTTTCCTGGCCTGATGTAGATGTTCTAAGTCACTGAGCTGTAGGCTATCTACAGCTTTTCCTTTTTTTTTTTTTTCTTTTTTTGCTATTTCTTGGGCCGCTCCCACGGCATATGGAGGTTCCCAGGCTAGGGGTCTAATCGGAGCTGTAGCCACCGGCCTACACCAGAGCCACAGCAACGCGGGATCTGAGCCGCGTCTGTAACCTACACCACAGCTCACGGCAACGCCAGATCGTTAACCCACCGAGCAAGGGCAGGGACCGAACCCGCAACCTCATGGTTCCTAGTCGGATTCGTTAACCACTGCGCCACGACGGGAACTCCCCTACAGCTTTTCTTTTTTTAGGATAACCCCTTGTGGACTAGAACATGCCTCGAGACCCACCCCCACCTCGCCGCCCTTTACAGCCTAGGCTGCCTTAATAAAAAAGACCTGGGTGCCATAGAATGAGGCCTTTCTCCCTCTATTGTTAGATTTGGGGCTTTTCTGGGAGGGTGATCATCACATAGCCAAGGGAGAATGAAAGATCCTAGAAAACCCATGCTGCTCCGGAAAAGCTATTAGGCTTTAAGTTACTTCTACTTGGTTATTTTTTCTTGGAGGAGGATAACCCACGCATGGTTAGCAGATGTGTCTAAAAACTTGAACTCCATAATCCAAAAGACTTCAGAAAGAAAATCAGGCCCGGGCTCCTCATGGGCCCACCTGGTCATTCTCCTTCCTGGAAGAAGGAAGGAAGTCCTCTCGCCGGCGCTCAGCGGCCCGAAGCGTGGGGACCCAGGGCCGGGCTCACCTGGGCTCGGCGGGAGACCGATGAGCAGTACCAACATCAGCGTCAGCAGAGAACCAGCCCCGGGCCGCGTCCACATGGTGCCGGCCCGCGGGGACTCGTCTATCCTCCTCAGACGCAGGCGGTGCAAACCCTAAGAGAAGAGGGTCTCCGGCCTCAGGGCTCCCGCTCGCTCCCGGAAGCGCCTGCGCTTTTCACTCCCTCCCTCGCCGGCGCCAAGGGGCAGCACCTGCTGCGCAGTCAGGAGCCCAGCTTTTCCTCTTCAGGACCAACCCAGCCACCGGGCCATTCAGGAATCAGGGCGCCCCTACCATCCGTCCCAGGAGACAGGGGCGGGATGGAACCCCACAGGCTCACAGGTGAGCTGGAGTCAGATGCGGGAGACGCTAGGACAGATGCGGGATCAAGGTGATCAGTGGCCCAGAACAGTTTGCGCAGGTAAATCCTGTCGCAGACCTGGAAGTGTGGCTCAAACCCAGGATCAAGTAAGCTGGGCACCCATACAAGACCCAGGCAGGGAGTTCCCACTGTGGCACAAGGGAATCTGTGCCTCTCTGCAGCACCAGGAGGCAGGTTCCATCCCTGGCCCTCAAAGTGGGGTAAAGGATTTGGCATTGTCACAGCTGCAGCAAAGGCCATAGCTGCAGCTTGATCCTTGGCCCAGGAACTCCAAATGCTGTGGGAAGCCAAAAAAGGAGGAAAAAAAAAAAAAATCAGCTCTCCATCTACCAACTGAAAAATGGATGAGCAAACTGAAATATCCATGCAATTCATCTCCTGATATTATTTGGCCACAAAACGAATAAAGTTCTGGTACAACTACAACATTGATGAATCTTGAAAAACAAACAGCAACAAAAAGACACAGACCAGCTGACATCTGAAAGGAGGAAGGCTCTTGACAACTTGAGTACTTAATTGTACCACCCTGCTTCTAAGAAGCTTGTTAAAGACCCTGACACTCCAGGGTTTTCAAGTGGAGTGAATGTGAAAGGTCAGGTTTCTTCTGCTGTTCCTTTTCTGGGTGGGAGTCTTATCATTGGCTTCAGCGGAATGGGCCCAAGCTGTAGGTTTTGGTATTTGAGATCATGAGAATGAATTCATTGATAGGATTATCGTGTCAGCATCTTTTCAATAATTTTTTTTTTTTTTGGCCTTTTAGGGTCGCAACCGCAGCACGTGGAAGTTCCCAGGCTAGGGGTCTAATCAGAGCTACAGCTGCCGGCCTACACCACAGCCGCAGCAAGGCGGGATCTGAGCCACGTCTGCAACCTACACCACAGCTCACGGCAACGCCGGATCTTTAACCCACCGAGTGAGGCCAGGGATCGAACCTGAAACCTCATGGTTCCTAGTCGGATTCGTTAACCACTGAGCATCAATGGAAACTACAATAAATATTATTTTATAGTAAGTAATTTGTAATAAATTGGCTTGAGATTGAGAGGATGAATTTGCAATTGATTTATAATTTATTGGAAAATGAGGGCAAGGCTAAGTGAATATTTTATATATGTAATAACTAACCTAGACATCAATCCCCCAGGCCCAGTTGTTTCACTTCTGTATAAAATAGAAATCCTCCCTCCTCTGAGAAGAACAAGAAAACAGTCAAGGTGGAAGAAATGCAGGTACAGGTACAAGCATATGACAGTCATCTGGGGACAATGGCCCCTTTAACAGCAGAAGGGGAAACCTTTGGGCAAAAAGCTTAGATAGTGTGATTGGCACCTAAACTTGAAACACATTATCTCAAACCTTCTTGTCTCATGAACCTAAAAGGGGTTTCTGTAGTTTTTATGTCTCAAATCTTATAATGATGAAAAGCTGTCCTACATAGTGGATATTAACCATATGTGGTTATTTAAATTATTATTAACTAAAATAGGAATTCCTGGAGTTCTGTCATGGCTCAGCAGAAATGAATCTGACCAGCATCCAAGAGGATGCAGGTTCAATCCCTGGCCTTGCTCACTGTGTTAAGGATCCTGTGCTTCCCTGAGCTGTGGTGTAGGTTGCAGATGCTGCTCAGATTCCACGTTGCTGTGGCTGTGGCATAGGCCAGCAACTGTAGCTCCGACTGGACCCCTAGCCTGGGAACCTCCATATGCCACAGTTGTGGCCCTAAAATAAAATAAAATAAAATAAAATAAAATAGGAGTTCCCATTGTGGCTTAGCAGGTTAAAAACCCTGCTGGTATCCATGAGGATGAGGGTTTGATCCCTGGTCTTGCTCAGTGAGTTAAGAATCTGGCATTGCCAAGAGCTGTGGCATAGGTAGTGGATGTGGCTTGGATCTGGCACAGCTGTGGATATGGTGTAGGCCAGAGGCTATGGTTCCAATTCAACCCCTGGTCTGGGAACTTCCATATGCTGGTACAGCCCTAAAAAGACAAAAACAAAACAAAACAAAAAAACAAAAAAAAAGCTAAAATAAAAATTTAGTTCCTCAGTCACACTTGCTACATTTCAAGTGCTCAACAGCCACCTGTGGCTCATGGCTACCATATGCGAAAACACAGACATGGAAGGCTGCCATCATCACATTAATTCTGTTGGAATGAATTGTTCTTAAGAGTAGCACCATTTTAAGCATTTATTTTAAATAATCACATCTTGGGTGACAGTTTGACTGAGTAGATGACTCCTGGGTGGGTTTCAAGCTTGGGTGTCTGGGGGACACTGGTAGGGGGCTTAATAAGCAGCCTTCTCTGAAGATAAAATGGTACATCTGGGTAGTGTAAAGGAAGTCTCCAGGCAGTAGATGCCTGACCCGTGGCCCTCACCACTCTCTTCTCCCTTTGGCTTTCACTGTAGTGATCTCACAAAAATGACCATAGTCATCCTTGGCCCCAGGGGCACACTACTCTCCAATAAAACTCAGACCCTCCAATGGACCCCAACTCCTCTCCTTCTTCTTAGGTCAGATTAAAGTCATTAGAAAGCCTTTACAAAAGAAGATAGGAGAAGGAAAGAAAAAAATGATCACGTGCTGTGCTAATACAGCTGGCCCCACAATGTTGGTGTTCATGGCTAACCTTCTCACGAAGCTCACAGATCCTGGCCCCTTGAAGTCTTGTGCACATGGTACACACACAGCTTTGCAGGATCTTCAGCGGTGTGCTTCACACCTGGAAGTCTCCATGGGGCTGGGCATTGTCTCATTTCCTGTTCCAGCACATCTCTTTGTTTCCAGAGTTAAAATTCACATCCTCAAGTGAGACTCTGTCCTTTTATACAAAGGATTGGTCCCTGTCCTTCTATACAGAGGAAAGGCCTGACCAAAAAAAATGCCTTTCCATTAAACGGGAAAGGAGCCCTTCAATACAAATTGCATATATACCAAAAGTCAGGCCATTAGTTTTAGGTTTAAATTTGCTAGTATGAAGTATCTGTTGAGTTTGTGTGATGTTGAAGGGTCCAAATGGAAGGATTCTCTTACGTTAAAACAACAACACTTTAGAACAGGAAAGGATGTCAAGCAGCATGGGCTGGACTAACCTAAACTGGATTGAAAAATCTGCCTTGAATTTGAACATATCTTCATTAGGGCAGCATGATAACCATGTGCCACTGCAGGCCTTCCGAGACTCTTGATGGAAGCCCCAACTCTAAGGATAGTTGTAAAATCAAGAATATTAGGAAACTGACCCATGAGCAATGAGCAAATCATGGGTAAATAACATTGTTTAAACAAATGTTTTTCCCAGCCCTGCTAAACCAGTAGTCTAAACTCTAGAACCTTCTCTAATGTCCCACAAGGCCTAGAAATCAGAAATAACATGATTATTGGTGACTTTAGAAACAGCCGTTTCATGTGAATATTTGTTGTAGAGACAGAGATCACTAGGATGCAGAGAGAATGTGAAGGATGGAAGTCGAAGGAATGGGTGAAGACAATTTCTTCAAAACATTTGGCTGGGAAGGACATAGTGGGCTATCAGCTGGAGACGAAAAGGAATAGGGGAAGATTTTTTTTTTTTCTTTTTAAGGTCACACTCACAGCATATGGAGGATCCCAGGCTAGGGGTTGAATCAGAGCTACAGCTGCCAGCCTACACCACAGCCACATCAATGCCAGATCTGAGCCGCGTCTGCAACCTACACCACAGCTTGCAGCAACGGCAGATCCTTAACCTACTGAGCGGGGCCAGGGATTGAACCTGCATCCTCATGGATGCTACTCAGATTTGTTTCTGCTGAACCATGGAAAATGGGAACTCCCATTTTTTTTTTTTTTTTCCCAAATGAACTTGATGGAGGTTACCTTATCTGTTTTAACATAGAAGAGAATTGACCAAAGCCAGCAAAAGGAAGAAATAAAAGATGAAAAGAGGTTAAGGAATGGGATGACGTTTACAAGATGTGATACTCAGGGCACAAGGCTCTCTTTTTCTATTGTAGCAACAGGAGAGAGGGGAGAATTGGATGCAGGTAAGTGTGTAGATGGAGTGCAGGATACTGAGGGAGTGCCTGCTTTCTACCTTGTGTTTACTCAGTGAAGAAGGGAGTGAAAGCCTCTACTCAGAAAGATGAGGAACACGTAAATTCTGAATAATCATCGTGCAGTAAGAAAAAAAGAGCAAGAAGCACACAGAACAATGCAATGCATGGATGAATGAATGAAGTAACGAATGGAAAGGAAGAAAGACGGTCTTTATTTTTAAAGTGGCTGCCTACTGGTGACACGGCCTTCAGTGGGTACTAATCACGGAGCACTTGAGAGATTGAAATAAGACATCATTATTTTCATCATATTTTATATAAAATAGACATTTCCAGAAATTTTATTTTGGAAAGACCTAGGCAAAGTGTACATAATCAGACTTAAATGGGAGAAATACGTTATGGGAGATAAATTTCTAACTGCCACAGCAAAAGTAACCAAAATGTACATTTATATACAACTGATCAAAGCAGGGAAGAGAATCATTCTGAACAAAGAACAGGATGCAAGTATTTCCCTCAGACAAAAGGAGGGATGGGTGGGTCACAGCAAGTCAAATGATTTCCACATTATAAAAGCAAGCTATGGCTTCTACAGGTATTTTAATTCTTTAAGAGAAAATTTTTAAAAATCTCTTTTTCCCCCAGAAACATAAGAAAAGCACTAATTTTTATGTGTACAGACTGTAAAATAAGAGTGGTTACCTCTACCATGTTAAAGCCCCTAGGCAGTACAGTCCCTTTTAGGGTGGTTTGTGTATGTGTTTTGTTGCAGTGATTATCTTAATGAATTTCTGAAACAAAGGACAACACTTAGCAGTTATCTTTGCTTCAGAGGCAGAGGGCTTTCCCGTTGGATTCAAGGGACTCAGAGCTTGATAGGTCCGTAGAATGAAACAGTCCTTTAAAGGACTACAAACACGACTGAGACATTTGGTGTCTTGTCCTGGGTGAGTTGGCTCCTCAGTGGCAGAGCAGGACTAGAATCCAGATCTCCTGCTTCTTGGACTGGGACCGATAAGACAACCCCCAAAAGACACAATGCACATGGGAAATTTCCAAAGGTGACACAGCATGTGAATCACTGAGAATGGGAAAATAAATACTCCAGGATTTCTGAACACAGACATGTCTTTTCAGTTTGGGGAAAATGTTGATCTAAACTTATAAACTAATTCTGACCACATATTGTGATGGGTGCTAATTTTACAAGTTACATGCCCTAAAGGTTTTAATGGGAAGGATCCTTGGTAACCAAGATGAGACATTTTTATGTAAGCCAACTGATGGATATCGATTCTGTTGTGACTTTTTATTTTACTGATAATAAGCCATAGCTTTGATTAAATTTATTTTATTTCTTTAAGTTATATGGCTCTACTTAAAAAGAAAAATAAGGAAGGCCTGTTTGACACATTTTTTTCACACCAAAAACTTCAAGAGTAATCATAAAATGTTAAAATATTTCCCCATATCATTTTTTTGGCATTGTAAGTTTTTATCTTAATTACAGCCTAAATACAAGACAGGTATTTACTCATTTAAAGTGTCAAAAGATGCCATTTAGATAGTAAAATTTTGCTATTATTGGGAGATACCAACATACAATTTAATCAAAGTAAATGTGATTTGGAAACCAGGAAAAAATTTAAAATAAATAAAACACCTCTAACTATATTTGCTTAGAGTGCTGTTACTAACATCCTAGAGATTTATTGATCTAAGGTATAAACCCATCACAAATCAGAGCAAAAGCTTTTTTTAAGCTGATTCTAATGAGTACAAGTAAGAGATAATAAACTGACAAACCCTATGACCTGGCCCCATCTATGAGTTTTGTATACTGGGCACCTTGTCTGTCTGGTACATTCAAACAGCAAAGCAATTCCTCTCCATCTGACAACCAAGAATTCTGTAGATATTAAGGTCAAATTATAGCTCATTTACCACAAATGCAAAACTGCCACACCCAACCCTCCTGTTTGTCAACCTTGGTGGAATAATAGCCTCAACCAACCCATTGTGCTGTTAAGTCATTCTTTAGAATTCTGGGGCTCATTTTAGCCTAAATTTTAAAAGTGAAAATTGTAAAAGATTATAAATATCTTTGGAAGAGTCATAAACTCTAAATTACTAGCCTGCAACGATTCTACAGCCTAGCTGCATATTAAAACTACAACCTGGGCAGCTGGGGTCCAGGGATGTCCAAAAGCACGCACGTCAGCCTCCCGTCCAGCTACAGCTGATAGTACCCCTGTGTGAGGAAAAAGATCTCAACTATCAGCTGAATGCAGCTTTTCAATCTGAGGGGCCTAGAATGTTTAACACAGGCAATACAAAGGCCACATTTGGCTTTTTATTTTTAGATCAGTTTCCACAGAATGGCTTGGATTTGCTCATTTAGTCTTGAAAAGCAGGTGCAAATCGCTGCAAAGCCCTGTATCACATGAGGTGCCACTTGGTGAGCATGTCAGACTCAGGTGATGGGGGGTGTGAAATGCTGTGGGAGTTTGGAATCCAAGTGCTAGGCAGTCCTCTTTGCTTTGTGATAGGCTTCAAAATAAACAGATCAAAAAGAACATAGCTCGGGGAGTTCCCACTGTGGCTCAGTGAGTTAAGAACCCGACATAGTGTCTGTGAGGATGAGGAGTCCATCCTTGGTCTCACTCAGTGGGTTAAGGATCTGGCATTGCCATAGGCTTCAGCATAGGTCGCAGACATGGCTTGGATCCTGTGTTCTTGTATCTGTGGTGTAGGCTGGCAGCTGCAGCTCCGATTCAACCCTAGCCCAGGAACTTCCATGTACTGCAGGTGTGGCCTTAAAAAGGAAAGAAAAAAAAAAAGAAGAAGAAGAAGAAAAAAACATAGCTTAGGTTTTCCTAAAAGAAAATTTCTTTTCCTCCAAGGTATCTGGATCTTTGGTCTAGCTCATTATGTTCCATCACTGAACCAGGTTTTACGAATACCATTAACAGATGGGAAACATCTGAAACATTTCAAAAATCCTGAATAATTCTGAGGGTTGAAATAGCTTGTAAAGCCATTCCCATGGCTCTGCTATTGAAGGACATGTGAAAGGACTGATAGGAGAATTTGAAGGAAAGGAGAACTGGCTCCAGGTAGGGCAGCAGGGCAGGTTAGAAGGACTGGCAGTAGGAAGAGACTCTGTACTGTGAAGTGAAGCTGAGACAAAAGAGCCAGTGCTGCTCAGGGCAACAGTCACAAATTAAACTCTGCTCATTGAATCAAGTGTTCATTAAGCCAGACCGAAGCCACTCCTGTCTTGGCCTCAGCCACCTTCCCTCCTACCAGGACCCAGTGTGAAATGGAACTGCAGGCCCCTTTGTTCAAAAATTACTTAGCATGTCAAGCACAGCATTCAACCAAACACAAGGTGCTTCTGCCTGCAGGACCCTGAGGGTCTGCAGAGATGACACATCCATGAAGCTGGCTCTGCAATTTCAGCTCAGAAAGGGACTATCAGGAGTTTCCTTTGTAGCTCAGTGAGTTAAGAGCCTGACCAGTATCCATGAGGATGCAGGTTCAATCCCTGGCCTCACTCAATGGGTTACGGATCTGGTGTCGCCGCAAGCTGTGATGTAGGTCACAGACAAGGCTCGCATCTGGTGTTGCTGTGGCTGTGGCCATGAGCCAGCAGCTGCAGCTCCCAGGCAACCACTAGCCTAGTAACTTCCATATGCCACAGGTGAGGCCCTAAAAAGAAAAAAAAAAAAGGAAAGAAAAAGATTATCAACTCACACGCCAAGCAAGCAAACTTTTGTTAAGGGCACCTAGATGGATGTCCAGGACTCGCCAGGGCACTCCATTTTTATTTTAATAAGGATGAATTCCACATATTATTTCATGCTGCAGGAGCAAATAAAAATAGCTATAAAAAACAATCTTTTGAAAAATAATATGTGATTTATTTCCTTATAGGCACCACTCAACTAGGAAATCCATTTCATTGGCTACATCTTAGGGAACATATTAACTCAGGACAGAAATATCTGATCCAACAAACAATGCTTACTTTTAAGGTTCAAAGAGATGCCAGTGTGTGCAATGAGACAGAGTAACAGAGAGAGAGCACCCAAAGAGAGGGGGAGGAGAGAGACAGAGATTGAGAGATAAGCACCCAAAAGAAGGCAGAAAATATCTCATAAAGGCCATGTGACCCTTTCCTCTCAGAAACTTTTTAGGCTATCATAGCCATTTCGATACTCCAACAAATGTACTCTCATATTTTTAGCATCACTTTTAGGTAAAGCATAATTGTTTTTTCAGAATTTTGGGCTCAATATATTTTTTGGGGGGGGGGGGGGGCACAACCAAAGCATGTGGAAGTTTCTGGGCCAGGGATCAAACCAGAGTCCCAGCAGTAATGATGCCAGATCCTTAACTGCTAGGCCACCAAGGAACTCCCCCAATTAACTTTTTTGTTTGTTTCATTAACTTTCTAAGCATGAGATTTTGTTTCAGATTATTCAAAACATTGTAATTCAAGTCCTAGATGCTGCTTTTAGCTAGGGACTCATGTTTCTCAAATTGGGGGTGAAGTAGTTATTTTATAATAAATATGGTAGTACATTTCTTGACCTTAGGACTATAGAAGTATAATTTGGGAGAGGAAATTATTTTAAAATAATGAAAATATTTTAAATGAAATTTTGGATAAATTTATGACTTTAAAAGACTAAATACAAACCTTATAAAACTATTAGAAACAGAAGATCATAGTGGTAATATATGCATTGTTGGATTACTGATAGACACAAACAGATGTATGTTAACTCAAATTCTGTAATCCTTTGCATTTAAAATATTCCTGGCACTATCTCTTTCCAAAGAAATTTTTCTTCCTTTCACCTAGATTTACATTCACAAAAAAAATAATAATAACAACATAGAGAGGCAGTGCTTTCTGATATTGGGGTTGAAAAAAAGCAGAAGGCTTCTTGCTCTGGCCTGAGCATGTCACAAATGAGGGCCTTTAGGCTATGATATGTGTATGACACTTGGCTTAGCACTGCAACAGCACTGCCCAGGGTGGTGTTTTAAAAGTATTATGATGAAAACCAAACTAGAATCATGTGATCCAATTTCTCCAACTACAAAATCTTTTTTTTTTGCTTTTTAGGGCTGCACCCTCGGCATATGGAGGTTCCCAGGCTAGGGGTCTAATCGGAGCTACCGCTGCCAGCCTATGCCACAGCCACAGCAACGCAGATCCAAGCTGCATTTGCGACCTACACCAGAGCTCATGGCAATGCCAGATCCTTAACCCACTGATCGAGGCCAGGGATCGAACCCACCACCTCATGGTTCCTAGTTAGATTTGTTTTCACCGCGCCATGACGGGAACTCTCCAATTACAAAATATATTACCACACGGACACTGGCGGCTGATCCCGAATTTGTTTGGCTTTAACAAGTTAATAATCAATACAGACTTTCTGGAGGGGCTGTTAAAACTTAACTACTTTGTAATTTTGTTTTATAATTTTTGTATGATCAGTTGTGGAAGCTGCTATGAAAACCACTATGTACAGAGAAAAAAATGTATGTATATATTAAATATTTTATAAGTTATGAAATAAATAACACTGAAAGACAAATGTCAAATTGTAAGGTCAACTTTGCCATTTCTATCTTTTAAATATAAATATATATATATATATATTTAAATTATAATTATAGGTCTTTTTTTCTTAGATTTTTTTGAGCATTCTCCATGAAATCTCCAAAATTACAAACACAGAATTAAGAACTCCGGTTCTAGCACTCATATTTTAAGCACAGAATTCTCATTAAGACTAGGAATCAATAGGGCTCCTTTCCATCTATTTAGACTCTATGAAGATCTCTGTAATATACTGTAAAGATTCCTCAATGGTTAAATATATTTTTTAAAAATAATAATCTCAGAACATCTGAATGTTAAGATAATAAAGTAGAACATTTCTCTCGATTAATACCTTTAATATTTCTCATGTAGAATATACTATTTTTTTCCCACCAAAATAACAATATATTTGGAGGCAGAAACACTTATGATTTTTTAAAAGCACTTATGAAATCTTAGAGCAGAACCACTACTCTATTAATACTTGTAATAAAGTTAAAATAATTTAAACCATCTCCATAAAGACTCAGGGGTACTATGATCCTTGACTTCCCCCCTAGGAATAAGACTACCCATACACAATTCCAGAAGCTTCCTTTTTGATACATTAGGCAATGGGAAAACAGCTTATATCAGAGAGGAATTTAATTTACTTCTCAATAGGTCTCTAGCAATATTCTCAGAAGGATATCAGATAAAGCTCACTTAACAATAGCCCTTTTCCCCCATATATTCCAGAAGGTTCTACAAAAACTATTAGATACTTATTTCTGGTTTTGGAGAATTAAAGGAGCTACCTCTTGATAGAGTTTCCCACTTGGTTTATCCCAGAGGATTTATCTTCCTTGAAATATCTCCTCTTTTGACTTCATAGCATTTCAAGCCTCTATTTCTGGGACACAAATGTCTGCACTAAGACATGGATTTCTAGGTTGGAAAAGCAGACAAATATATGAATTTGGAATCTGGAATTAAACCAAACAGAAATCTGTAAAATGTGTAGTTGCTGTTTTCCTTCCCTCTCGGGCCTCCTGGCCCTCGCTTGCTCGCTTCATCTTCTTTCATGGAAATGCAAGTCCTGGGCACAGGGGGACCAGCAGGTGTCCCACAGTGGGCCACCCTGAACTTGGAGCAAGAGGAAAGCTGCATTGGTTGTGACCCAACTGGTGTGAAAGCAAGGCTGCCATCCCTTCTTCCTCTTCCAAAGGCACCAGCACTGTCCCTTGAGACTGGGTCAAAGGCTGCTACATTTGATCCTTTTCCTGAACTTCTTGCAATCTTTTTTCTAGTCGGTCCAATTTGGCGAGATTTTCCTGCAGCAGTTTGCTGTCTGGAACCAGCTGAAGGGCTCTCTCGTAATAAGCTCTTGCAGACACGTAGTTTCCCTGTCGAGAAAAAGAAAGAGAAAATTATATTCTGTTCCATCAGAACACTCTCCTGGAAAATGGGGAGCCTAAGAAACACGCCTCCTGGCTCACTTTAACATAAATGTCTGCCTAAGGAGACCCTGTCTGCATGTGTAATTTTATCCTTATCTGTTGGTGCTCCTGGAGAATCCATTTAAATACCAGGCCAGATGGAGAATGAAAAGGATAAGAGTTACACCATAAGGTTAGATGGCAGCAAAGCAGAATTTCAATTCTACTAAGATATGATACAAAGGTACCATTTCATAGTGTTCTCACAGGCTAGCACTTACTCCTTTGTAGTCAAGTGGAGCCATGGCACTGGAAATTCATATTGAGAGGGAGGGGGAGTGAGAGGACTGGGTTGGGGGGAGATGTGTGTGTCTGTGTGTGTGTGAGGGAGAGACAGAGAGAAAGAAATGTTTTTGAAATTCCAAGAGTAATGATTTAAAAAGTAAATAGTTCAGGAATTAACTATACCTACTTTGTGGTAGAAAGTAATTTTTTTTTGCTTTTTAGGGCTGCATCCACAGCATATGGAAGTTCATGGGCTTGGGGTCGAACTGGAGCTGCAGCCACTGGCCTATGTCACAGCCACAGCAATGCCAGATTCGAGCTGAGTCTGTGAATTACACTGCAGCTTGTGGTGATGCTGGATCCTTAACCCACTGAGTGAGGCCAGGGATCAAACTCACATCCTCATGGATACTAGTCGGGTTCTTAACCCACCACAAGGGGAACTCCCAATTTTTAATCTTTTTTTTTGTTTTCTTTCATGGCCACACCTGCGGCATATGGAAATTCCTGCGTCAAGGATCAAACCTGCGCCTCCATAGCACCTGAGCTGCTGCAGTTGGGTTCTCTTAAACCCCTGCACCACAGTGGGAACTTCATGTAGGAAGTATTTAATTTTCAGCTTAAAACATAAAAGCAACTTTTGTCTAATACAGGCTTGAATGCAAATGTTGAGTTTTTATAAACGAAAAAGAACTGATTATAAATAATATGGAATCAAGTTTAACCCATACTCAAGACCTGTGACATTGTCTGCTGGGTACTCTAAATGAAGGCAGGAAGGTATGTTACTCTGGACTTGCTAAAGACACCTGTCTCCACCCTCTGTGGGCTCCCATCTGATTTGTTCAATGCCTCCTTAACTGGCAACTATGTGTGCCAGGTCCTAGAAGGTCCCTGGCAAACTAGTCAGAATTACTAACTTTTTTCCAAACTCTTTTCTGCCACCAAAAGTATTCCTTCCGTATGGTCGACCCTCTTTCAGATCTGTGTACTGCCAGGTCTCATAGCTAAGATCGGTAGAGCTCTCTCCATTCAAAAAGAATGTGAATTTGCTCTACTTTATTCGCAGTTTCAGCTCCATGTGGATGAAAACCAATTACTCTCTGAACTTCTATCGCAATTTAAAATAGCATCTCTTGGGGAGTTCCTGCTGTGGCATAGCGGAAATGAATCCGATTAGTATCCATGAGGATGTGGGTCTGATCCCTGGCCTCGTTCAGTGGGTAGGGATCTGGCGTTGCCGTGAGCTGTGGCGTAGGTCGCAGATGCAATTCAGATCCTGTGTTGCTGTGTCTGTGGTGTAGGCCAGCAGCTGTAGCTCTGATTTCACCCCCACCTAGTCTGGAAACTTCCATGTGCCCCGAGTTCGGCCCTAAAAAGCAAAAAAAAAAAAAGTATCTCTTGCAGTGAAAGAACCATGGAGCCATGTAGCAATAGCAACCCATATGTGTTAAATGCTTAACTATTTCCCAAGTGAACTAACATGTGCCAAGACCTTAGAAAAACGCCTGACACATAGCAAACACTCAGTGTAATGCTGTTGTTGTTGTTATTACATGACTATTTATGTGTCAATGAATATACACTGTCTATTTCTTACGGAATTAATTTGTCATAATGATGAAAAGGGGAGCAAAATGACAGAATAGAAAATGGTACAATGGGAATCTAGGCTCTGGCAGGTGCGCACATGAATGTATTTTTGATGATTGACACTGAAGAGAATTCTGAACAAATGAGAACCTGGATTTAGCTACATTACTGTTTTTTTCAATTCACATATTTCTTCAGAGTGTCTCCTGATGTTTATTAAGCTCAGCACATATGTGCAGACAACTGCACATCCATCCCTGGCTCTCAGCTCTCAGAATGCGTTCTTGATTTTGAAGTTGTTTTCCCTAGAGGTTTCTCTGAATGTAGGCCTCAGCCTGATGCCACGTATCTCCTTCTCTGATTACCAGCTGATTCTATCCTTTCACACAAGATCTAGTCTTTCCCTCCAACTGCTTTTTTCTTTTTCTTTTTTTTCACAGCTGTACCCTTGGCATATGAAAATTCCTGGGCTAGGAGTCGAATTGGAACTGCAGCTGAAGGCCTACGCTACTGCCACAGCAATGCTGGATCCAAGCAGAATCTGCAATCTATGCTGCAGCTTGCAGCAACCTTGGATCCTTAATCCACCGAGCAGGCCAGGGATCAAACTCACAGACTCACAGACACTATGTCAAATTCTTCAACTGCTGAGCTCCAGTGTGAACTCTAATTGTTCTTTTCTTGATGAAAATGGAAATTTATTTTTTTTAAAAGTTATATACCATGATTGAATGTCCCCAATTTTAGATGCTAGGTAGGGAGGTTGAATTATTGAATTTCTAAAAATGTCCTAGCTTCTACAATAACCAATAGTCCTATGTGGCTATTTAAATTTAAATCAATTATGATTAAGAATTCAAGGAGTTCCCCACTGCAGCTCAGTGAGTAAGGGCCCAACATAGTCCCTGGGTTTGATCCCTGGGTTTGATCCCTGGACTCGCTCAGTGAGTTAAGGATCTGGCCTTGATGCAAGCTTCAGTGTAGGTCCCAGATGTAGCTCGAATCTGGTGGTGCTGCAGCTGTAGTGTAGGCTTCAGCTGTAGCTCTGATTCAACCCCTAGCCTGGGAATTTCCATATGCTGTGGGTACAGCTATAAAAAGAAAATAAATAAATTTTGAAAAAAGAATTTAGTTGCTCACTTTCACCAACCATATTTCAAGTGCTCAATATTGCCTTGGATGGTATAAGCATAGAACATCTGCATCATCACAGAAAGCTCTATTGGCCAGTCCCATTGTAGAAAATGCAGTGTCATAAGGCAGGCAGAATTGAAAACAGTAGCTTTGTGATATGGTCCAGTTGATGCAACTCTTGGATTATCAAGAATGTATTGTAGCTGTTTTGTCCATCCATTTCATTTTACATAAAACCTCACGAAATAATATCTTTCACTACCAAGTAGCATAAACAAGAGACAACTCCCCTCTCTTTGCATCATCTCTTTGCAAAGCCTTATTCCAACTCTCAAACTCACCCCAGTCCTCAGTCTTTCCTAAGCTACACCCAGGCTCAGACAAGAAGTGAGCCCCAGGAAAGGGATTACATTGCTTGATTCACACGCTTCCTGGCAAAGACACAGAAAATTAATGGTTGTTCTTGAAGGCCTCATAATGATAACCTGCATCCTAATAGCGACATCAAAAGGACCACATCCAAGCCACGTGCCTGGTCTATATATTGGATTGTGTCATATGAATTTACTGATATTAAACATTTTGTTTTTTAAGAATTTTTTATGGGGTTCGGTTTTCTTTCTAATTATGAAAATTGGTTTTCATAGGGTTCAAGACTTCCATTTGATAATAGAAAAATCAAAATCTTGGCTAGCCTCTGGGCCTTGGAGCTCTTATGTAAAATTAGAACTTGAGCATCCCCTTATGGGGTCTGACATATAGCTCTTAAACAGGAGGTCTTATTTTAAAAAGGAAAGCCAATACTTCAAAGAAAAACACCAGTTATTTTTCAGGTGGTCCACCATACCACCACGCCTGGGCTTCCATATTTAAAAAAAGTTCCCACATTCTGGTGCAAGAACACCATCATTGGTCAACACGCAATTGCTCCCTTTCTTTCCCCTGAAAATGTTCATCCCTATGCTGCTCCTCTGTGATTCTTTACCCATGTCTGTGGGGGCCCCCGCCAAACCCTTAATTCCCAGAGTCAGAAACCTAGAATTGATGCCTTCCCACTCTCGCATGTGGTTATCATCAAACTTCTCTCTTCTAATCTAGTCCATTCCAATCCACCCACATTCTACTACCTCATATTACTTCATTTTAGGCTTTCATGACATTAAACATTTAAAAATTATAAACATGGAAATTTTATATTGTTCAACCTAAGAGATGATGTCCACAAAGATGAAAAGGAGGTAAACTAACTTTTAATCAGTGTGTGTGTGACATTTTGAAATAATACACTCAACAGATTCTTCAACCTCCAGATACCTTTTCAGGGGAAGCCCCTCTTAAAGCAATGAGTTCACTTGCTAATCTGAAAGAGTTCAATGAATGTATTATTTTTTCTTTATTTCCAGACTTTACGAATACTCTTGAGGGCATTTCCTGTTCTTTTTTAATTAACAATTGAACCCACTGCTTTAAATGTAGGTGCGGGCTAAAAACATTGAGGAGGTCCCTGGTAGCTCAGTGGGTTAAGGGTCTGGTGTTATCACTGCTATGGCACAGGGTTGATCCCAAGTCTGAGAACTTCTGCATGCCACGGGCATGGCCAAAAATAAAACATATTGAGCATATTATTTGAAAGTGCAATTATTTAATAAATTGTTTAGATATTTCAGATTATTATGTTCCTAGAGTTCTCTGGTGGCTTAGTGGGTTAAGGATCTGGCGTTGTCACTGATGTGGCTAGGGCTTGATCCCTGACCCCAGAACTTCCACATGCCACAGGTATGGTCGAAAAATAAAAAATAACATTATTATATGCCTGTCTTTTTTTTTTTTCTGCCTTTTTGGGACTACACCCATGGCATGTGGAAGTTCCCAGGCTTAGGGGTACAATAGGAGCTACCACTGCCAGCCTATGCCAGAGCCACATCAATGCCAGATCTGAGCCGTGTCTGCAACCCACACCACAGCTCATGGCAACTCCAGATCCTTAATCCACTGAGCGAGCTCGGCCAGGGATCAAATCCAAAGTCTCATGGTCCCCAGTCAGGTTTGTTAACCACTGAGCCATGAAGGGAACTCCATATTTCTGTTTTTATTATTGTATTTCATTTTTGTCTTTTTAGAGCTGCACCCATGGTATATGGAGGTTCCCAGGCTAGGGGTTGAATCGGAGCTGTAGCCACCAGTCTACACCACAGCCACAGTAACTCAGGATCTGAGGTGCATCGGTGACCTACACCACAGCTTACAGCAATGCCGGATCCTTAACCCACAGAGCAAGGCCAGGGATCGAACCCACATCATCATTGATGCTAATCAGGTTCGTTAACCACTGAGCCATGATGGGAACTCCATATTCCTGTTTTTAAAAGTAAGTTCATTTTATGTCTCCCAACTAGATAATGTTGAGACCCTAAAATGACATTAAGATCAGAGCTCTGGTTATTCAGCTCTGATAAATGACATGCTTGGATTTGCCATCTATGTTCCTCTATTAGATCCAGGCTAATAGCTGCAGAGGAACTAGCCTATTATCCCCTCCCATCTGTACAGTCACGGGTCACCTTTTTGTTTTGTTGTTTCTGAGTGACCAGTTTCCACTTAAATCGTAAACCCGATTTAGCCTTTGTTTAAATTCTAATCACTCTCTTCAGAGTAAAGACTGATAAAAGCCTGAAAATAAGTTTGCTAAATAAGAGCAATCCTTTAAAAAATGTCAGACCATGGCATTTCTCCACTCAAAGTCCTCCACGGACCTCAAGTTGTTTGGCACTAAAGCTGAAGACCCTACCATCCCCTTCAAGACCCTGCATCATCTGGCCCTAGGATCTCTCTGACTCAGCTTCTATCACTTCCTCTCACTTGCCTCCTCCCTACTCTGCAAATTCAGAGGCACCTTCTAACCTCAGGACCTTGGCACATGCGCTTTCCCTATTTTGCCACATGGCTTCAGATCTCTGCTCACTAATCACTTTTTAACTGAGGACTTTCCTAACCACCTCAAATTAAAATTTCAGTCCCTTTGGAGTTCCCATAGTGGCTCCATGATAATGGACCCGACAAGTATCCGTGAGGATGTGGGTTCGATCCCTGGCCTTGCTCACTAGGTTAAGGATCCAGCGTTGCTGTGAGCTGTGGTACAGGTTGCAGAGGCAGCTCAGATCTTGTGTTGCAGTGGCTGTGGTGTAGGCCAGCAGCTGTAGCTTCATTTCGACCCCTAGCCTGGTAACTTCCATATGTCTCAAGCGAAGACCTAAGAAGCAAAAAAAATAAAATAAAAAATAGAATAAAATGTCAGTGCCGAGCCTGGTACTCCCTATCTTCTTTCACTATTTTATTCTCCATAGCACTTATTCTCATCTGATATATTTTATGTGTACGTATATATGCATGTGTTTATTTATTTATTGTTTCCCCCTACTAGACTGTTAGCTTTATGAGGACAGGAATTTTCGTCTCATGTGTTCATTCTTGTATTCTTGATACCCAGAAGAGTACCTGGTATATAGGATGCTCTATAAACACTTGTCAAATGAGTGGATGGATGAATGAATGCCAGTGAATCTTTGATGCCATTATAGAAAATAGTCCCCTCAAGGGTAATTTCCAATTATTTACTCAAAGGTAGCTTTTTTCTTTGAAAACAAATAAACAACCTTGTTTTCCAGTAGGTTAGGGAATAAAAGATACATTAAGTATATTTAAGAAATAGTAAAACTTTATCTTGACAGTGAGTCAAGCTGCAGGAAAATAAGCTATAGTGATTAGCTTAGCTCCAATAAAACTTTAGTTCACATAGCAGGTTTCATCAGCTCTATGATGATGCTTAAGTACACATGGTTCTTTCATGATAAACTCATAAAATCTAATTTATACAGATTTATTTTTAAAATGGCTTCATGATATTCAAAATCTAGATAATACAAAGTGAACACAGACTGTGGTAACTTCACTTTTAAACACCTATCTCTTTTGTATTCAAATAATTCAGAGGAAATTCACAATAGCTTTCTCAATCTTTTAAGACAGAAGAAAGAGAAAACACAAAGGGAAAACCCAGTTCACATGGAAGTGAATTATTTTCTTACCTTGATGTGCTGGATTCCGCCCATGTTCATCCAGGCCTGTGCTTGATCTGGATTTAACTCCACGGCTGCTTTATAGCTCTAAATACATAAGAAATAGCTTCAGGCTGGGAAACAAGAACCTGTCTTTAACGCTACAGGTTTGTAGAATCCATTTTCTTCAAATGTGGAAATTTAAATGGTTAATAAAATGGACAGCCACTTCTAGTTCACAGGTGTTCCCTTCATTTCTATTATTTTTCAAAACTGATGATTCTAAAGTGGAGGAAACTGAAGTGTGTAATTTTCTTGCAGAGCTAACCTCTGGACTTAAAGAGGCTAAAGACGCCTGCTGGGAATCCAGGTGATTTCTATTATAGCTCATCATCTCCCACTGGCCTTGACCTGCAAGAAAATGGTACTCTTTGGCCTTTTTCACTACAAATGGAGTTTGTAAGAAAAACATTTTATTTGCTTATTTTTTGGCTGTGCCCATGGCATATGGAAGTTCCTGGGCCAGGGACCGAACCTGTACCACAGCAGTAACCAAGGCCACTGCAGGAACAGTGCCAGATCCTTAACCTGCTGAGCCTCAAGAGAACTCCAGAACACTTTTTTTTTTTTTTTTTTTAAATAATCCTAGAATCTTAGAGTAAAACAGCTTAACCCTCTCACAATATCACTGACCTGATCTTTTAGCCTAGGCCTAAATTCTTCCAGGGACTGGTGTTCAGTATCTCTTTAAGGACATCTATTCTACTGGGGGATGGTTTTAATCATTAGAAAGCCTTTCTTTTTCTTCTGCCTTGTGAAAGGTCTTCAAATGTTTGAAGAGAGTTACATATTTCTCAAAAACATTTTTTTTTGTGAATAACATATATCCCATTAAATGTCATATCCGTGAGGTATATTTTTAATATTTTGCATGTTGTTTTGCATCAAAAGGTATGCTCCCCACTGAGTCTTGATTTTAAGAGTGGCTGCCTTCCATTCTGGAAAAGGCAAAAAACTGCAGGGACTGAAAACAGAGGAGTGGCTGCTGGGGGTCCAGAGAGAGGCCAACTAAAAGGGGCAGGGAAGGAAATTTTTGGGGTGATGGAGCTGTTCCACATCGTGACTGTATTGGTTACATGTCCAAGTGCCTTTGTCAAATCCACAGAACTGTACTCCAGAGAAGGTAAATTCTACTGATGTAAATTATACTTTAATAAAAAAAGAATAGGAGTAAGAAAAAAAGAGAGGTCACTTTAAATATAAATAAAGGCTAAGAGTACTGCCTTCAATTACAAAGCTAAGTATCAGTGTGTATATTTTAATTCTCCTTGCTATTTTCCTTAGCAGGAATTCACCATAGATACCTAGATCCATAGATAACGAGAATCTGCCCATTGGTTCTTGACTTCAGTTTGAGGAGAAAGAACCAAATGTTAAGAAATTGTATTCTTGGGAATTCCCATCATGGCGCAGCGTAAATGAATCCGACTAGGAACCATGAGGTTGTGGGTTCGATCCCTGGCCTCGCTCAGTGAGTTCAGGATCCAGCGTTGCAGTCAGCTGTGGCTCCAATTGGACCCCTAGCCTGGGAACCACCATATGCCACCGGTGTGGGCCTAAAAAGCAAAGAAAGAAAAAAGAAACTGTATTCTTAAAAAGCCACTAAAGTGAACAGCTTAAAAAGATGCCAGGAGTTCCCGTCATGGAGAAGTGGAAATGAATCCGACTAGGAACCATAAGGTTGCAGGTTCTATCCCTGGCCTTGCTCAGTGGGTTAAAGATCCGGCGTTGCTGTGAGCTGTGCTGTAGGTTGCAGGTACGGCTCAGATCTGGCGTTTCTGTGGCTGTGGCGTAAGCTGGCAGCTGCAGCTCCGATTAGACCCTTAGCCTGGGACCTTCCATACGCCGCTGGTGTGGCCTTAAAAGACAAAAAGACAAAAAAAAAGCCAAATTAAGATAAAGTACGTTTTGTGGATTAATTTTTATCAGCAGAGAAAGGAGTGTAGAAGAGTCATATATTAGTGGGTCACAAATGTGATCCATCTCAGACCCTCTAAGTGACCCTGAGTGAGTTTC
The DNA here is from genome assembly GCF_016906955.1 of Phacochoerus africanus. Taxonomy (NCBI): domain Eukaryota; kingdom Metazoa; phylum Chordata; class Mammalia; order Artiodactyla; family Suidae; genus Phacochoerus; species Phacochoerus africanus. The sequence goes on along the minus strand of NC_062550.1, from coordinate 48,036,764 downwards.
ATAACTTCGGAGTCTCAGTTTATTCTACTGTAAAATAGAGACAATGACCATGCCTTCCTTATGTGATTGCTGTGAAGATTAAACTACTTAACACATGTGAATTGTATACAAAAAGCTAACCTATTGAGCAGCTGTTTTTGGCCATTGGCTCTACTCTTACTCTTTATAAATCTATCTACCCTATGATTATGTGATCCATTGGTCAGGCAACTAGAAAATACTTTTTAAACACAATATATGTAAGATACAGATAAATGTAGACATCATATCAATATTCAATTAAATATTAATAATGATTAAATTGTCATGTTATTATAAATAACTAAAGACCATAATGAAAGTGTTTGCAAGGCAGAGAAGAATGCACAATTTCCGCTTCAGATGTGTCACCATTTCTGTTCTGAGCATTCACATTCAAATTGGTTTTCTCCACATATCTTTACCTATGGTTTCCAATATTTTAAAAGCCGTTTACTACTTTCAAAAACCATTTCGTCATTTGAAATGTTACTTTTCACCCATGATATGTTTAGTGTAATTTTATGACTTCATGAATTCCAACGTGTGGCTTTACCCAGGAAAACGTATGGTATGTCTGTAATGTTTCTGTTTCTGATTGCACATGTCTCTTTTTTATGTCAAATCGTGTTGTCACTGTACTCTGAACAACTTCTAAGACGCAGCAAAGAAGGAAGGAGTCCCTGGCCACAAGGAAAAGTCCAATCTAACTGCGGATCAAAACCACTTGCTCTCACATGAACAGAGTGGAGGAGAGGGAGGGACAGGAGGGGGACACCTATCAATACAGTGTAATATGTGACACTTTCAAATGACTGGTAGAGACAGTGTTTTAGGCGTTCAGAGGACAAAAGGTCACTGGGAGAAGGGAAGGACCAGAGGCTGCCTGGGGACACAGGCCTGTGTAGGCAGATGAGTGGGAACCTGCTGGGGGGAGGGTTTAGGGGAGGTGGGATGGGGACTATGTTACAGAACATGTGGAACATCAAAGCTTGTCTGGTCCAGCTGAAATAGTGGGTGATTGGAGGCAGAGAAAAATGAGCAAGAGAGGGAAGAGCTTTGAGAGAGAGAAGGAAGCTGGTGTGAGGTCAAAATACAGAATGCTTCAAACATCCTTAAAGGTTATAATTCAGAGATAACGCAGAGGTATTATGGAACTCCTAATGGTTGAAAACTAGAGGCTCAATTATAGAAAAAATCATCTGGAGTTCCCGTAGTGGCACAGTGGAAACGACTCCGGCTAGGAACCATGAGGTTGCAGGTTCGATCCCTGGCCTCGCTCAGTGGGTTAAGGATCTGGCGTTGCCGTGAGCTGTGGTGTAGGTCGCAGACGCAGCTCAGATCTGGCGATACTATGGCTGTGGTGTAGGTCAGCAGCTGTAGCTCCAATTCGACCCCTAGCCTGGGAACCTTCATATGCTGTGGGTGCGGCCCTAAAAAGCCAAAAAATAAAATAAATAAATAAATAAAAATCTTATAACCTTTCGTCAATTAATAAGAAAGTTCGCTCCACGAACATGCCATTGATCTCAGATTTTAATATATATATTTCATTAAAGATTAAGGGAGTATCGATTTTAATCCATAGATTTAATAACAATTAATATATATTATTTTAGTATTTGTACCTCGAAAGCTTTGTCGAGAAGATTCTGCTCTCTTAGTTGGTTTCCTTTAGTGAAAAAAAGTTCAGATATAACTTTTGGGTCCTTTGGTTTCAGCTTGAGAGCCTTGTCTATAGCATCAAGTGCCTGTACAGGTTGGAAATTAAGAATAAGTGTAGATTAGATAAAGAAAAACCAACCTAAACAATAATATTTATACTTTTTGTTCTTATGTATTAACTAGTGTGGTGAGTGACGATCAAAACATGTTCTTTATTGTCTCTGATATTCTCCTCAAGAAATCATGTAGTCCTGGAGTTCCCATTGTGGCTCAGCTGGTTATGAACACGACTAGTATCTACAAGGATGTGGGTTCGATCCCTGGCCTGGCTCAGTGGGTGAAAGATCCAGCGTTGCTGCAAAGCTGTGATATAGGTCGCAGATGTGGCTTGGATCTGTCATTGCCTTGGCCAGATGACACGTGGAGTAGGCCTGCAGCTGCAGCTCCAACTAGACTCCTGGGCAGAGAACTTCCATATGCTGCAGGTGACCCCTTCCCCTGAAGAAATAATGTAGTCCTGACAAATAATTTCCTTCTATTTCAGATTTTCTATTTATATTAGTGACAGTGAAATGTCCCATCACGATCACTTTACAGGATCTCATTGAAAGAAAGCAAGATCTGGGGTTGAATATTTTGCCCTGACCACATGTCCATCTGGACAATTCCAATAGCCTCCTCTCAGAGCCCTGGTACCCACTCTGCCCCCAGCACCCACTGCTTCATCCTCTGCAGCCAGAGATTCCTTTGAAGCATGAATCGGATGATGTTGCTCATAAAACCCTAAAGCTCCTTCCAGGATAAGGAACAAAATCCTTGCCCAGGTCCCAAGCCTTGGGATGAAGTCCCCAGCAACCTCTATGGGTGCATCAAACAGGTGCCCTGCTCCCTCATACTCATCAATCCCTCTGTGTTGACACAGGGCTCTCACACATACTTTTTCTTGCCTGCAACACTATTCCTTGCCCCCTTTGGTGTAATAACTCCTCTTCATTACTCAGCCCTCACTTGCACATCACTCTGCAGGGAGCCTGGCCACCTCGACCGCTGGGGTCCCCCGATTGTATACTCCTTAGGGACCACACCACTTTTCATGACATCACCAGGCACAGCTATAAATCCACACTGGTTTTGTGATTACTTGTTCAATCTCCATCTCCTCTTCAACAGTAAACTCCACAAAGACAAGGGCAATGATTTTTTTTTTTTTTCCCATGCTGCTTTATTCCCATTGCCCACCACAGTGTCTGGCATAGAGCAGGCATTGGATATATATTTTGTTGAATCAGTTCACGAATGTGCTGGTTACATGACTTTTTAAATGGAGATAAGCAGTACAGTTGCAACACAGGATCATTGACCTGCCTAACAAGGTTGTTATGAGGATTCTATAAAATATATTTGGAGGAATAAGGAAGATGTTAAAGCATACAAATGTTAGTCTTTACAGAGTTAGCTGAAAATAAACTGAGTTAATACCACATAAAATCTTCAAACCAGGGATGAACCAAGAAAACAATGGATTGTTCTTTCAAAGGGACATCTTAGGAATCAAGTAGGTGTCAGTGAAAAGTGCCCAGAAGACAGGCTATGTCCACTGTTGATGTCCAAGACTGCTCAGTCCCGTGAGTGTGCAGATGGGAGGGTCATGCAGGGGCACCCCAAACAACTCCCAGCAGCATCCTCTCTACCTTATCATGCTGCTCCTGCTTGCTGTGGATGGCCGACAACAGGCGATAGCATTCAAGACATCCAGTCTCCTCAGACACGATATGATTGGTAATCTTTTCAGCTTCTTTTGTCTGACCCATCACGGCCAAAACCTGAGCCTGCAAAACCACAACCTTGGCTTAGAAGGCACTTGGTTATGACTTTATCAAATAAAGTATTCAAGAAACACTTCCCGCAAAAGTGCTCAGCATCTATTTGTGTCTCACAGAATGGGGTCCTTTAACACAGCTTATAGGCTTTAGTTTTTTGTATTTGTTTCTTTATTCAGGCATGTGTTTGTACACGCATGGAGGGAACATCAAAGCTATCCAATGAGATAACCTGTGCCTTTTTTTCTTATTAGAGTATAGTCGATATACAGCCAATTTCTGCTGTACAGCAAAGTGACCCAGTCACATATATAAATATATATATATATATTCTTTTTCTCATATTATCTTCCATCACATTCTATCATAAGAGATTGGCTATGGTTCCCTGTGGTATACAGTAGGATTGTGCCTTTTTAAAAGTTAACTAAACATGTCAAAAGAGAAATTCTGTCCCATGGCTTCAATAGAACACTATGTTTCTAACAAGGTAACAAGTATGTTTTACTGAAAAAGAAGAGTGATGATCTAAAAACTGAAATAAAAATATGGTTGATATTAATTTTCTTGAATAGGATCACTTTACTGTAGTTATGTCAGAGAACATCCTTGCTCTTGGGAATTATTCACAGAGTTCTCTTCATGGCGCAGTGGTTAACGAATCCGACTAGGAACCATGAGGTTGCGGGTTCGGTCCTTGGCCTTGCTCAGTAGGTTAAGGATTCGGCATTGCCATGAGCTGTGGTGTAGGTTGCAGACAGCTCCGATCCCGCGTTGCTGTGACTCTGGTGCAATTCAACCCCTAGCCTGGGAACCTCCATATGCCATGGGAGTGGCCCTAGAAAAGGCAAAAAAAAAAAAAAAAGGAGTTATTCACTGACATATTCAGAAATAAAGAGTATGAGATCTATAGTTCTCACATGGCCCAGGAAAAAAAAAGGACCTATTAATAATATGTTTATGTACACACAGATACCTAAATATCATATACGTATGCATATATATATATACACATATATAGATACCTGAGAGGATGATAAACATATGCATCAAAGGGCTTAAAACTGATCAATCTGGATGGAAGCGTACATGGGAGCTACTTAAAATTCTTGCAAATTTTTCTAAGTTTGGAATTATTTCAAAACAAAAACTTAAAAGTGTTTTTAGCATCCATGTCTTTGGCAAATGACTCTAATATTGATTATATGAATATTCACTGCATGGATACAGAATAGCATTCCAGTTCCCATTCCAAAGCTGACTGACTGTAGACTGCATGCAAGCATCTATTCCCTGCTCCTTTTACTTTCTTTCCCCTGTCTCCTCACCAGTGCCAGGCGGAGTTCCCTTTGGGAAGGCTGAAGTGCCACGGCTTCCCGGTAAATGTGCAAAGCCTCTTCGTATCTGCCGGTGTTGTAATACAGAGCTCCCAATGGTGATAATATCTCAGCTTTGCGTGCCACCTGCAGGGCACTGAATTTGGAGAAAAAAAAAATTGACACTTTTTTGTAACAGGTACGTTTCCAAAGGTTGAAAATGGAATTTGGGAACCACTGTCCATGATTTGAGACTCTATTTCCATAGGATCTTTGTTTCTATATCAAAAAGAATGTTAAAAAAAATAATCATGGTGGCACTCTCTGATTTCAAGGAGGATTACAGCCATCGCTTCAGAAAACAATGGACTAACAGAAGTGGGAATTAAATTCCAACCTTGGTTTAGCACCATGCTCTAACCTGCAGGCAAAAACATTAACTGGGATACCATTTATTCCCAAAGTACCATTTACAGTACTGTTCTCTTTAGAGAGGAGAATTGTTATTGCCTGCCTTGGCAAATTTCTTAGTATCCTGACAGTGTCTGTTCCAATTACCTGAGAATTTGATGGGCAATTACAGAGGTCTTTGGATGACTTACAAAGTGAAGAAAAAAAAAAAAATAAGGAACTTTACCGTTTGTACCATTCTTCAGCCACAGTGTTGTCCCCCAGTGATCTGTACAGTCTCCCCAGGTTCACCATGGCCACGTGATGGCTTGGGCTAAGTTTGATGGCCTGTTGGTAATGGGTCACTGCCTTCTCTGGAGAGCCTGTAACCAGGAGTGGGTTGGTAAGAGCAGAACCTGCCTTAATTATAAAATACACAAACTCTTTCATTTCTCTTATGATGATCATTCTTCTTACAGCCTTACTACCAGTTATTCAGTTTGGCTTCTTCTCTCTGCCACTGCCTAACTTTGGACCGTTTCACTATCTATTTTATTTTTCTTTCTTTCTTTCTTTTTTTTTTTTTGTCTTTTTGCCTTTTATAGGGCCGCACCCATGGCATATGGAGGTTCCCAGGCTAGGGTTCGAATTGGAGCTATAGCCACTGGCCCACACCAGAGCCACAGCAACGCCAGATCGGAGGCGCGTCTGTGACCTACACCACAGCTCACAGCAACGCCGGGTCCTTAACTCACTGAACAAGGCCAGGAATCGAACCCGCAACCTCATGGTTCCTAGTCAGATTCGTTAACCATGATGGGAACTCCTCCATTTTCACTTCCAAATAAATTAATAATAAAAAAACAATAAAAACTAAAACCTATTTCTTTTTATAAAAACGTATTATTTTAGTCCAAGTGTTTTCTGGCCATTGCCCTAGCTAACATGATGTATGAGATTATCAGTGATTGTTATTTATACAAGATACAGTTGCTTCTCATTATACAAGAAATGGAATAGGCTATAAGAGAATGGAAACTGTCCTGAAGCAACGTCTAAGGGTCTGTCACCATTGCTAAACTCCAACATAGTGACTGAGGCACTGCTTTACATAAGCAGGTATCTGCTCTATCATGACAATCTCTTTTTAAGTCATACTTTTTTATTGAGAAGGTATTTATTGACTAGGACTTTAAAAATAGCAATAATGCCACCCTGTATTTGTCTAGTGCATCTTATATTTTAAAACACTTTACTTAAATGATCTCCTATGATATTTGCAGGTATGTTTGATACTGTTAACTACCTTTTGATACTACTTAGTGCCTCTTGGGGTCTAAGAGATATTTAAAAACTATGATCATTTTACAGATACAGGCACTAAAGTACAAAGACATTAAGGAACTTGACAAAAATCCCAGGGCAAGGGAAGGTCAAGGCCAGCTCAGGAATCAAGGTTCCCCAAAGAAGCTTCCTAGTGAATGAATTGACAGGACAGCCTGAAGTTCTACATCAAATGGTATGTTTATTACCTGCACAGACATTGCCTCAAGTCTGCCTTCTCTGAATGAAAGTTTGACCAGGGGGTGCCAAAAGGGACTCTCTATATGTCTAGGTCTACGTATATAGGTCAATGATGACAGGGAGAATTCCATCAGAATAAACACACGAACACAGTGGGAGTGGAGGGAAAATATACAGTGTGGTCAGTGAGATTTAGGGGGCTTGGGGGCTGAGGTAGGATATTTTGTGGTTGAATTAGAAGGAAGAGGGCTAGATCAGGCCAATAGGTCTCTTCTGGTTCTTATGTCTTTATACCTAATTTACTATTATGTTACTAATGAACCAGCAGGTGGCACTACAAAACAATTTTACAGGTGAAAATAAGGGACGTTTCCTAGGTGGATCCGAATGTACATTTAGGTTCTATGAAACAGAAGAGCTTCAAATACCCTAGAAAATAAAAACTCTTTTGAAAATTTCATATTGACAAAAGGATTAAAACTGAATCTTATTGCAGGGTAGGCAGTTTAATGGTCAACACGAACAAAGTGATGTATTAAATCCAAATATCTTTTCACTGTGTGTAAGTACTCATAACATGCCAACAGTACGCAGGGCACGCATCATCAAGAAAACAGAATCCCTGCCCAGTCAAGTTTTACATTGAATAAGATGAAGTAAGTGTATTTTGTACAGCATCTGTCCTATGAGAGTACTCTATCAATTATAATAGTACAGCTTCTGTAGTATGGATCATATAAGGAACAAGGAAACAGTTCTGGAGACTTTTTAATCAGTTATAGAAAAGAATTTACCATCTGTTGGTAAATAGACTCAGGGGCAGGTTCTGCCTCGTTACAGCGAATGGTTGATCATGCTAGATTTATAAACTTGTTATTCAAAGAAGACTGCTACTTATTAAATTATCAAGGCCACTTCCTGCCACCTGGGGAGTTTTCCTTAGAGAGGTGATTAGAAGGATGGGGTAGATTTTACTGAAGATTTAGAGAAATGACAGTCCCAAAGTACAACGTGACGTTAATGATGTGGGCTTCCAGCCAAGCCCAGTGAGTTCTACTTTTGAGGCATGATTTGGGTGCTTGCCATGTAGCTTGATAGTATTATCTCATCTCAGCAGAGCAGATTCTCTTTCATCTCACTTACCCGTGTCAACTAAGAAAACTCCATAGTTGTTGTGTAAGTCTGAGCTGTCTGGGCAGTTCTTTATTCCAGCCTGGTATATTTCCTCAGCTTCCTTAAATCTCTCCTTTAAAAAAGAACAAAGAAAAATACATGAGAATTTTTTTTCTTTAAAATCAACAATAAAGTGAATACTAGAAGTGGAAAAAGCAGAAAGTAATTTACTGAGCATCTGCTTTGCTATAAGCACCAAGACTAGATGCTATGTGCTTTGACTCAAAGTCAAGGCCAACTGCACACACAGCTACGAGTCATACCTGTGCTTAGTTCCTTTAGCACAACTCAGCTATGTTTACCAACAAGGGACTCTGGAATGACTTGCGCTACAGTCGGTAAAGTCTCAAAGTAGTTGTTTGGCTAGGGTACCTTCCACCCCAGTAACTCTCTGGATGAAAGTGGAGATCCATTTATACAGGACCTTCTTCCAAGGCGTCAGTCTTAATGGGAGCCAGGGAGGCCTGGGCTATTTGCCTAATAGCTGCATTTGCATAGTTAGCACTTTTACCTACACTGAAGAGTTTATTTGGGGAGGTGTTTTGAAGGCAGTGGGAGGAGGAAGCTGATGCTGACTATGGGAGGGCTTTGCCTTATCCTTTCTTTTGGCTAAGTATGTTTATAGCCCACCAAACCATCCCGCCAAACCATCTGTGGGAGCAGATGTTCAGGTATCAACCTGAACTTTCCACCTCTGAGCTGATCCCTCCAAGAGATGTCCCCTCAGAAATACACCTCTAACTCCTACCTTTGTGTCAAGGCCCAGATCAACTGCCGCAGCTTCAGTGAATCGTTTTCTAACTGCTTTGTTCTTCTACTCTAAAGACCTGCTTGAACACACCTCACTGATTTTAGGCACATTTTGCACAACCATTTGAGAAGGATCACATCACACTTTCTTTTACAGTACAGAAGGTAATGCCTAATTCATGAATCAAAGCTACCCACATTCTAACGGTTACAAGTGAACTATTTCCTCATTTCCTAGCGATGCTATGAAGGTCAGGTTTGGCATAAAGCACACAGCAACTTTTTCTTTCATGTGCTCTGATCATGGACATCGCCCATAACTTTATCAGAAGTTACCACTATGCAGCATTCAACCAGACACATGAAAAGGGAATGTATGGCTTCATTTTCCTCAGATGTGACACCTTAAGCTTGTGAATAAAGATGCACTGAGGGCTGAGCCAAAAGCCGAGAGGTCAAAATCTGATTCGACACTGAAAGATGAAGACCCTTGACTCTGTGAATTACCAACGCCCTCTCTTTGAATCCACACATTCAAGCACCATTTGGGGAAATATGGTTTGAATCTGGCAAATTTCTTACAAAGCCACAGCCCAGCAAAAATGGATTTTCATGTTTCTAAAAATGTTTTCTAACTTCCCAACCTCAATAAATTGTCAAACTCAAAAAAAAAACTCTTAAAGATGAATGAAAAATCTCAAAATATGTTCTTTCAATCCAATAAAGAGAAGAAAAACTTTATGAAGATATTGCCCACTGAAGGTCTAGCAAATTGGTGAGTGTGTATATGCATGTGTTAAATGCAGACAGGCAAGACACAACTTACATAAGATTCCAATAAAATCAATAGCTAGAGAGTACTATTGGATACATATATATATACACATACATCCACACGTTTTTTTTTGTCTTTTTGCCTTTTCTTTTTATTTATTTATTATTGTTTTATTATTTTAATTTTTTTCCTCTGTACAGCATGGGGACCAAGTTACTCTTACATTTATACATTTTTTTCCCCCATCCTTTGTTCTGTTGCAATATAGGTATCTAGATATAGTTCTCGATGCTACCCAGCAGGATCTTCTTGTAAATCCATTCCAAGTTGTATCCAATAACCCCAAGCTCCCGGTCCCTCCCACTTCCTCCCTCTCGCCCAGCTTTTTTTTTTTTTGGTCTTTTGTCTTTTTTTGTTGTTGTTGCTATTTCTTGGGCCACTCCGCCGGCATATGGAGGTTCCTAGGCTAGGGGTCTAATCGGAGCTGTAGCCGCCGGCCTACACCAGAGCCACAGCAATGCGGGATCCAAGCCGTGTCTGCAACCTACACCACAGCTCACGGCAACGCCGGATCGTTCACCCACTGAGCAAGGGCAGGGACCGAACCTGCAACCTCATGGTTCCTAGTCGGATTCGTTAACCACTGCGCCACGACGGGAACTCCCTCGCCCAGCTTTTTGACATTTCTTGGGCTGCTCCGGTGGCATGTGGAGGTTCCCAGGCTAGGGGTCCAATCGGAGCTGTAGCCGCCAGCCTACACCAGAGCCACAGCAATGCCAGATCCGAGCCGCATCTGCAACCTACACCACAGCTCATGGCAACGTAGGATCCTTAACCCACTGAGCAAGGCCAGGGACTGAACCCGCAACCTCCTGGTTCCTAGTTGGATTCGTTAACCACTGAGCCACGACGGGAACTCCACTATTGGATATTTAGTCATTTACCCACTCATTCAGCACATGTTTTCTGCAATGGCTTTGGAAAGCATGGCATAGTGATTAAGAATGGGGCTGCCCATGCTTCACTGCATGGATTGAAAACCCAACCCCACTATTTGCTGTCCCTGTGACCTTACTTCCCCTCTATGTACTCGAGCATAAAATAGGGATAACAATACCTATTTCAGAGGGTGGTTGTGAGGGTTAAATGGATTAAAACATGTGGAACACTTAGACTAATGCTTACCAAATTGTCAGCACGTCGTCACATTACCCTCTATCCTTATCACTACTACTAGGAGTAGCATTTCCTGAGTACATTTAAAAACAAAGATGGGCGAGTTCCCTGGGAGTTCCTATTGTGGCTCAGTGGAAACAAATCTGACTCGTATCCATGAGGACTCATGTTTAATCCCTGGCCACGTTCAGTAGGTTAAGGATCAGGCATTGCCTTGAGCTGCGGTGTAGGTTGCAGACGTAGCTCAGATCCTGTGCTCCTGTGACCGTGGTGTAGGCTGGCAGCTGTAGCTCTAATTTGACCCCTAGCCTGGGAACTTCCATATGCTGTGAGTGCGGCCCTAAAAACAAAGCAAAAAAAAAAAAAAGGTGGGGGAGTTCCCTAGTGGTCTAGTAGTTAGCAGCTTTCACTGCTGCGGCCTAGGTTCAATCCCTGCTGTGAGAACTGAGATCTGACACCAAAATACTGGAGGCCACACCCAAAAAAACCCAAAAAACAAAACAAAACAAAAATCCCAATAAACAAAAAAAATCAAAAGAACAAAAATGGCACTAGTGTCAGATGCTAACCCTGGTCAAATGGTAAGACAAGAAACTCAAGATTTTCAAGAATTGATTACCCAGTTTGGGATTAGCCAGTTTGGGTTATTATTTTTTTTCCTCTGGTGGTCTCTAAGATATTAAACAGTTTATTGGCCTATGTCTCAGAAGATAATCAAGAAAAATTAAAAGGAAGAACACCCAAGTTAGTTATTTTTTTTCTCATCAACAGTTAAAGAGGGAGTTCCCGTCATGGCTCAGTAGAAATGAGTCCAACTAGGAACCATGAGGTTGCAGGTTCAATTCCTGGCCTCGCTCAGTGGGTTAAGGATCTGGTGTTGCTGTGAGCTGTGGTATAGGTTGCAGACATGGCTCAGACCTGGCGTTTCTGTGGCTGTGGTCTAGGACGGCAACAGTAGCTCTGATTCGACTCCTAGCCTGGGAACTTCCATATGCCATGAGTGTGGCCCTAAAAAAAAAAAGAAAGAATTACAGAGATTTGATGAGAAAGGCATTTGAAACTCTAGTCTAAATGCCACCATGGGCAGGGTCATGACTCCTGATGTGGCCAAAGTAACAACGCCAAGGCACCTGAGTTCAAAAGCATTGGTACTTAGCTCTTTAGTACACTGCTCACATCGAGGTGTATTCATTAGTTCATTTGTCTTTGAGCTCCTTAAATAAACATATTTTGTTTTACTCATCCCACATCTTTGGCATCTACCTCCCAGTGATATAAGTAGTAGTACCACCCACATGCTAAGTACATGGTGGAGACAGAAGAGTGGGTGATACAGACAATCTGGCCCAAACACACAACTGAGTGGGATTCAGACAAGAAAGAAACTGTGATGCAGGGTGACAGCGTCATGAGAGGAGAAGCACAGGGTGTTAGGGAGGCAACCAGGAGTGACACCTAGACTTGTGTCAAGATAGATTCTCTACATTGTCATCATCCAAATGCCTGGAAACGCTGGTTACCATTAACTCCAGCACCTGTGTAACAGGAGCTGAAAAAAATCTACAGCTATTTGAGATCTTAAAAACATTCATGGAGTTCCTGTTGTGGCTCAGTGGGTTAAGCACCCGACATAGTGTCCATAAGGATGTGAGTTCAATTCTTGGCCCTGCTTGGTGGGTTAAGGAATCGGAGTTGCCATGAGCCATGGTGTAGGTCGCAGATGTAGCTCAGATCCTGTGGTGCTCTGGCTGTGGTGTAGGCCGGCAGCTGTAGCTCCGATTCGACCCCTAGTCCAGGAAACTCCATATGCCATCAGTGCACCATAAAGAAAAAAAAAATCCTTATAACTAAATTGTGGGAGAGTCGAAAGGTGTTTTTCCTGAAAGAAGTAAATGATACCGTCACATTCTAATTTGCTGAAGTCAAAGACAACAGTTTTCAAGTGCAATTACTGTTGTGCCTGATTTAATTTTACCTTTTTCCCACATTCTTGCTGCTCCAAAATAGGCAAAGAGATCAACTTTTTCATCTAAAACTGCTCTTATTTTTTGGATTTATGAGCTAGGTCTCCCCTAGAAATGCAGTTTTCAAAGTTCAAGGAAGTAATGGGATTTAAAAGACTATCTATGTCAAGAGCAAGTAATCACATCCCTGTGTCCCAGGTTCCCCCTCTACCCCTACTCCAACGCAGTCTCAAGACTCTGTTTTCAAAGGGTGTCCTTTTTCTCCTTTCACTTGATTGCAAATCTCAAAGAATGATTAACTTTACTTATTAAAACAAAAAAACAAAAAACCCCAAAAAACCCACAAAACGGGAAGGGAACCGCTACTACAGAAGAAAACTACCTTCTAGTTGTTTATAGAAGATAAATTACACCTTCTCAGGAAAGGCCATCCATTTATCTTAAAAAGGAGTTTTTTTTTTTTTTTTGGTCTTTTCATCTTTTTAGGGCTGCACCAGCAGGATATGGAGGTTCCCAGGCTAGGAGTCTAATTGGAGCTATAGCCACTGGCCTTCACCACAGCCACAGCAACTCCAGATCCGAGCCTCATCTGTGACCTACACCACAGCTCACAGCAACGCTGGATCCTTAACCCACTGAGCAAGGCCAGGGATCGAACCCGCAACCTCATGGTTCCTAGTCGGATTCATTTCCACTGTGTCACGGTGGGAACTCCGGAAAAAGGAGTAGTCTTAATCCCTCAAGCTCAATTTCATTGATCTCATCTGGCTAGATGTCCTGTCCTAAGTGGATCATTCCCAGTCTCTACTGACTGGTGAGATTCAGAAGAAATGAATATAAGCTATTAACAGGACAACTTTAATTAGGAATGCTTGTGACCCAGAGAAAGGTTCCGATGAAGAATACTGTCACCAAAGTCCCCAACCAGATGCTGCCTCAGCATGGAATTGGCTTTTGGGGCAATAGTTAAAAACCAGCAGCATGGCAGTCATGGGCCCTCTAAGGCTCAAAAGCATTTTCAGTGGGGTGGTAATAAAATGTGCCTTGTGGGAGAAAGAAAACAACTGTCAACATCTCCACGTTTTACATGCTGTGATTACAACACGGCATGCTTTTTACCTCAGGGAAGGAAAAGTGAAAGGCAGATCTTTTGAAAAAGGACCTTTGACTGTAGTTTATTTTCTTGGGCCAACTGACACTTTTGGAAAAGGTTTTTCTTTTCCTTTCTGTCTTTCTTTCTTTTTTTTTAATATGGCCACACTCGTGGCATATGGAAGTTCCCAGGCTAGGGATGGAATTAGAGCTTCAGCTGCCCGCCTACGCCACAGAAATAGCAACACCAGATCTGAGCTGTATCTGTGACCCATGCCTCAGCTTGTAGTAACGTTGTGTCCTTAATCCCCTGAGCAAGCCCAGGGATTTAACCCATATCCTCATGGATACTATGTTCCCACTGAGCCACAAAAGGAACTCTGAAAAATATTTCTTATATTTCAAGATGCAGCAACCAGGAGGACACATGGACACGGGCTTATTTGATGCACCAATCCTCAAACTTCTTGTTTTTAGGACTCTCTTGCACTTTAGAATTACTTAAGAACCCTGAGTTCCTGTCGTGGAGGAGTGGTTAACGAATCCGACTAGGAACCATGAGGAGGCCGGTTCGATCCCTGGCCTTGCTCAGTGGGTTAAGGATCTGGCGTTGCCGTGAGCTGTGGTGTAGGTTGCAGATGCAGCTCGGATCCTGCGTTGCTGTGGCTGTGGTGTAGGCTAGCAACTACAGCTCCGATTAGACCCCTAGCCTGGGAACCTCCATATGCCACGGGAGCAGCCCTAGAAAAGACAAAAAATAATAATAATAATAATAAAGTAAAATAAAATTACTTAAGAACCCAAAGAGCTTTGTTTATGTGGGCTACATCTATCATGGTTACCACAACAGAAATGAAGCTGAGAAACTTTTACTTAATAAACTAATATAAACTAATAGTTATTTATTTAGATATTAAATATTTTAAATAATAAACAAGTGCAACACATTTATAGGAAAAATATATTTTCCAAAGCCCAAAAAAAAAAAAAAAAGAATAGTGGTAATTTTTCTCTATTTTTCCAAGTCTTTTCAATGTCTGGCGTGATAGAAGACAGCTTGTTCTAAATCTCCTTTTGTACTAATGTATTTCTATGTCTTTTATTTTTTTATTTTTTTTTGTCTTTTGTCTCTTTTTGTTGTTGTTGTTGTTGTTGCTATTTCTTGGGCCGCTCCCGCGGCATATGGAGGTTCCCAGGCTAGGGGTTGAATCGGAGCTGTAGCCACCGGCCTACGCCAGAGCCACAGCAACTCGGGATCTGAGCCGCGTCTGCAACCTATACCACAGCTCACGGCAACACCGGATCGTTAACCCACTGAGCAAGGGCAGGGACCGAACCCGCAACCTCATGGTTCCTAGTCGGATTCGTTAACCACTGCGCCACGACGGGAACTCCCTATTTCTATGTCTTTTAGTTGAAGTGTATAAATGAACCTGATCTCATGAAGATGTCTAGTTGGAAAGGGGAGAATATTTTCACACTTTTTCCATGATTGTGAATACATCATGTAGCCTCTAAAAAACTATGGTAGATTCAGGAGAGAATGAGAGTAAAAAAAGGCAACTTACTTGTTAGTATTAATTAAAATCTAATTGTCCATCGACAGAGGAATGGATAAAGAAAATGTGGGATACACACACACACACACACACACACACACACACACACACACACACACTAGAATACTACTCAGCCATAAAAAGGAACAAAATAATGTCATTTGAACCACATGGTAGACCCAGAGATGATCATAGTAAGTTAGTCAGACAGTGAAAGACAAATATATGCTATCACTTATATGTAGAATCTAATAAAAATGACACAAAAGAGGGAGTTCCTACCGTGGCTCAGTGGAAACAAATCTGACTAGTATGTATCCCTGAGGTCGCAGGTTCAATCCCTGGCCTCGCTCAGTGGGTTAAGGATCTGGTATTGCCATGAACTGTGGTATAGGTTGAAGATGCAGCTTGGATCTGGCACCGCTGTGGCATAGGCCAGCAGCTATAGCTCCAGTTCGACCCCTAGCCTGGGAACATCCATATGCCATGGGGGTGGTCCTAAAAAAGACAAAAAAAAAAGATAAAAATAACTTATTTGCAAAACAGACTCACAGATTTCAAAGTCAAATTTCTGGTTACCAAAGAGGAAATGTAGGGGTGGCGTAGGGATAAATTAGGAATTAAGGATTAATTTATATACACTAGTATATATGAAATAGATACCTAACAAGAATCTACTGTATCACACAGAGAAATCTACTCAATATTCTATAAGAACCTATATGGGAAAAGAATCTGAAAAAGAATGGATATACACATATGTATAACTGACTTACTTTGCTATACACCTGAAACTAACACAACATTGTAAGTCAACACCAATAAAATAAAAAACAAAAAACAAAAAACTGCACAGAACTTCTTGGACCTCAGGGATCTCTAGTCAAACCTTTGTGAATAGCTGTCTTAATGAATGGCCTCTAACAACATATCCTTACTGTACAACAGGTGTAGGGGGTGGAGTTCCAAAGTGGTGAAAGAGATATAGAGACAGGGATGGAAGGTTGCGTGCTCTGCCATTACGGCTGTGCATCTGAGCTGCTTTCTGGAAGTACTTGGACTCTGGTCAATGACAAACACACACAGAGTCATAAGGTATCTCCTCATTAGCCAAATGACTTTGTTTACTATTACAAGCCTGGGGGGTAGAGGACCACGGGATGAGTTTAAAACTCATGTCAATGACTTTTCTGAGAAACTCTTTTAAGACATAGCAGCTCAAAACACCAAGCAGAGATACTTGCTTTCTCATCCTCTCCTTTGTTTTATTTTCTTTACTGAACAGTCTTCCCCCATTAGTCACTGATATGGACATTTATGAGAAACGTGCTACCAATAGCTGATGTCTCATTCAACTGAAATGAATCAATTCACTTGGCATCCTGCCTCACCAAGGACATGTTAGGTACTTCTAATCCTGAATTTTCTCATCATCCAGCAGCCTGTGATCAACACCACCCTGTGACAATTTAAGAAAGAATTACTTGAAAGAGGAAATGCCAAGAATCATAAAATAAAGGCTGGAGAGAAAGTATGACAAAGGTAGCGACCACAGGTGTGTAACAAAGTCAAGAGACCAGGGAACGAGTTGGGTGGGGGGGATTACTTTGCATAGAACTGCAGCTTTCTCCATCTCCAAATGCTTTTCATGCCATTTTGCCCTCCTTTTCTGCACTTCCAGGCGTATGACTCTTCTTCCATAGGAAGAAGGGATCATGCTGTTGCCCACTCAATATGGTTTAATTCCTCTAACCAGAAAGCTTTTTGTAATAATTTCTATTTTGTTGATATCTACATGTTCTTAAGGCATCAGATTAAATATCACTCTTTGGCCACTGCCTCCTGGTCCCCATGCCCCTTCTCACATTAGGTTAGGTACCTACATCATCCTCACTGGTCTCTCTCTTTTCACATTTGTCACCATTGTGTTAACATGTTGGGGAGAGGGTGGTAATTCTTTGCTTAGGAGTATCTTTCCCTTCTAGAGTCTAAGCTCCATGAGTGAAGACCCATACCTTGCTACTTCAACAATTTTTTAAATGATTTTTTATTTTTTCCATTATATCTGGTTTACAGTGTTCTGTCAATTTCTAATACTTGAAGTACTCAATAAATGTGTTGATTAATTAAATTAATACATTATTAAGATAGGGTTCAGCTCAAAGTGACTTGACCACACATGCAATGGTATACATGGTAGAATCTATCCCAAAGCTCACACTTGTCAAAGGTAAGAAATTGACTCCAGACCTCTCTTCCTCTTGATTGGTGATTCCAACTTATGTTTTATTGTTCCACTTTTCTTTTCATTCTTGTATCAGGTGAAGTCATACCCCAAAATACACAAAAAGTATTTTAGGGGTCATCAAATAAATTGAGTTTTTTGATAGGCTATAAACTGGGGGCTACCACTAACTTAGAGTGGGTCAGAGTTGTAACATTAACTTTATTTCCTTTACTGCTCGTATCATGCAGGCTCTGTAATCTATGGCAAGAATAGGCTGGTTAAAAATGATGGTGTTTCTGTAAATATTTACAATCTGACCTGTGAGGCTGGAGTACAGCCAGTTCTGAATGCCAACGGAGAGCCAAAATACACTAGTAAGCCAGAGACCACCCTGATGTCAAATCTAAGAGTTTATTTTGTTTCGTTTGCTTGAATCTCTGTGGCAGGAGACAGAGAACAGCCTTTTTCTGGATCCTTTCATGTATCTAACATCTATGACAACTCACCCTCTTGGGTTTCCTCTATCATTTTTCTTCCCCCCTCTCATCTGGACCCTTGTACACCCAACCCCAATGACCACGAGCCAAGACCACAGTCCAATCATGGGACCCCAGCATCATACAGTGAAAGAACAGTGGGGGAGGAGTCGAGTTACTGGGCTCTGGTCTTGGTCTTTACACTAGTTATCTGTAGGATAATAAGCAGCACTTAATTCTGTGCACCTCCCATTTTTATCTACAAAATGAGAAGATTAAAAATTCTTTTAAGATTTCCCCTCCTCTACACTACTCTTTATTTTCCCTCAGAGAAATTACCTCTTCATAATATGGATTCATTTATTTCAAGTCCTAAATTGATCTTTCCAGCCTTAATCTCGCCCACTGTCATCTGTCCATATGCTATTTCCATTTAAGTGTTCCACGAATATTCAAGACTTAAAGGCTGCACACTACTGATGGCAGAGCAGATTGGTTTCTTTTAAAAAGCAATTTAGTAATGCATCTCAAGAGTCATGAAATATGCAGATACTCTTTGACATGGGAATTCTACTTCTAGAAATCTATCATTGGAAAAATGATTCAAAATATTGCTTTTTAAAAAAGCCATAAAGAAAAGTTCAGAGACAAGATGGCGGAAGAGTAGGGGGACACGCTCGCCCTCTCCCACAAACACAACAACAACAAAAAAACACATCTACAGGATAAATGACTCGCACAGAACAGCAACCAATCGTTGGCAGAAGAACCTAAACTCCAATAATGGCAAGAAGTTTGTGACATTACTAGGTAAAACAAGAGAAAAGAGGAGAGTGACAGAAGGTGAATCCGAGCGGGACGGGCGCTCCCGAAAGGGAACTGTGGAGGAGAAAGGGATCCTGCACCCTGGAAAGTCACCTACTCAGTCACCTACTCGGGGGAAAGATCAAACGAACCAGAGGAATCTCCAGATGCAGAGAAGAGTGTAGCAGTAAGTTGGAGTTCTGAAAAGTAGATCGAGAACTGAACGGACCGTCTAAACTATGGGCACAGTCACCAAAAATTGAGACGCCTGGGTGGGGGCTGGGCACCGAGACCTTGGCTCCGGAGGTTAGTCCCCAGGAAAGGGCTGGGGGGTGGGGTAGAGCGGAGACTGCTTGGGAGGTCTAGAAACCGGTCTGTCAGGTTTGACAGGGCAGAGACTGCCTGGGAGACTAGAAAGCAAAGCTGTTGCAGAGGAAGGGAGCAATATTCTAGGGGTAGGGAAGTGGAAAGCCGCATCAGAGGGAACCTGGGAGAAGAGCCTGGTCTGCGCCCATGCTGGGGAGGGGAGAGAAGAACGGGTGGGTCCCCATAGAATACTCCCCATGCCACAGCAAGCTTACAGGCCCGCTAGCTAGCTGAAAGCTGTGTTTCCCAGTGCATCGCCTCCCCCCACCCCCGCCACCCCCTACGCTCTCGCCAGACCTGGGGCTGCCTGCCATCTGGGAGGGTTGGCCTCAACAATTGCCTGAAGTCTACCACTGCAGGCGCTGTCCCTGCACAGGCCTGCTTGCCCTTTGCAGGGGCTACACCCCCGCAGAGCAGCACCAAACAGCACCAGCCCCCAAGAAAAGACCTGCAGCCCAGAAAAGCTAGATCAAGCCTAGCCAGGCCTTGAAAAGATTTGCCTAATTCTCAGACAGTCTTTCTGAGTCGGGCTGCCCTGGGGAGGAGCCTCTTGGGTTGGTAGTGGCCCAGCTAGCTGCCCAAGCCCCCAGGGGGTGCCGAGCTCTCACGGATCAGCTGCATAGGACTGCCAGCTCCAGGCAGGACCCTCTGCAGCCTAGAAAAGCTACAACAAGACTGGCTGGGCCGTGAAAAGATCTGCCTAATTCTCGGACGGGCTTTCTGAGTCAGGCTGCCCTGGGCAGGAGCCTCCTGGCTTCTCAGCGGCCCAGATAGCTGCTCCAGCCCTCAGGGGGTGCTGCACTCCTGAGGAACAGCTGCCCAACACCACCAACCCCCTGCAAGAACCCCACAGCCTAAAAACACCAGAGCAAGCTCTGCCTGACCGAGTGAAATCTGCTACCATCGTGGTGTGGACCTCCCAGTCCTGTCTGCCCTCAGGAAGTCCTCCTTTGCTTCAAAGAAACACCGTTAGCCCCATCAACACTCCAGAAAAGCCACACTGCCTCAAAAAAGATTGACCAACAACGCCAGCCCTCAGGAAACATTCCACGGCAGTGACAAAGCAAACACTGCCTGGTCACAGAGAGTACAACTCCCTCAGGAAAAAGAAAACAACAAGCAAGATGAAGAAGCTGAGAAACCACCCCCAGCCAAACCAACAGGAGAACTCACCTAAAACAGTCAACAATGAAACAGATCTCTGCAGTCTGACAGACCTGGAGTTCAAAAGAGAAATAGTGAAAATACTGAAGGAATGAAGAGAAGATATGAACAGTAATGCAGATACCCTCAGAAAGGAACTAGAAAATATAAGGAGGAGCCAAGAAAAACTAGAACATTCATTTGCAGAGATGCAAACTGAACTAAGGGCAGTAAAAACCAGAATGAATAATGCAGAAGAACGAAGATAGAATAATGGAAGATAGAATAATGGAAATCACCCAATCAGGTCAGCAGACAGAAAACCAAATCAAAAAACAGGAAAGCAATATAAGAGACCTATGGGGTAATATAAAGCGGGCCAATCTACGCATAATAGGGATTCCAGAAGGAGTAGAAAAAGATAAGGGAATGGAAAATATATTTGAAGAAATTATCCTTGGAAACTTCCCAAATCTAAAGGATACTGGGTTCAAGATACAAGAAGCACAGAGAGCCCCAAACAAATTGAACCCAAATAGACCCACACCAAGACACATCATAATAAAAATGGCAAAAGTTAGTGATAAAGAGAGGATCCTAAAGGCAGCAAGAGAAAAACAGAATGTTACCTACAAGGGAACCCCCATAAGAATATCAGCTGATTTCTCTACAGAAACTCTACAGGCCAGGAGGGAATGGCAAGAGATATTTAAAGTGCTAAAAGGAAAAAATATGCAACCTAGAATACTCTATCCAGCAAGAATATCATTTAAAACAGAAGGGGAAATAAAAATTTTTTCCAACAAACAAAAACTTAAAGAATACTGCAACACAAAACCCAGGTTAAAAGAAATAATGAAAGGGCTTCTCTAAACCAAAAAGAAAGGAAGGAAAGAGAAGAAAAAAGAAAAAAGAAAAAAAAAAAAGAAGAGGAAGAACTAGGACTGAGGAAACTGCAATCAGAGAGCAGTCACTCAAATAAGCCAGCATACAGATTTAATCATGAACATGCTTCAAACAAAATAAAATTAAAAAGGAAAAAAAAAGTCATCAAAACCATAAAATGTGGGCAAGGGATGTTAGGAAATAAATAGACCCTTTTTGTTTGTTTGTGTTTCTCCTCTTAATTTTAATATAGTAATGAAGCATTTGAACCTACAGGACCATCAGGCTAAAACACACAATTATAGGAAGGGGTTAGCATACTTAAAAAACAGGGCAACCACAAGCCAAAACCAAACATTGCACTCGCAAAAAATGAAAAAAAAAAAAAAAACACTCAAGCAGATAACAGGAGACCATCCAACCAAAAAAAAAAGAAAGGAAGAAAGGAAGAATGGAGAACCAGAGAATCAACTGGAACATGAGGTTCAAAACGGCAATAAATAATCATCTATCAACTATCACCTTAAATGTCAATGGACTGAATGCTCCAACCAAAAGACACAGAGTGGCTGAGTGGATAAAAAGGCAAAAACCTTCAATATGCTGCCTACAAGAAACTCACCTTAGGACAAAGGATACATATAGATGGAAAGTGAAAGGGTGGGGAAAATATTTCACACCAATAGACATGACAGAAAAGCAGGAGTCACAATGCTCATATCAGACAAAATAGACTTGAAAACAAAAGACATAAAGAAAGACAAAGAAGGACACTACTTAATGATTAAGGGATCCATCCAAGGAGAGGATGTTACTATCATCAACATATATGCCCCAAATACAGGAGCACCCAGATACATACAACAAATATGAACAGACATAAAGGGAGATATTGATGAGAATACAATCATAGTAGGAGACCTTAATACCCCCCTCACATCAATGGACAGATCCTCTAGACAGAAAACCAATAAAGCAACAGAGATCCTAAAGGAAACAATAGAAAAGTTAAACTTCATTGATATCTTCAGGACACTACATCCAAAAAAAGCAGAATACACATTCTTCTCAAATGCTCATGGAACATTCTCAAGAATCGACCACATATTGGGACACAAAGCTAATCTCAATAAATTTAGGAGCATAGAAATTATCTCAAGTATCTTCTCTGACCACAATGCCATGAAATTAGAAACCAACCATGGGAAAAGGAAAGAGAAAAAACCTACTGCATGGAGACTAAACAACATGCTACTAAAAAACCAATGGGTCAATGAGGAAATCAAGAAGGAAATTAAAAACTTCCTTGAAACAAATGATAATGAAGACACAACCGCTCAAAATCTATGGGATGCTGTGAAAGCAGTGCTCAGAGGGAAATTTATAGCAATACAGGCCTTTCTCAAAAAAGAAGAAAGATCCCAAATGGACAACTTAACCCTCCACCTAAACGAATTAGAAAAAGAACAAAAAAGACCTAAAGTCAGCAGAAGGAAGGAAATTATAAAGATCAAAGAAGAAATCAATAAAATAGAGACTCAAAAAACAATAGAGAAAATGAATAAAACCAAGAGCTGGTTCTTTGAAAAGGTCAACAAAATTGACAAACCCCTGGCCAGACTTACTAAAAAGAGGAGAGAAAGAACCCAAATAACCAAAATTATAAGTGAAAAAGGAGAAATCACAACGGATACAGCAGAAATACAAAAAACCATAAGAGAATACTATGAACAACTATATGGCAACAAGTTTGACAATCTGGAAGAAATGGACAGTTTTCTAGAATCTTACAGCCTGCCAAAACTGAATCAAGTAGAAACAGACCAACTGAACAGACCGATCACTAGAAATGAAATTGAAGAGGTCATAAAATCACTCCCTACAAATAAAAGTCCAGGACCAGATGGCTTCACAGGTGAATTTTATCAAACATACAAAGAGGAATTGGTGCCCATCCTCCTTAAACTCTTTCAAAAGGTTGAAGAAGAAGGAATACTCCCAAAGACATTCTATGATGCCACCATCACCCTCATTCCAAAACCAGACAGAGATACCACCAAAAAAGAAAACTATCGCCCAATATCATTGAAGAATATAGATGCAAAAATTCTCAACAAAATCTTAGCCAACCGAATCCAACAACATATCAAAAAAATTATACACCATGACCAGGTTGGGTTCATCCCAGGATGGTTCAACAAACGCAAATCAATCAGCATCATATACCACATTAACAAAAGAAAAGTGAAAAATCACATGATCATCTCAATAGACGCAGGAAAAGCATTTGACAAAGTCCAACATCCATTCATGATCAAGACCCTCGCCAAAGTGGGTATAGAGGGAACATTCCTGAATATAATCAAAGCCATTTATGATAAACCCACAGCAAATGGAATACTCAATGGGGAAAAACTGAAAGCCTTCTCACTCAAATCGGGAACAAGACAGGGATGCCCACTCTCACCACTGCTCTTCAACATAGTTTTGGAAGTCCTAGCCACAGCAATTCGACAAACAAAAGAAATAAAAGGCATCCATATAGGAAGAGAAGAGATCAAACTGTCATTGTATGCAGATGACATAGAAAACCCTAAGGACTCAACCCAAAAACTACTTGAACTGATTAATAAATTCAGCAAAATAGCAGGATATAAGATGAACACTCAGAAGTCAGTTGCATTTCTGTATACCAGCAATGAAATATTAGAAAAGGAATACAAAAATATGATACCTTTTAAAATTGCACCTCACAAAATCAAATACCTCAGAATACACCTGACCAAGGAGGTAAAGGACCTATATGCCGAGAACTATAAAACTTTAATCAAAGAAATCAAAGAAGATGTAAAGAAATGGAAAGATATTCCATGTTCCTGGATTGGGAAAATCAATATTGTAAAAATGGCCATACTACCCAAAGCAATCTACAGATTCAATGCAATCCCTATCAAATTACCCAGGACATTTTTCACAGAAGTAGAACAAACAATCCAAACATTTATATGGAACCACAAAAGACCCAGAATCGCCAAAGCAATCCTGAGAAACAAAAACTAAGCAGGAGGCATAACCCTCCCAGACTTCAAGAAATACTGCAAAGCCACAGTCATCAAAACAGTGTGGTACTGGTATCAAAACAGACAGACAGACCAATGGAACAGAAGAGAGAACCCGGAAATAAACCCTGACACCTATGGTCAATTCATCTTTGACAAGGGAGGCAAGAACCTAAAATGGGAAAAAGAAAGTCTATTCAGCAAGCATTGCTGGGAAACCTGGACAGCTGCATGCAAAGCAATGAAACTAGAACACACCCTCACACCATGCACAAACATAAACTCAAAAGGGCTGAAAGACTTAAATATATGACAGGACACCATCAAACTCCTAGAAGAAAACATAGGCAAAACACTCTCTGACATCAACATCATGAATATTTTCTCAGGTCAGTCTCCCAAAGCAATAGAAATGAGAGCAAAAATAAACCCATGGGACCTCATCAAACTGAAAAGCTTTTGCACAGCAAAGGAAACCCAAAAGGAAACAAAAAGACAACTTTCAGAATGGGAGAAAATAGTTTCAAATGATGCAATGGACAAGGACTTAATCTCTAGAATATATAAGCAACTTATACAACTCAACAGCAAAAAAGCCAATCACCCAACAGAAAAATGGGCAAAAGACCTGAATAGACTGTTCTCCAAGGAAGATGTACAGATGGCCAACAAGCACATTAAAAAATGCTCAACATCGCTGGTTATAAGAGAAATGCAAATCAAAACTGCCATGAGATACCACCTCACACCAGTCAGAATGGCCATCATTAATAAATCCACAAATAACAAGTGCTGGAGGGGCTGTGGAGAAAAGGGAACCCTCCTGCACTGCTGGTGGGAATGTAAACTGGTACAGCCACTATGGACAACAGTTTGGAGATACCTTAGAAATCTATACATAGAACTTCCATATGACCCCGCAATCCCACTCTTGGGCATCTATCCGGACAAAACTCTACTTAAAAGAGACATATGCACCCGCATGTTCATTGCAGCACTATTCACAATAGCCAGGACATGGAAACAACCCAAATGTCCATCAACAGATGATTGGATTTGGAAGATGTGGTATATATATACACAATGGAATACTACTCAGCCATAAAAAGAATGACATAATGCCATTTGCAGCAACATGGATGGAACTAGAGAATCTCATACTGAGTGAAATGAGCCAGAAAGACAAAGACAAATACCATATGATATCACTTATAACTGGAATCTAATATCCAGCACAAATGAACATCTCCTCAGAAAAGAAAATCATGGACTTGGAGAAAAGACTTGTGGCTGCCTGATGGGAGGGGGAGGGAGTGGGAGGGATCGGGAGCTTGGGCTTATCAGACACAACTTAGAATAGATTTACAAGGAGATCCTGCTGAATAGCATTGAGAACTATGTCCAGACACTCATGTTGCAACAGAACAAAGGGTGGGGAAAAAAATGTAATTGTAATGTATACATGTAAGGATAACCTGACCCCCTTGCTGTACAGTGGGAAAATAAAAGTAAATAAATAAGTAAATAAATAAATAAATAAATAAATAAATAAATAAAAAGAAGTAGCTTTTGGCAAAAATAAAAATCATTTAAAAAGAAAAAAAAAAAGAAAAGTTCACACATACCCATGTGCGCGCACACACACACAAGAACCCAAATGAACAACAGTTGGGATATTATTAAATAAATTATAATTCATCATTTTCATAAATTAATAAGCAGCTATTAAAATGGCATTTTTGAAGGCCATTTAGCACCAGGAAAATATGTGTAATATTATTTATAACTATAACTTAACTGCAAGTGAAAAGAAGAGGATATAAACTATACGTGAATTTTGAGCAAACAAATAAAAACCCACCAACTTGAAAAGACACCTGTACCCTCCCATTCACTATGGCATGGATGAATGGATAAAGAAATATTATATATGCATACATACATACAAATACACACACACAATGACATATAATTCAGCTATAAAAGAATGAAATCTTACCATTTGCAACAGCATGGATGGACCGTAGGGACATTGTTCTAATCAAAATAAGCCAGACAGAGACAGACAAATAATACATGATTCCCTTATATCAAAGAATGAAAAACATGAATCATACTCCCTGACTTCAGGATATACTACATACCTACAGTAATCAAAAGTGTATAGTACTAGTGCAAAAACAGACACATGGATCAATTGGACAAATAGAGAGCTCAGAAATAACCTGACATACTTATGGTCAATTAATCTACAACAAAGAGGCAAGGATATACAGTGGAGGAAAGACAGTCTCTTCAATTACAGGTACAGGGGAAACTGGACAGCTACATGTAAAAGAATGAAATTAAAACATTCTCTAACACCATATACAAATAAAACTCAAAATGGATCAAAGACCTAAATGTAAGACCAAAAACCATGAACCTTCTAGAGGAAAACATAGGCAAAACACTCTTTGACATAAGTTACAGCAATGTGTTTTTAGATCTGTTTCCTAAAGCAAAGGATACAAAAGTGAAAATTAAAAAAAAAAAACGACGTAATTAAAAGCTTATGCACAGCAAAGGAAAGCATCCAAAAAAACAAAAAGACAACCTACTGAAATAGAATATTTGCAAGTGATATAACTGATAAGGGGTTAATTTCCAAAATATATAAAGAGCTAATATAATTCAACATAAAAGAAAACCTGATTAAAAAATGGGCCTGAATAGACATTTTTTTTTTTTCTAAAGAGGACATACAGATAGCTACCAGGCACACAAAAAGATGCTAAACATCAGTAATCATCAGGGAAATGCAAAGCAAAACCACAATGAGATATCACCTCACACCTGTGAGAATGATGATCATCAAAATGAACAACAACAAATGTCAAGGATGTGGAGTAAACTCTTGGTAGGAATGTAAGTTGGTGCTGCCACTGTGGAAAACAGTATGGAGTTTTCTCAAAAAACTTAAAAATAGAACTACCATTTGACATAGTATTCCACTCCTGGGTATATATCCAAAAAACGCTGAAAACACTAATTTAAAAACGTCATAGCAGTATTATTTACAACAGCCAAGATATGGAAGCAACCTAAGTGTCCACTAACAAATGAATGGATAGAGAAGATATGATATATATTGTATATTAATTATATATTATGTATACTCAATCATAAAAAGAAAGAAGTTTTGCCATTTGCAACTACATGAACGGACTTAGAGGGTATTATGCTAAGTGAAATAAATCAGACAACGACAACCAGTATACGATACCACTTAAATGTGGAATCTGAAAATGCAAGAAACCAGTGAATATAACAACAACGAAAAAATAGATTCACAGAACAAACTAGTGGTTACCAGTAGAGTTGGGGGATTAAGAAGTGCAAACTATTATGTATGAGATAAACTACAAGGATATATTGTACAACAGGGAATGTAGCCAATATTTCATAATAACTATAAAAGGAGTATAATCTTAAACATTGCAAATCATTATATCGCACACCTGTAACTTATAACATTGAGCCACAACTACAATTCAATCAAAAAAGTTAAAAAAAAAAAAACCCACGCAACCCACAGATTCAGAGAACACATTGCAGAGGATAGGGGGTGGATGAAATCTGTAAAAAGCTCAAAAAAAAAAAAAAGATACAAACTTTCAGTTTTGAAATAAGTACATCCTGGGGATATAATGTACAGCATGGTGACTACAGTTAATAACACTGAATTGCATATGAAAGTAATCTTAAATGTGTTCATCATAAAAAAAAAACTTTGTAACTATGTATGGTGCTGAACCTATTATGATAATCATTTTGCAAAATATACAAATATTGAATCATTCATTATGTTGTAGACCTGAAACGAATAAAATGTAATGGGTCAATTATACCACGATTAAAAAAGTAAATATATTAAATAGACCAGGAGGAATTCCCATCCTGGTGCAGCAGAAACAAATCCAACTAGTATCCATGAAGATACAGGTTAGATCCCTGGCCTTGCTCAGTGGGGATTCGGCCTTGCCATGAGCTGTGGTGTAGGTTGCAGACTCAGCCTGGATCCCAAGTTGCTGTGTCATAGGCTGGCAGCTATAGCTCCAGTCAATTTGACCCCTAGCCTGGGAACTTCCATATCCTGCAAGTAAGACCCTGAAAAGCCAAGAGCAAAAAAAAAAAAAAAAAAAAAAAAAAAAAAAAGACCAAGATATTAAAAAGTGATAATATTTGTTATTCCCAGATGTTATGGGTGAAAAGTATATTTATTTTCTCTGATTCCTCCATACTTTTCATTACATTTTTATATAATTTATGTAACTGAGAAAAAATGTTGCAGCTGATTTCATGTCCTCTCTTCCTAAAATCTTGCTTCTCCCCAGCTTCCCCACAGTGATCAGTGGTCATGTATCTTCTCTGTCCTTTAGGTGCTCTGCTCTGGAGTTCTTACTCTTCTTCTTTTTTCTTTTTTTAGCCTTCATATGCAGACAGTTCCTAAGTACAAAAGGATTCTTCTTCGGAAAGACAATCTATCCATTCCCACACCACCTTCCTGAAACAAGGCTCTCAACTACTCACACCAGAATGCACTGAAAAGCTTCCCCCGAAAGACCCCCAGATTTCCATAAGAATTTCTTCCTCACATGCTTCAAAGCACTTTCCTCAGACTCTTCACTTTGCTTCCTATTATCTATCAGTTTCAAATTTGTGCTCCACAGTGGCCCTTAATACTCTCCACCATACAGTGTGTTTTCAATTTATTGACCTACTTTTCAAATTTTCCCTTCTCAAATTCTCCACTGTGTCCAAAGAGATTTACTTGCTATCTTCAAATTCCAACAGGGTAAGGAGCACAATATTCATTCCAGACAGAGTCTAGAAAGGATTATTACATTCCTAGTTTTATTGGCAGTGAAGCTAGGAAATGGTGTCAAGAGTCAGCAGTATGCTTGCAGTAAAGGCAGGGCATGCCGAAGGAATCTTGCTTCCTGTTTTTGATAGAATCATAACCTTAAATCAGGGGAAGGATGTCAGCAGGAGTCTGACAAGGTGTCTTAGAACATCCTTATAGCTAAGACCGAGGGAGGTGAGCTAGATGATAATAAAATTCAAAAAATTAATCAAAAGTTGAATAACCTAGAGTCTTGACTAAAATTGAGATCAACCTCAAGAGAAGATTCTAAAGACGCAACATTGGGCTTCCTACCTGCTACCTATCTTTGCACCATTTAAGAAAAAAATCAAAACATAAAGTAACTAGAAGAATTCTTATTCATTGCCAAATGAAACATCTAGAAATGGTCGCTGATACAATAAATGGCAGAAAAAAAATTAAAAAGTCCTCAAACCCTAGCAATTTCAGGCTGATATAAAGAAGTTGAAATTAAATACAGAAAAAGATGAATGCTTAGAGTTTCCACTGTGGCTTAGTGATAATGAACCAGACTAGTGTCCATGAGCATGTGGGTTCGATCCCTGGCCGTGCTCAGTGGTTAAGGATCCTGGGTTGTCGTGAGCTGTGGTGTAGGTCACAGACATGGCTTGGATCCTGCGTTGTTGTGGCTGTGGTACAGGCCAGCAGCTACAGCTCCGATTCAATCCCTAGCCTGGGAACTTACGTATGTTACAGATGTGGCCCTAAAAGGATAAAAAAATAAAGAAAGAATGAAATGATTCTTTTATTCCGGTTTATAAAAACTTATCTGAGAACTGGATGAGACCCAGATTAATAAGCATTCACATTTTTTAAGGATTTCAGTTGACTGTACCTCCTATCTGAGCCAGAGTGTCATGTGGATGCTAATCAGCTAATATCATTCATTTTAGGGTGTCATGTAATAGCAACAAAGTCTCAAGCCAGGGAAGTATCTCCCTTCCACCTGAAATTACTGAACTACAGTTCAAAAAGCCAGTAACATATGCGAGCCACTGAGTCATAAAAAAATGGACCATCCAGAGACTATGAAAAGCACATGACCAGACAGTGTTTGGAAGCCAGAGTAAATGAGAAACAAGTTGAGAGAACCATGTTTTGCACAGAGAAGAGTTGTTCAGAAAAGTGCCAAGATAGTAGTGTTCATCAGCTGCTCATGAAGATTTCTGTTGGGCCCAGCCCAGTGGAAGCAAATCACAGGACCATTGGTTTTAGCGCAGTAAAGGCAAGAGTTTTCTAACATTAGACTGGCCACAACCACTGTGAGCATGGGCCTGGAAGATGACCTGTGAAGTGGAAAGTTTCACAAATACATTACTGATTGACCAAGGTTGGCAAATATCACTTTCATATCCTCTGGGTACTGCTAAGTAAGTTTAGTTTTTTATTTTTAAAATGATTTTTAGTTTTTCCATTATAGCTGGTTTTCAGTGTTCTGTCAATTTTCCACTGTACAGAAAGGTGACCCAGTCACACATACATATATACGTTGTTTTTCTCAAATTATCCTCCATCATGTTCCATCATAAGTGACTAGATATAGTTCCCAGTGCTATACAGCAGGATCTCATTGCTTATTCATTCCAAAGGCAATAGTTTGCATCTATTAACCACAAATTACCAGTCCATCCCACTTCCTCCTCCTCCCTCTTGGCAACCACAAGTCTATTCTCCAAGTCCATGATTTTCTTTTCTGTGGAGAGGTTTATTTGTGCCGCAAATTAGATTCCAGCTATAAGTGATATCATATGGTATTTGGCTTTCTCTTTCTAACTTATTTCACTTAGTATGAGAGTCTCTAGTTCCCTCCATGTTGCTACAAATGGCATTATTTTGTTCTTTTTAATGGCTGAGTAGAATTCCATTGTGTATAGGTATCATATCTTCTTAATCCATTCATGTGTCCATGGACATTTAGGTTGTCTTGTCTATTGTGAATAGTGCTGCAATGAACATATAGGTGCATAGGTCTACTCCAGGCAAAGTTTTGTCTGGATATATGCCCAAGAGTGGGACTGCTGGGTCATATGGTAGTTCTATATTTAGTTTTCTGAGGTATCTCCATACTGTTTCCCATAGTGGTTGTACCAATTAACATTCCTACCAACAGTGTAGGAAGGTACCTTTTGCTCCACACCCTCCCCAGCATTTGTTATTTGTGGACTTATTAATGATGGCCATTCTGACTGGCATGAGATGGTACCTCAGAGTAGTTTTGATTTGCATTTCTTTAACAGTCAGTGATGTCAAGCATTTTTTTCATGTGCCTGTTGGCCACCTGTATATCTTCTTTGAAGAAATGTCTATTCAGGCCTTTTGCCCATTTTTCCACTGGGTTGTTGGCTTTCTTGCCATATTGTGTAAGTTGTTTGTATATTTTAGAGATTAAGCCCTTGTCAGTTGCATCATTTGAAGCCATATTTTTCCATTCTGTAAGTTGTCTTTTTTTTTATGGTTTCCTTTGTTATGTAAGTTTATACCTTGAAGAAATGAAATCATTTGCCCTCAAAAGGTGTGAGGCCAGGTGGATTTTCCTCTAATAGTTTCTCTGTGCCTTGCTTATGCATCTGAAGTATTCTTTTATTAAAGATTCAAAACATGGGAATTTCCATTGTGGCTCAATGGATTAGGAACCTGACTAGTGTTTGTGAGGATGCAGGTTCGATCCCTGACCTCGATCAGTGGGTTAAGGATCTGGCATTGCTGCATGCTGTGGCTTAGGTCTGCAGCTGTAGCTGATTCAACCCCTAGCCTGGGAACTTCCATATGGAGCCAGTCCAACAAGACTGTGATCTTCTAACAGATATTAAGACATAAGATCTATAAGATTATTGGTAATTGGTTCCATTTTGAATTCAAAGAAGTTAGTCCATTGGCAATTCCCCAGAAAAATATAAGTAGTAATAAAACCAGCAAATACCATGTATTGTTCTTGATAGATTTTGTCCCAAAGTGACAGAGACTAGACCAATAGCCTATAGTGGACCATCCTTGCCTAAAGGCCACCCACGTACACAGAGAATATTGGAGTGAGAAAACTAGGTCTGTAATTTCTTAAGAAGAAAACTGACATAGAGATTAGTTGTCCAATACAAACTTACAAGTTAATCAATATAAAAATCTGTATACTATTTATATATTCAAAAGAAAAAATTTAAAAATATTTTGTGAAACTAAACGGAAAGAATTACCTGCTCAGCCAACAATGATGCTAAACTTGAATATGCATCTGCAAACTCTGGACCATATTTAATGGAATCCTTCAGTAAGGTGATAGCCTCTTCCTTTTTCTCTTGAGACCTAGAGATTATAAGAGGGGCAAAAAAGAACATCTTTTAATAAAACCTTGTTTAAATCCTCTGATAAGACTAGAAAAGCTCATTTCCTTTTGCAAAGATTAGCAGATTCACTCTGGATTTTACTGCAAATGAATTAAACTACACTTTCTCAAGGTGCTAACAAGTTTCTGTCTCTGAATTCTCAGTGGGAAGAGATGTTAAGATGTAAATGATTAGAAATCAGGTTATTCACTGATTTCTCTACTTTCCAAATCTTGCTATACACTTTTTTGAGGGTTTTATTTAAAATTGTAAAATTTTATAACCCAGAAAGTTTGCCCTTCGGAGGAGCAATTTTGGGAGCATTACCAGGATGGCATGGAAGCCAGTTTACAAGGATGGACAGGCTCCCAGCGGGGGCTGAGCTACCTGTCAGCAACAAGCTAGTCAACTCCCCATGTTCATCTTTGCTGTTATATGTTAGAGAGATAACTTTTCTACACAATTTGTGAAATTAGAAGATACCATGACTACTAGCTGGCAAAGAATGATCAGCTACTGTATTGTCATGTTTTTATTGAAAACTGGGCTGATGCTCTTCCTTCTTTTAGTCTTCTCCCAGGGATTATGTGTTTGATTCAAAGAGGACTCAAGGACCAAAAGTTATTACCATGATTTTGGGTGACAGTTCTCTTTCCTGTTAGTGCCCTAGAGAAACACTGGGTCCTGAGCCTGGTATAAGTTATCTCTGAAGCCAAAAATGTACACTGGTAGTGATTAACTCTGCCTCCAATACAATTCCACAAACACTGACCTCTTGCCAAATGCTGGGCATTCTAACTGGCAAAAGAGGTGAGATGCAGATTAGAACCCCTGGAATGAGGGAGGGCACACAGCCAAAGGGCCCCCCCAACTTTGTCAGTTACCAATACCAAATTGTGTGCTTATGTTTTCACTGCGTACCAGTCAACAACCGTTTATTCAGCAATGAATATGGTCCAAACACTCTGGTCAATTTTCACCTAAAAGTATTAGTTTAATTCTCACAACAATCCCATGCAGCAGGTATTACTGTCCCATTATACTCATTTTTTTAATGAGAAAACTTGGGTTCAGAAAAGTCAGGTGCTTCCTCATATAACTAAAAAGTTCTAGGTCAAGTTCCAGTGCTCCATCACACCATAGCTGCATATTCTATTTAGAAATCCACCTCTCATGACCTTGATGTTCAAGGTGTGAGCCATGGACCAGTGTCATCAGCATCACCCAGGAGCTGGTAGGCAATGCAGAAGTGCAGGCCCACCCACATCTAAAGAACCTGACGCTGCATTTTAAGAAGATTCTCAGGTAATTTGTATGCACACTGAGACTTTAGCTGCACTGCTCCGGGAATTATGAAAGGCCGCTAAGAGTAGCTCCTCCAATAAAACCCCTATGTAGAGCTACAAGCTCTATAGGACAAAGTTCTGTAGGGGAAAACTAATATTGACTCCACCAGTTTGAGTTTCACGTGCTAGAAGCAGCAGGTTACAAGATGATTTTTACCCTAGAAGACAATCTCCTCCTTTCCTTGGGGAAAAAAAGGTCACATTTCTAGCAGAGACACTGCATTTACTACTATTCAATTTAGAAAACATGCAAACATTTATCATTGTGTGTTAGGGGTTAACTGTTTCCCCGGGGAGGTGGCTATCCAGATTATCTTCTTACTATGGTCTAGCTAACTCCTACTTGGCTCCTCTCAATAGACAGACCTGTCCTTAATATCAAGGTATAACACGTGTCTTTAACTGGCTCATCTTTGGGATGTGGCTTTAAGGTTGCATGGTAAGAAATTTGCATTATAGATCTCTCAGTGATTTTTTTTTTTTTTTGATTCACTCATTTAGATGACAAACATTCAAAAAGTGTCTGTAAGACGCTATGGAAGTCTACTATATCTACATGTTCTTTGGTTTCTACTCTAAAATATACTTTGAGGTAATTCTTCCATGGACATGTGTTTTTAAATGAAACCTTATTTTCAATCTTAGTAATTTAACTATTGATTTCATGGTAAGAATTCTTTCCCTAAGGATTTCTTAAATCTTTATTAACAATAATTTGGAAAATTTCCTAATATCCAAAGGAAGATACACATTTAGGAAATTACGGCTAAAAATTAAGTCCCTCTGGACATAATTTAGCTTGGATATTCCTCAAAATGAGCAGAGAAAAAGCCAACAACAATTGGATAGTAAAGATTTAATGATTTTCATTTGCTATGACTCATATCGGTGAGAATGACAACTTAACCTTTTGTGTATGAACTCAGTGAGAATACTTACAACAGCCCCTGAATCTAAATATTTGACATCATCCATTCACATTCATCTGACACAATGGGAAAGTTAGCATCAAAGTTATTCACGGGGATTTCAAATTATTTATGAAAAATTAGACCCCTATTAATCTTTGAGGGACTAATACACTTTCAGAAAAACATCTCATCATGTGACAACTCATGTGGTATATATAAATATTACAAGAGACACTCTTGGGTGACTCTGCTTTTCTCTGGGAGCCTTTGAAAGCCTTAGACACTGATAGTGGTAAGGCACGTGCCAAGTTGACAGATATTTTTTATTTTTTTACTTTTCAGGCCTGCACTTGCGGCATATGGAAGTTCCCAGGGTTGAATTGGAGCTGCAGGTGCCTGCCTATACTGCAGCCATAGCAACTCCAGATATGAGCCATATCTTTGACCTACATCACAGCTCACAGCAACGCCGGATCCTTAACCCACTGGGTGAGGTTAGAGGCCGAACCTGCATCCTCATGGATACTAGTGAGGTTCGTTACCACTGAGCCACAATGGGAACTCTTAATTTTTAATGTTTTTTAAAGAAAGCCCAAGGAATTGCTAAGTGGAAAATTTGCTATTATTGTTTATGTTTCTGAGAGGGAGAGGAATAGTAGGGAAGATATATTTCATCTTGTAGTCTCATTTTTGCTCACCTTTTGATAGGAGCTTACGAAACTGGTATATTTTGATGCAATAACCTAAATGGAACTTTTCTTGGTCTTATAGTAATATAATCACCACATGAGCACTGAACTTCATTTCAACCTGTTTCTGAATTCAATAGCATCCTTTTCATATCTACATTATGGCCCAGGTTTCTTTGCTATTTATCTCATATTAAAAAACAGGGCCAATATTCCTACAATTGTATTGAATTCTTGCCACGTAAAGTGGATCTTAGTTTTCCTTCTTAATACCTCACTTCACATCCTGTTTCTTATTTATTTATTTATTTATTTATTTTTGTCTTTTTGCTATTTCTTGGGCCGCTCCCACGGCATATGCATGTTCCCAGGCTAGGGGTCGAATCGGAGCCGTAGCCACCGGCCTACGCCAGAGCCCCAGCAACGCAGGATCCAAGCCGCGTCTGCACCCTACACCACAGCCCACGGCAACGCTGGATAGTTAACCCACTGAGCAAGGGCAGGGATCAAACCCTCAACCTCATGGTTCCTAGTTGGATTTGTTAACCACTGCGCCACGATGGGAACTCCCACATCCTGTTTCTAGTTCCTCTTTCTTCTCCTTCTACTATATGGACAACTAAAAGATACATTTTTTTCCTAGAGCATTGCTCTCAACACATCTCTTTAAATAAAAACCTTCGTCAGTGCTCCCACTGCTTACAAATAGATGCTTCGTTTAAAACCCTCTATAATACAGTTTTGACCAACATTCCAAACACACCCAGTGTTATGGACTAGTGGCTACTAGTCCAGCCAGACAAAGTGGCCCTTGGCATCTATTCTACAGAACCTAAGAGATCACCTACTCCAACGCTTCTCTGCCCTTACCCTGTGTTAAAAATCACTTGTGGTGCTTTTATAAAGGCCTTAGTTAGAAGAGCTCCTGTCGTGGCTCAGTGGTAGTGAACCCAACTAGTATCCAAGAGGATGAGGGTTCGATCCCTGGCCTTGCTTGGTGGGTTAGGGATCTGGCATTGCCACAGGTTGTGGCATAAGTCACAGATGCAGCTAAAATCTAGTGCTGCTATGGCTGTGATGTAGGCCTGCAGCTGTAGCTCTGATTTGACTCCTAGCCTGGGAACTTCTATGTGCCATAAAAAGGAAAAAAATTGGAATTTCAAATGTAGCATGTTCCATCAGCAGGCCATGAATGGCTCTTCTGCATTCACTTTGTTAAATATTATGCACTCTGTGTATGATAATTACTAGGTTGTAAGCTCCTTCATAGGCAGGACCTATGTCTTATTAATCTTATTTCTTTTATCCCAGAAGCTAGTATAGTGATCTATACCAAAAGAAATGCAACAATTGCTAAATTATTTTTTAATGATGGTTTTATAATTTTTATTATATTTTATTTTATTACATTTTATTATTTTTCTATTTAGTTTTGTCTATTTTTATTGAAGTATAGCTGATTTACTGCATTGTGATAATTTCTGATGTACAGCAAAGTGATTCATTTTTCAGATTCTTTCCCATTGTAGGTGATGATATTATTTTCTTTATTCCTGGATCTTCATATTCTTAAAAAATTTTCTTTCCCTCCTCCCTCCCTTCCTTTCCTTCTTTTTTTTTTTTTCCCCCAGGCCAGCTGTGGCATATGGAAGTTTACGAGCCAGGGACTGAATCCAAGCCAGAGCTGTGACCTACGCCACAGGTGCAGCAATGCCGGATCCTTAACCCACTGCACCACAGGTTATCACGAGAATGATATAATTATCTATTTTATATCTCTGTTTCTACAACTCCTCTCAATATTACAGAAATGATCCTAGGAAGAGAGAAGCATCTCAAGCCTTAGAATCATAAGAAAATGACAAGTATAGTTTCCATTTATTGAGTACTTCTTATTTACCAAGCACTGCTAAGAGCTTCTCTACCTTAACTCTGCACAAATCTAAAAGCACAGACTCAAAAGCCAAAATGCCTGGGTTCTGAGTCTACCTCCACTATGTACTAGTTGTGCTTCCTTGGGCAAATTATCTGATTGCTTTGTGTCTCTGGCACACAGTAGATACTAAATGTTTTGGCTTTTATTAGCTCATTTGATGTTTCTAAAGCCACCCATTAAAGGGAGTTCCTGTCATGGCTCAATGGTAAAGAACCGGACTAGTATCCATGAAGATGCAGGTTCAATCCTAGCCTTAGTGGGTTAAGGATCTGGTGTTGCTGCGGGCTGTGGTGTAGTTTGCAGATGTGGCTTGGATCCCAAGTTGCTGTGGCTGTAGCTTATGCTGGCAATTATAGCTCTGATTCGACCACTAGCCTGGGAACTTCCATATGCTGTGTGTGGCCCTAAAAAGAGCAAAAAAAAAAAAAAAAAAACCAACAACAAACAAACAAACAAAAGACACCCATTAAAACCTATATATCCTAGCCCTTTAAAAATTAATTTCTAAAATCAAGGAGAATGCGGTGTTTTTAAAATCCCTTCCAAAGTAATATACTTCCACTTTTCAAACTATTTGCAAAAAATTTAAGTTAGATGTTTGAGTTATTTTTCCTGTGTCTAGTCTGATACTATAATGGATTTTTAGTATAATAATTATCTTTAAATACACAAATGAATAGCACTGCACTAAATGTAAATTAACCCAGTAACACAGAATCAAACCCCCTAGACATCTCATTGTAAGGCAAATGCCAAGCCTCCTTAGAGGCTTAAAGGACAGACTGAAAGTTCGGAATCCACTCAGCTGATGTTACAGCCACACAGCCAAGTGGACCTT
This sequence comes from Phacochoerus africanus, assembly GCF_016906955.1. NCBI lineage: Eukaryota > Metazoa > Chordata > Mammalia > Artiodactyla > Suidae > Phacochoerus > Phacochoerus africanus. Next base: position 47,998,615 of record NC_062550.1, on the reverse strand, counting down.
CATTTTGCAGCGATGATGACTAAAAAGAATCAGGAAACATGAACGAATGAGGAGCAATTTTGAACTGCTTCTTCAGACACGCCAGGAAAGCTGCTTAGAAAAGAAAGGCCTAAGAAGTTATTTCCATGTAAAAAGGGATAACAAGAGAGGCAGAACATTTCAAATAGACATTACAAAATTCTTAATAATGGGAATTACCTCTGTACTCTGTACAGATCACCTCTGGGCCAGCACTAGACAGCGTTAAAACTCCCTAATGCATTCTTTTTGGCTCTCTAATAGGCAATTGAGGGAAATCTGAAGCCCATTATCAACATAAGCCCCATCTATTATGAACACTGTTAGCCATTAAGACAGGAATGACAAGTCAATTCAAAAGGGGGAAAATGTGAAAATAACATTTTCCTCTGCATTCACCAAGCATGTGATAGCAGGTAACCAAGTCCACAGTTTGTTTTCCTGAATTGCAGGGGAAAAGCTTGAAGTAAGCTGCTCATAACTGGTGAATAAATTGACAAAATAGAACCTCAGTACATTCCTGGTCCAATTAGGCAGGGACATACCTTTCATCTTGAGTCACAGAAAGGAACACTCTGAATCCCTGTGGAAACTCGGGTCACACTGAGGGCACTGAGGACAGTCAGAGCCTCTGTTAAGGGTTCAGCTGGCAATGATGGAAGGATTAGGGATACCTAGGGAGGTGGGAGAAGCTGGTGGGAGTAAAATCGCTCCTGGGTTAGGTAATATTTATTGCTTCTCTGCATTGTAAATGTCCTCATCTGCCAAATAGAGTCATCAGCTCATGACTGAAAATCCTCCATATTCCATGTTTACTTTCCCTTAGATCAACTGTTCTCAAATTTTAGTGCTTAAGGATCATTAAGGGGTAGTTGCCTGGTGGCTTAGCGGGTTAAGCATCTCGCTTTGTCACTGCTCTTGCTTGGGCTACTGCTGTCATACAGGTTGGATCTTTGGCCCTGGGAATGTTTTTATGCCACAGGTGCACCCAAGAAAAAAAAAAATCATCAAGTGTTTGGTAAAATGTAAGATCCCAGGTTTCATAAGATCCAGTAGGTCTGGGGCAAGGTCAAAGAATCACTCTTCTCTTTTTAAATCTAATTTTAATTAGACTATAGATGATTTTACAGTTTTGTGTCATTTTCTGCTGTATAGCATCCCATCCATCCCACTCTCTCCCCACTTCCCCTTGGCAACCACAAATCTGTTCTCTATGTCTGTGGATCTATTTCTGTTTTGTAGATAGGTTCATTTGTGCCATATTTTAGATTGATAAATGAAATCATATGGTATGTCTTCTTTCTGACTCACTTCACTTAGCATGAGAATCTCTAGTTGCAACTATGCTACTGCAAATGGCATTATTCCATTCTTTTTTAATGGCTGAGTAGTATTCCATCATGTATATGTACCACATCTTCTTAATCCATTCATCTGTCAATGGACATTTAGGTTGTTTCCATGTCTTTGCTATTGTAAATAGTGCAGCAGTGAAAATAGGGGTGCATGTATCTTTTTGAATCATAGCTCTGTCCAAATATATGCCCAAGAGTGGGATTGCTGGATCATATGGCAGTTCTATATTTAGTTTTCTGAGGAACATCCATACTGTTTTCCATAGTGGTTGCAACCAATGTACATTTCCACCAACAGTGAAGGAGGGTTCCCCTTTCTCCACTGCCTCTTCAGCATTTATTTGTAGAATTGTAAATGATGGCCATTCTGACTGGTGTGAGGTGGTACCTTATTGCAGTTTTGATTTGGAATCGTTATTTTTTTTAATATCATTTGTTTATATGTATATTGTTTTCTACTGTACAGAATGGTGACCCAGTTACACATACATGTATACATTCTTTTTTCTCACATTATGTGTTCCATCTTAAGTGACTAGACAGAGTTCCCAGTGCTACACAGCAGGATCCCATTGCTAATCCATCCCAAAGGCAACATTATGCATCTATTTACTCCAAGCTCCCAATTCCTCCCACTCCCTCCCCTTCCCCCTTGGCAACCACAAGTCTATTCTCCAAGTCCATGATTTTCTTTTCTGTGGAAAGGTTCCTTTGTGCTGTATATTTGATTCCAGATATAAGTGATATCATATGGTATTTGGCTTTCTCTTTCTGACTTAGTTCACTCAGGATGAGAGTCTCTAGGTCCATCCATGTTGCTGCAAATGGCATTATTTTGTTCTTTTTTTATGGCCAAGTAGTATTCCATTGTGTATATATACACCACATCTTCCTAATCCAATCATCTACCAGTGGGCATTTGGTTTGATTCCATGTCTTGGCTATTGTGAATAGTGCTGCAATGAACATATGGGAGCATGTGTTTTTTTTTTAAGGAGAGTTTTGTCCAGATATATGCCCAAGAGTGGGATTGCTGGGTTACATGGTAGTTCTATGTATAGTTTTCTAAGATACCTCCATACTGTTTTCCATAGTATGTAACCAGCTTACATTCCCACCAACAGTGCAGGAGGGTTCCCTTTTCTCCACGACCCCTCCAGCACTTGTTATTTGTGGACTTATTAATGACAGCCATTCTGATTGATGTGAGGTGGTATCTCATGGTAGTTTTGATTTGCATTTCTCTAATAATCAGTGATGTTGAGCATTTTTTTCAAGTGCTTGTTGGCCATCTGTATATCTTCTTGGAGAAATGTCTATTCAGGTCCTTTGCCCACTTTTCAATTGGGCTGTTGGCTTTTTTGCTGTTGAGTTGTATAAGTTGTTTGTATATTTTAGAGATTAGGCCCTTTTCAGTTGCATCATTTGAAACTATTTTCTCCCATTCCATAAATTGTCTTTTTGTTTTCTGTTTGGTTTCCTTTACTGTATAAAGGAATCATTATTCTTGTCTTTTTGCCAATTCTTGGGCCGCTCCTGTGGCATATGGAGGTTCCCAGGCTAGGGGTTGAATTGGAGCTGTAGCCATCAGCCTACGCCAGAGCCACAGCAATGTGGGATCTGAGCTGTGTCTGCGACCTACACTACAGCTCATGGCAACACCGGACCCTTAACCCACTGAGCAAGGCCAGGAATCGAACCTGCAACCTCATGGTTCCTAGTCGGATTCGTTAACCACTGAGCCACGACGGGAACTCCAGGAATCATTATTCTTAATAAGCCCCTCAGGTGATTCTGTTGAGGGTGATCTTTGGCCAATGCTTTAGAAACTCTGCCCTAGGTACTACCTGAAGTTTACCTGATCAGTTGACCCTTGATAAAAGGCTAAATGTAACAGGAGGAGGAAAGCTAAAGGAGAAAGAAGACTTCCTGGGACAATCGGAGCCAAAGGGAAAGGTCATAGCAGCCAGTTGATCTGCTCGGATGAGTGATACTTCTAGATGGCAGATAATGTGGGGAGGCTGGAGTGGGGGAGCATGGAGGGTGATACTCGATTGGAAGAGGCATTTTTTTTCTCTCATAGAAGGTCTTTTGCAAAGTCTATTATGCATTCAAGTATTAGCTTCCACGTTATCCACATAGGCATTATCACAGGAATAAACAGCTAATATTCTGCAAGAAAACTCTGCTCCCTTAATCCTCCCCCAGGAACTTCCAAAAGGCCAAAATTCCTGAGAAGGGGTTCCTGGGACCAACAACATCTCCCTCATTCATTTCATAAAAGAAACATTAACTAGAAATTAGATCTTGTTCATAATGTGCAAATTTTACCATTAAACATTTGTAGCTGCACAGGGAATTTTCCCTTTGGTTATATAGCAGTGGGACTGTTTTTTTCTTGGGTGTTAAGTAACAACATTTGCCTAATCTCACTTTCCTGGCTCTATCTCAATGACAGATATTTAGCAAAAGCAAAGGAGGCTTCACCACACTTTCTTTTAGTAATTAAGGACCCGTTAAATTTGTCAGTTTAGAAAACTTTTTGGATTCCTGTGTAAAATCTCATAACACATTCATTTAAACTGAAAGCAGATGCTTGCTTTGAAAAAGTATTGACATTTTGGGAGAATTGAGGAAATGCAGTAACAGAAATAAATGGATTTGGCAATCGTCTTGGCAACAGTAAAATTTCCTATTAACCACAGTGTGAACCTGCAGTGCCGGGCAGCTCTCTTAACTAGCATTCCTTTGTTGGGGTGTTTTGTTGTTGTTGGATCCAGAAATGATGTCTCCCACAAAGGGAAAAGATTGTGATTTTTAGGGGGTGGGGAGGGAGTGCTGATGGACCCATATCAGCTCCTCTGAAAAACTGAATTGTCAAAGTCAAGTTGTGAATGTCTAAGGCAATCTTTTCAGAGCATGTTTTTCTGAAGCTCTACAGTCTGTCCTCATAGAAGGAAGAAAAGAAAACTGGACCCTCCTCTGCGTAGCCTCTTTCATGTTCAGGTTTACTGGGCAATGCCATGGAAATCTAGTTTACTGGCACTGGCCCTAGTTTTTCTGCTGGACTTTTTACGGAAACTACATAAGAGAACTGTCCGAAGGACAGACTTATATATGCGGGGGTGAAGACTGAAATTTTTTTCCATTCAAAACCATGGTCGCCATAGTTAGAGTTATGACAGCAGGTTTCTTGCACAAACCCCAACACCCACCCACCCTGCCCCGGTGGGTCTGCAGAACCAGAATCAGTCATTGCAGCCACAATGGGGGCAGTGGAGGCGGCCGCCCCGTGTGCTGTGGGTGTTCTTTGACACCTCTCTGTGCAGCTGAAAGCAGAGGAACAGAATGAGGGACAGTTCTAATGCTGATGAGTCACAAGGCTGCAGACACAGGGACATAGCTCACACACAGACCTTACACAGGGGCTGGCATGGAGCAGGTCCTGAGGAAAGGTTAGTCCTGTGTCCCCTCCTCCTTTGCCCCTGTGGCTTTTGAGGTCTTTATCTGCTCAGTGAGGTCACTGTTCTGAAGCCTGGCAGCAGGATGCTTGGCCCACAACGGCCCTGCCCCAGCATGTCTGCACCAGGAGTGCATGGAGGTGCACTGGGAGGCGGGATGAGTCCCAAGCCAGCATCTCTTCAAAGAACACAAAATATTTATGCTAAGCTCCTCTGTGATTTGTGAGAAAGCACAGAAACATGTCTCCTGCTTAGGACCTGGAAGAGAAGGCAGCTGAGAATGACTTGGTTTAGCCAGGATTCATTTACCTTGTAGATAAAGGGTCATTTTGATGATGCAGCTGAATGCACAACCCCAGTTCTGGCTCAGGAGGACTGCTCTATAGATCCCTGCTCTGCCCTCACCAGCTGATTGACTTGGGTTAGATGTTCACCCACTTCCATGAGCCTCAGTGGCCGAATCTGTGAAATGTGCACATTATTTCCTGCCTATCCAGGTTCCTCATGGAGTAAAAGCTCATGGGCAGAGTGCTCAGCAGAGTGTTGGGCACACAGGATGATGCAGTAACTATTAGCTCCACGGGCTCTTGCCCTGCTCTCCAGCCTGATTGCTGATTCCATCTGGAATTTCTACTGCAAGCCTCACTGACTGATTTTTCAGCAAAGGCAGGAGGCTGCTCCAAGGTGGTTCTGCCTCTGAAGAGAAAAGGGACATCCAAATCCCTTTCTGGTTTCCCCATTTACACTTCAGTTAAGAGATTAGAAACTTGGGAGTCATACCTAAAACCACAGATTCTTGCAGCTAGAGCTTTACATGATCACCGGGTCCCATCTCTTATTTTGAAGAGAAGGAAACTGAGTCTCGAGGAGGCTGATGATTGCCTGTGGCTCTTCAAACAGTGGGAATGGAAAATGTATAACCTACCTCTGATTTATTACTGATTTTATACTAAGAAGAGCTTTAAATAGGAAGGAAGAAACCATGTCCCTGGGCTAGTAATAATTAATAATCACTAAAGCTTATTTCATCTTTACTGGGGGCCAGGTCCTAGGTTACATAATTCATTCTCCTGTTTAGTACTCATGCAGGACAGTTACGAGTATTGTTTTTACTTTATAAGTGAGTAATTGGAACCACTGCAAAATCAAATTGCTTTCCCAAGGTCACACACTACTATGTGACGGAGCTGAGATCCAAACACACTGATCCCTACCTACAGCTCCCAGCCCCTGGGACTACAGGAGAGCACAGCCACATGATGTAACAGAATGACTGGCTCCAGAGGTCCTGCTTCACAGCTCAGGGCATGCAACACCCCCCCTCACCATTTCCACCTTTACCAGGGGAGTGACTACGCCTGCCCTTCGCAGACCCTCAGTAAGCAGGTTCATGAGAGTGTTACTCTTCTGTTGTTGTTGCTTTTTGTGGGTTTTTTGAGTGCATGAGAAAGTTCCTAGGCCAGGGATCGAACCCTTGCCATAGCAGTGACAATGCTGAATCTTTAACTCACTGAGCCACAAGGGAACTCCTGTTAGTTACTATTCTTTTTTTTTTTTTTGTCTCTTTAGGGCCGCATCTATGGCATATGAAAGTTTCCTAAGCTAGGGGTTGAACTGGAGCTGTAGCTGCTGGCCTATGCCGCAGCCACAGTAACTCGGGATTCGAGTCTCGTCTGTGAACCACACCACAGCTCATAGCAACACCAGATCCTTAACCCACTGAGCGAGGCCAGGGATTGAACCCGCATCCTCATGGATGGTAGTCGGATTCATTACCACTGAGCCAGGATGGGAACTCCCAGTTACTATTGTTCTTCTTCCCTTCCTCTTTTGTCGTCTGATCCTGTGATTTGCTGACTATCTTTAGTGTTGTGTTTGGATTGCTTTTTCTTTTTCATGTGTGTATCCACTACAGTTTTTTGGTTTGTGGTTCCCATTAGATTTTGATATAACCACCTACTATGAGTACAGAATGTTTTTGATCATTGGTCTCTTAATTTCAAATGCATTTTCAATATTCTGCATTTGTCCTTTCCTTTTCTCATACTTGCTAGTTTTGATATATTTGTCAATGGGTGATTTTCTACCTTTATATTATCTTTTCCTTTACTAGTGAGCTTTCTCATTTGTAATTTTCTCGTTTCTGATTGTGGCTTTTTGTGAGACGGTCCTTTAGTAGTTGTTGTAGAGCTGGTTTAGAGGTGCTGAATTCTCTTAGCTTTTGCTTGTCTGAAAAGCTTTTGATCTCTACATCAAATTTTTTTTTTTTTGTCTTTCTGTATTTTTTTTTTTTTTTTTAGGGCCGCACCTGCAGCATATGGAGGTTTCCAGGCTAGGGGTCTAATCTGAGCTACAGCTGCCAGCCTACGCCACAGCCACAGCAACGCCAGATCTGGGCCACATTTGCGACCTACACCACAGCTCACGGCAATGCTGGATCCTTAACCCACTGTGCAAGGCCAGGGATCAAACCTACAACCTCACGGTTCCTAGTCGGGTTCGTTAACCACTGTGCCACCATGGGAAATCCCTCTACATCAAATCTGAATGAGAGACTTGCTGGGTAGAGTATTCTTGGTTCTAGGTTCCTTCCCCTATTGTTCTTTTCACTTGGAGGAGGAGAGGTGGCAGCAAGGTTGAGGGTAGGCAGCCCTGCAGTGCTGCCCAGCAGACAGGTGGAATCGTAAGAAAGCACCAGGATGAGCCCTGCACGAGATGGGGAGGTTGCCAGAATTAGTAAGGAGTCAGCAAGAAGGTGGGGATCCTCACCTCCTCGAAGGGTTTCCCAGGACAGGCCATAGGCAAGCGTGGACCAGAGGGACACAGACAACATGCATCTTCCTCTTTCTAGCCTTGGTATTTCTCCTCCTGGCCTACATAGAGTGTTCTTAGATTTCAAAGTTTTTTGGAGCTCTCTAACAACTTATATTCTGAATTTAGCCTCCGGGTCAGGGCAAAATGAATCTCCCACTGAGAGTGAGATAAAAAGCAGATGTGCCTGACTCCTAAAGTATGACAATATACGCAAGAAGAAATTTCCAGTGACTACCTGCATGTCCAGTATTCTTTCAGTTGAACTGAACCTTCTTTAAGCTGTAAGTCATGAGTTGTTCCAAGGGTTTTCCCAGCATATAAGGGCACCAGATTGCAAATGAGGCCAGGAAAGATGATGAGTGTCAAAGGGGTGGGAAAATGATTTTCAGGACAGAGGAGACCACTGAAAACTCCTATATTTGCCAAAGCAGCCTGGCCTGTTCAATTATCCTCTTTTAGAAATATTTATGCAAGAAAATGATTACCTTCCAATGGCTTCGGGAGAATATAAACAAAACAGGAGTTCTTTACATCTTGCTCAGCCCAACAATGCTTCCTATGCAGAATCATCTTCTGGTCTCGGGAATGTTTATTGCAGCCATCACAGCAAAAGAAAGGACTGAGAAAAGGAACCCTTCCTTTTTCCCTACAAACCACACTATGGACCTAAAACAACTCACTCATGCTTGGTTCATTAGTAATCACAGCATGACTGAGAAGAGTTCTGGTGGGGGAGAGTTACTTAACAAAAATATGTTAACAATTAGCAATCTGTTTATACACGAATAACTCCCAAGTCTGGAGGAAGTAGGTAAACATTCTCATCATTTCTCAAATAATTCAGTTTTGTACAGACATCATGCAATATAAGATGATAAAATGCAAATGAAACAATATTTTAAGTGAACTAGAAGAGCTGCAGTTAAAAACCCTTTGATATTCTCTCAAATATAGATTGCATGTTTCTATTTCCCATTCAGTGACAAGGGGCCAGTTTCCTGGGCATCTGGGTATACAAAATGTGGGGGAGCAGTGGAAAATGAGAAAAGTGGCAGGATTGTGGAACTCCTGCAAGTTCAAACATTTGGTCTATAGATGTGCATATGACAGAGAATCAATGAATTTCTCAGGTGTCCTGAATTTATAGGGAGGATGGAAGAATAGCAGATGTTGGAAATTGCAAAGAGAGATAATGTGTTGTAATATAAGCAATGAAATAAAGAATTTCAAAAGCAGTGGGAGGTCATATTCTTCACTTTAGAGAAATCAAGGATAGTAAGAGCAGAGAACCTTTGGAATTCACTGCTGATGTTAAGAGAGCAGCTCCATTAGGGGCTGCATGGGCGGGGCGGGGGAGCGGGGAGGAGAAGCACTAAGTGCAAACCAATTTGTTCACAGATATTAGGAGAATGACTTGAGCTGAACTGAGACGTTCCTCAGGGGAATGTGGGGCATGTTTCTGGAATGAAAAGAATCTGAAGATCTAAGAAAAAGCCCATGATAATGGATGGGGAAAGGGAGAGAAAGAGAATCAAGAACACATGTGGATTTTACACTAATGACTAATGGCTAAAATAAAAGAGACTGACAACACCAGATGTTAGTGAGGATACTAAGCAACTGGATCTCTCATCAATGTTGATGCAGTGAAAAGTGGTCCAATTACTTTGGAGAACTGTTTGTCTGGCAGGTTCTTAAAAGATGAAAGATACATCTACTCACAATTCTATTCCTAGATATTTACCCAAGAAAAATAAACATACAAAGACTGGGACATGAATAGTCATGGCATGACTATTCATGATAACTGAAACCTATAAACAAATCAAATATCTACCCGCACAAAAATGGATAAACAAATGACAGCATATTTATACAATGAAATAATACTCGTCATTTTAAAAAACATGTAACAACATGGAGAAGGCTCAAAAAATCATGCTAAGTGAAAATATCCAAATGTCAAAAAAGTACATATTAAATGTTCACCTTTAAATGAAGTTCTATGACAGGCTAAATCTAGTTTGTGGTGAAAAAAATCTGAACAATGATTGACTCAGGAGAGGGAGAAATTTGCTGGAAAGAGTCATAAGGGTCTTTCTGGGGTGACAGAAATATTCTATATGTTATTTGGGGGATAATTACAAGCATATGTAAAATGGTCAAAACTCCTTGTACCAAACACTAAAGATTTGTGAATTTTTTTGCATATTAATTATGCCTCAATTAAAAAACCACATAAACACAGGTGTGAGCACTAGGTTTATTAAGGAGGCAAGGCCATTCTTCCTCCCATGGAAGAGCAAAAGAGAGTGGCTACAAAGTGTAGGAAATGTTGAGATAGGAAGGGAAGCTGCAAAAATTCACCTTGAATGACTTCAATATTTTTAGTAGAAGTAAAGGATTATGTCATCTTCTGGTTTTGTGTATAGGCACTGAGGAGAGGAATGAAGGATACATATAGGGAAACAAAATATTTGGGAGCTATTATAAGACTGTAAGGGATGAACTCCTAACAGCTCTAACCTCTGGTCCTTTTTTTTTTTTTTTTTTCTCCCACCATGCCATCTTCAGAGTTTTATGTAACTCTTGTCCCGTTCAACTCACATGTATGTTTTTACCTCCAGCCTTTGATAGGTGGGGTGACCGTCAAGGTAGAAACTGAATCTTGGAGTGGAGGTGGTACAGCAAAAAATATCACATTACATATAAAAGTAAAATTAGAGTCTAATTTTGGGCTGCAGTCTCTCAAAGTTGGACTCTACATAATGATTCTTATACTTGAATGCCTAATTTGGTGAGGGGTTGGTTAGGAAAAAATACTTAAAATGGCTCCTGGGCTGGGGAGAGGGGTGACAATGAAAGCAAGTTGAGAAATATTGGTCTGGGGAAAGCAAAATGTAGGCAATGGGTGGGGGCCTAGTTCAGCAAGTAAATGATGGTCAAGGTGTGAGTGTAAGCTGTGAACATTAGTGAAGTAGATCAGATACATTAGAGATGGGATTCTAAATTATAAATCAGAGAGAACAGAGATTCCCAGGGATGAGGGAGTAAGAGAGGAATGATGCTGGTCATGGAAGGAAGGCATGTAAACATTAAGGTCTTAAAAGAGACAAATGAGCACAGAAAAGGGCTTCATGGTGGCAGGATGTTATCACAGGAGCCATTCCAGGGGTCAGAAAGAGTGGACAGAAAGGGGAAAGGGTGGGAAGAGGTAATAAGGTTAAAGAGGAACATTTCAGAATGTAGGCACTAGGGACTGAAAAAGTGTGTGTAATTAAAAAGCCCATGGAGGAGTTCCTGTGGTGGCTCATCAGGTTAAGGACCAGCATTGTCCCCATGAGGATGTAGGTTTGATCCTTGGCCTCACTCAATGGGTTAAGGATCCAGTGCTGCCATGGTTTTGGGGTAGGCTGGCAGATGCAGCTCTGATTCAACCCCTGGCCTGGGAACTGCCATATGCTATAGGTGCAGTTGTTTAAAAAAAAAAAAAAAAAAGGTGGTGGGGAGGGGGGGAAAAAAAGCTCATGGCATGGCTGTGTTGGTGAATGCCCAAGGTAGAACAGAAGTGGCAAGCTCTGGAGTTCCCATCATGGCACAGCAGAAACAAATCTGACTAGGAACCATGAAGATGTGGGTTCCATCCCTGGCCTTGCTCAGTGGGTTAAGGATCTGGTGTTTCTGTGAGCTGTGGTGTAGGTTGCAGATGCGGCTTGAATCCTCCATTGCTGTGGCTATGACGTAGGCCAGCAGCTGTAGCTCCAATTGGACTCCTAGCCTGGGAACCTCCATATGCCACAAGTGCGGCCCTAAAAACAAAAAAAAAGTGGCAAGCTCTGGAGGGAAGAAAGCAGAGGAACAAGGGGATGGGTATAAGTGGATCCATTAAGGGAGGCAGCACAGGCTGGAAACCAAGGCAAAATCATTGCCTTGGTGCTCAAGTCCCTGAGAATAAGGGAAGAACATACCAAAGACAGTGACATGGCCCTGATGAAGGTGGAGATGGTGTTAATGAGCTTCTGGATTGAGCTTCAAAAGAGCTGGGGAAGGAGACTTGGAGAGAGACAGGTGTGAGCTGCATAAAGATGAGGGGGAGAAATCTTAATAGGGTTAATTAAGACTATGGATACATTAGGCTGAAGGTAACATGGATGCTAATAGGCCACCAGTGGGTGGGGGGAGTAGGATTTCACTCCAAGAGGAGAATGCCCACCCAAAACTGACATCCTAATGTGATGGGAAGGACCTCAAAAAGTTGTTCTTTGTCCAGTGGGCTCACATTTCGGATTCTCTGGGATTTCAGGTAAAAGGTAAAGAAGGTGAGAACTACTATCTTGAGTATATAAACTTCCTTTTTTATGAATTGAAAATTAGTGTGGCTAGGGCCAAAGCTATAAGGAAATTTAGTCCAATCATTTAAAGCTAATGGTGACTTCTCTTTCCACATCCTTTCATTCTTTAGATATGCAATTTTCTAAAGGACTGGACTAAAGAAAATCAAATGCATATTCTTATCAAATTCATCTTCTAAATAGTTCAATAATGGGACATTCTATTTCATTTCCTTCTGAGTTTTAAGATTTATCGTAATACCCACATCACACCCACATCCTATTCTGTGAATGGAAGGTAATTTTGGCAATGCAAGGGAATTCTTTAAGAAGTTCTTTTCATATACTGCTTCATAACAAACACCAGAAACTATTTTACCCAAGCAGTCACAGAAATATTTTTCTGTGCCCTGAGTATTTTATTATGTTCTCTTGAGCCATCAGGGACTTCTGGTCTTTTCAGCCATAGAAAGTTTATGCTAATCTTGCCTACTTTCTTTTACATTTTAGATTCCGAGCAAAGCCAACAATAATTAATATGAATTAGGAATGCTGGCATGGAAAGCTGTTCCTTATCAACCTGTCACACTGTAAATGTGCTGCACAGAACCACAATAGATTAGCTTCAAAATCCGGGGAAATAGTCATAAAAGAGGTCAAATACATTTGGATGGCACTCAGTGATGTGTACCACTATGAATAGGTCTAAAGCTAAAAAGACTCATACAACTCCAAGAATTCAAATGGAATTTGTCCTCAGTGCTCTAAAGTGTCTGGGATGCTCTGACAGAACCACATCTTATTTAGAGCTTCTGGCCTGGACAAAGACTCATATTTCTCTCAAAGTCAAGGTCATTAATAAAAGTCTGTGTGTCCAATATAGCAGCCACTATCCACATATGGTCACTAAACACTTGAACTATGACTAGTCTGAGGTGTGCTGTACTTATAAAATACACTCCGGGTTTCAAAGATTAATTATAAAAAAGAACATAGGAGTTCCTATTGTGGCGCGGCATAAACGAATCTGACTAGGAACCATGAGGTTTTGGGTTCGATCCCTGGCCTGGCTCAGTGGGTTAAGGATCCAGCATTGCCCTGAGCTGTGGTGTAGGTCACAGATGTGGCTCGGATCCCACATTGCTCTGGCTGTGATGTAGGCGGTCAGCTGTAGCTCTGATTAGAACCCTAGCCTGGGAACCTCCATATGCCGTGGGCATGGCCCTGAAAAGACAAAAGACAAAAAATAATATAAAATAAAATGAAAAAGAATATACACTATCTTATTAATATTTTCATGTGTTCAACTTCAAAATTGATCTTAATATTAATTACATGTTAAATGATACTATTTTGGATGTATTGGGTTAACTAAACTATATTATTAAAATTTTTATGTTTTAAAATATGGCTGTCTGGAGTTCCCATCATGGCACAGTGGTTAAAGAATCTGACTAGGATCCATGAGGTTGCGGTTCGATCCCTGGCCTTGCTCAGTGGATTAGGGATCCGTTGTTGCCAAGAGCTGTGGTGTAGGTCGCAGACACAGCTCAGATCCCGCGCTGCTGAGGCTCTGGCGTAGGCCGGTGGCTACAGCTCTGATTCGACCCCTAGCCTGGGAACCTCCATATGCTACGGGAAGCAGCCCTAGAAAAGGCAAAAAGACAAAATAAATAAATAAATAAATAAATAAAATAAGGCTGTCTGAAAAATTTAAATGATAGATTCTGACTGTCATATTTCTGTTGGGCAGAGCTGCTGTGGCTGTCGCCCAGTTTTGAGAGGAGCCACAAGGAGGCAGTAAAGCGTAGTGATTAAGGCCAAGGGTACAGAGAACTGAGGTTCAATTCCCATAACTTCTATTTCCTCAATCAGGGACCTTGGCACTGAACTTCTCCAAATCAGTTTTCTCATTTATAAAATAGAAAAAGTGATAGTGCCTTCCACCCAGGCATCATCAAATCTAAACCACTCTCATCTAAGGAGATAACTTGGGTTCTTAGAATGGGTGTTAAGTTCTAGACCTGGCATCACTGCTGTGGTGAGTGAAGGATCTGGTGTCACTGCTGTGGCTCTGGTTACAGCTGTGGTGAGGGTTCGATCTCTGGCCTGGGTACTTCCTTCTACATGCTGCAGGCACGGTGATAACAAAAACAAAAAAAATCAAAAAAATTCTAGATTACAAAAAAAGGACTCAATTTTTAAAAGTTGGCTGCCTACTGAGAAATAGATAAGGTAGAAATCTTAAATAAAAGGTAAAATGGATACAATAAAACCATATTTAAAGTATTTGTATCCTCTTTATGCCTTTGACCCATTGCCACCCAGCAGCAGAGATATATTAAGGAAAGCAGAAGCAAAACTCTGAGTTATCTACATGTGGATTAGCTCTGCGTTCTGGGTCACCTCTCTGTTACTAAAAAACATAATGTAAACAAACTTTACTGTTTCCGGATGAAAGACAGGAAGATCCTTCCTTCCATTCGGCAATCACATGCCATTTCATCACTGAATATTAGGTAATTTGGGGGTTGAAAAGCTACTTGGGCAGCACAGGTAATGAAAGGTGACTAGGACAGGGCAGGCATTCAATCCTGGGTCAGCCAAGGTCACATACAATCTCCAAACCTTGGTTTCTTTCTTCATCTGTAAAATGTGAATGTGAATGTGGATGCCTCTGACAAATGATTGTTTTAAAAGATTAAATTAAATAATAGGTATTAAAAACCACTTATCTGTAAACTAGGAAATATTACATAAATATTAGCTACTATCATGATTTTATTCTACTGGGGTCTAAGACTAATCTAGGCAGATGGAGCCACCGTGCTCTCTGGTGTAACGTGACAGAGTAGAATAAACAAGGGTGAATTTGTACATGGCCCTTAACCTCTCAGGACCTTGGTTCCCTGTCTTCCCTATGTACTTTTAGTGGAATCTAACAAAAATGACATAAAAGAATTTACAAAACAGAAACAGACTCAAAGAATTTGAAACCAAATTCATGGTTACCAAAGGTGAAATATGGGGGGGGGGGGTAAGTTAGGGGGTTGGGATTGAAATATACACACTACTATATAGAAAATAAATGGGTAACAAGGACCTACTGTATAGCACAAGGAAATCTATTCAGTACTGTGTAATAATCTATATGGAAAAGAATCTGAAAAGGAATGGATAGATGTATATGTATAACTGATTTGCTTTGCTGTATGCCTGAAACTAACACAACTAAGTCAACTGTACTCCAGTAAAATTTGTTTAAAAAATAAATAACACCTTCCCCAAAGAAAAAGAATCATTGGGAGGGATTTTTTTTAAAAAGCACTCAGAAAACTACTAAGTCTTAAACAAATGTAAAGCATTTGTTGGTCTGGATAATCACTGAGTTGATTTTACTGAAAAAGGAGAAAAATCTTAGGTCGAGTATCTAGGAGCCCTCCTACTGTGAAAAGTAGCCATTGCTACGCTCCAAAAAATATTTCCCTGTACTCTTGACTCAAGATAATGGTCAGTGGCAATAATATGAGAATTGAAAAAGGCAGGTTACAGTATGCATCTCCTGTTCAGGTCTGGGCAAAATGAGGTTGAAAAGCATCTCTGCCATCATTTTCAAGTGGAGCCACATTCAGCACAGGGTGATAATCACAACTGTAGGATATCATTCCTAACAAGAATAGTCTTTTGGTAACCAGGCCATGGAAGCTGGCTTCTTTGTAAAAAATACTCACCTGCATGATTTTTGAAATCTGTTCTATAAAAATCCAGGTATCCCAGAAGACATGGATGGGATTTATCCAGTCATTTAAAGTTATTTGGGCTCTAAGTTGGACGTATAAAAAGGCAACAATGGCTTTTAAAAACGAGTCCTTAGAACTGAACATAAAAATAAGAGCTTATAAAAATAGTCGAGTAAAATAAAAGCACCCTATTGACTTGTAAAGAGCTATCTGCAATAACTAGAACTGACTTCCCCCCATCTTTTGATTTGTTTTTATTTATTTTTTCTTTACATAGCCACACCTGGGACATATGAAGTTTCCAGGCCAGGGGTGGAATCGGAGCTGCAGCTGAGGCTTATCCCACATCCACAGCATCTCGAGATCTGAGCTGCATCTGCATCCTATGCCATAGCCTGTGGCAACAGTGGATCCTTAACCCACTGATGGAGGCCAGGGATGGAACCTACATCTCCACGGAGGCTATGTTGGATACTTAACTCACTGAGCCACCATGGGAACTCTGATTTGTTTTTTTTAAGGGGAACTTACAAGTACTAAAAGCCTTTTCTGTCACAGAATGTACTTTTTCGTTCTTAGTTGTTTTTCACCATTTTCAATTTGTACCAAATTTTAACAATAAATTACCTACTTTGAAAAATTCAGTTCATTTAGTTTTTGCTGATTTACACTTTTATTTCTTTTGTGTAAACTGTACTTTCCTTGCATTTACTTATTTTTGTGTAGCATTTCCTTGATTTTGTATTCTAATATATGGATAAAGCCATTCTTAAAACCTCAGTCCCTGGGTGGCACTAGCACCTAGCTAGCACCTTATACAATGTTAGATTGTTCTGCAATTACTCTGAGGCAAAAGAAGCAAGCCTATTAGGGAGAGGATAAAAGAACAAAGCAAACTCACAGACTTGGAGCAATTTATAGTTACCAAAGAGGACAGGTGGGGGCATTGGAGGGATGTACTGAGGTATATGGAATGATTGGCCAATTCAGACCTGCTGTATAGCACAGAGAACTCAATATTCTGTGATAATGTACGTGGGAAAAGAATCTGAAAGAGAATGAATATGTATATATGTGTGACTGAATCACTTTGTTGTACAGCAGAAATGATCCCAACTTTGTATATCAACTCTACTTCAATAAAACTTCAAAAAAATAAAATGAAATCAGTTGCATTAAAAAAAAAAAAAAAGAACAAAACAAGCCTCTAGCCCTAAAGGTACCAAGTGTGCTCTGCAGAAGTTCAGGGACATGGAAACCAATTCAGTAAGTATGTGGATTGTCAGCAACCTAATGAATGCAGAGGTCAACTTTACTGCTTTCTGATTCTAATCATTTTCACCTTTTCATTCCCATTTCCTCTCTTTTCAACCTGTTTTTTAAGGCCGGAAGTTAAATTCCACAGCCACCACCATTTCCACTCTGATTATTGCCCCTACTACCATTGTCAGCAACATCATCACCATGCCTAGACTTTATATTAATAAAAATACCAGCTGCAAAAGTAACCCATTGTCTTTAGGGTCACTAACTGTACTTTCAGCTTTTTCCAGGGCAACAACCATCGACAGTTATGCCTGGGAGGTCTCCTGAATAGCAAGGCTTACCATCACTTTTTGACTGATAAGGGATAAAATTCATCCCCCCAAACCTTGCAGACCCTAACTATTCTGCCTTAGGAAGTGGAGACAACAGCAAATGAATGCTGAAAAGGAAAGGGTTTCTTAAAATTAGAAAGTCTTCTGATCAAAGGTACATGTTCTACTCACTTGAGGAGATTCCCAAGGTTGAAAAGAGCCCGGTTATGCTGTGGATTTAGCTGGAGGGCCCTCTGATAGTACAGCTTTGCCTCTGCTGTGTCTCTGGTCAGTGTTCCAAGGTTGTTCAGGGCACTTGCATGGCGTGGATACAACCTGAAAAATTAGATATATTAAGCCATGATTAGTCAAAAACTTCTAAGTTGATCACCCTGTGCGTGTTCTTCACCTCTCCCCTCCCCCAGGTATGCCACAACTGCACCTGAGCAGGGGGCCCCGTGGGGCTCCTGGGTGTGAGAATTAACCTATGTCTTTTCTATCTAAGGAAGTCTTGGTTACTCCATTTTGTTCCTGCTTCGTCTGAGACACCCTTGTCTAACCCCCCAACCCCCGCGCTTCCCTCTTCGCTCAGTAACAATTTGTTTCAAATTAGCCAATGGAGAAGAATGTGCACCCTGATCTGACCAATGGGAAGGGGCCAGATATACCACCTGTGTTAGGGATAAACGGGGGCGGGGGGGGGAGGGGGCTTCCCTCTTTTACACGTGCTTTTTGAGTACTCTTGTCCTTCTGCAGATGTTAAGGGCCTTGTCGAGATCTCCCCACATTCATGTGTCTTACTTTCCGACACTGACGGTATGAGCCAGAGTCACTCTTCCCCAACATGGCCACAAAAGCCTTTCTGTGTCCCCCATTTCTTGTTTTTAGGAAATGGGCTTCATTCATTCTCCATGATCTTCCCTGCATTCCAGGGGGCAGGTGCAGATAGCTGCTCATCAGGGAAAAGAAGGGGATGCAAAGTCAAGGGAGGAACAGTCAAGAAACAAGAGTACAGCCCTGGGCCAGGACCCTGGTTCCCTCTCAAGGGATACGCATGATGATGTAGGCATCTTATGTATTCCTTATGCTTTCAGGAATGAATACTTTAAAACTGAACAGCCTGAGCCCTTCCTTGTGCTTCTCACTCATTTGACTGCATTCTAACCAACCACCTGCAAGCTAAAGACTTGGCACCCTGACCACCATTGCCTGTGGTTTCAATTACTGGCACATGATGTTTCTCAGCAACTTTCCTAGTTTGTTCTAAGCTCTGATCAATATGTCCTTTTTGCAAGGGCTGTTGTTCTAGGTGAGAATTCAGAAGACCATCATCATGATCATGCAGAGATCTGACGCCAGCTTTGATGACCAAGATTCCCTCAAAGAAAGAAGAAAATGGAGTTCCTGTTGCGGCTCAGTGGTTAACGAATCCAACTAGGAACCATGAGGTTTTGGGTTCAATCCCTGGCCTTGCTCACTGGGTTAAGGATCTAGCGTTGCCGTGAGCTGTGGTGTTGCTATGGCTCTGGTGTAGGCCAGCAGCTACAGCTCTGATTGGACCCCTAGCCTGGGAACCTCCATATGGCATGGGAGCGGCCCCAGAAATGGCAAAAAGACGAAAAAAAAAAAAAAGAAAAGAAAAGAAAGAAAGAAGAAAATGCATGGAATCAATCCTGATTCCTATCTGAAAGCCTGTTTTTCCCCTTATTACTATAAAACTCCCCACAAATCATCCCAAAGGAGGGCACAATGTTTAAGGCATTGACCTGCTGTGGCTTCCTTTGTCTGGCAAAGAAATAAGAGTTTTTTTTTTTTTTTTTTCTCCCTCACCCAAAACCATGCATTTCTAACTGGCACCAGTGGACAGAGGCCGAGTTCTGGCAAACACGACCAAAATGATATCCTGAATTCTTCCTTTATTTTAATGGTATGTCTATGTCAAATCTTAGCAGTCAACTGTTTGTGCAGCTGCAAACATAAAAACCTGGCAGGGAAGCAGATATCTGACACATGGTGGTATAAGTAAACAGCCCCTAAAGAGTGCAAAAATAAACAGTATGCAAATCCACCAGGGTTAAATAAATTTTCATCCTTTGGAGCCTCCAACTACTCTCAGCCTCCAGTGAAGAAAATCCTCATTGACTCAGGTGCTGAGTTTCTAGCCCAGTGGGACTGACCAGCTGACCCTTTACAGAAGATACAAGGAGTTCCTTGGATAAGGGAGCTTCGTGAATAGATTGGGATTAGTAAAACATATTGGGATCAGTAAAACTGACATGACTGAGAAAGTAACACAAACATCTCCCCATAAAAATAAACTTTCTCCCCCAAATGGCTTTCCATCTTGACTCTCTTTTTTCCTTTTAATCTCACTCCCCCCCCACTGTAACTTGGCACCGCCTGCCCTGATAGAGTCTCAGAATGAAAATCATGACAAACATTTAAAGCTTTAAAAATGCACAGTGAAGTGAAAACAGCAATCCGGAAGGTTCGAAAGCAAATGCAAAGGAGGACTGTGTACACATCAGCAAACCAAATTTATGCTGATTAAGGAAGGAGGAAATCAATTTACTTTCTTAACTGTGAGGAAGGCAAATCAGCACCACTGCATAGCTGAGTTCTTTCTGCTACCCTCAGAGGGGACATATTTAGCCATCTAAGAGGTTTGCTCTGTTTCCATCAGCCAGAGGACTTAGAATAAGCCTGCGAAGCTGGCATTCAACTTTGGAAAGTCCAGATAATGCCCAGGTAATAAAAACAGGATCTGTATCTGTCAAGTCTCTTGATAATCAAATGCCATGCTTGTCCCCTTCCGGCCTGTTCTGTACCTTCTAAGATCAATTAAATTGGGGGACAGAAGGGGTTGCTATTAAGAGGCCAAGGAAGACAAGCTGCATAGCACTTTTTTTTTCTTTTTTTAAATCTTTGCCTAATCCAGAGTTCTCTAAATTTATTTGACCATGTAATCCTCCCCCTATTCCCTTATAGCTCAGCTCTGAACATCCCTCAGTCTTTCCAGGAAGACACTGTATAGTGCTCCTGTTGACTGACAAGGGATAGAATCAATTCAGATGAATGCTACATCCTCCCAAGGCTTGGAAGCCCTCATTATTCACAGAGGCTTTGGAAGCTGCTGGGAGACATACATTATGAGAGGAAGCTGGGAAGAAGAAAACATAAGCTGATCTTTGCTTCTTTCTGGTCACCTTTAATTAACAAAGACAACCTGAGGGTCCCTGGTACCAGTCCGACAACACCCAGTGTCACAGTTCCTGGGGGATAGCAAACCCCTGGTACTCTTTGAGATGCACCAAGAGACAAGAGGACCTCAGAGTGAGGAGAAAAGGGCTCTCTCACCTGCCCCCTCATTCCCAGGGTGGTCTCCTGGGAAGCTGTGTCTGAGAATTACCTCGGGAATAGTTAGGGAAAGCGCATCATAGCTAGCACTTAAATCCTTCCAATGGAAAACATTTTTGGATGTTGGGCAAATTTCTCTGACTTCCAAAAGACTTAAGGTGTGTGTGTGGGGGGGAGTCTCCAGTGAACATAGTGAGAACAGTTATCATTGTTACTCTGATGACAAACAGAAAGCACCCAGGGACTTCTGTCTTCTCAGAAGAGGTGATTTCTTAAAACGTGGAGTTCCCAATATGGCAAAGTGGGTTAAGAACCTGATTGCAGGAGTTCCCGGCATGGCTCAGCAGTGATAAACCTGACTAGTATCCATGAGGACCTGGGTTCGATCCCTGGCCTCGCTCAATGGGTTAAGGATCCGGCATTGCTGCAGCTGTGGCTCGGATTCACCCCTGGCCCAGGGAACTTCCATATGCAGCAGGTGTGGCCATAAAACAACACACCAAAAAAAACCTAGGTCTTTTCCTTATTTCTGTAGGTTTTGGAGCCCTCAAAATAATCGTCTGAGGTGAAAGCACTAAAAATGGGAAAGGACAGTCTAAATTCAATAAGAGCTGCTACAATGGGCTCCCTGTCCCACAGCCGCCTGCTTCTCAGCCCACCTTTTCTGACTCATGATCCCACTGCAGGTACTTTCAGAGGTGATGGACAAAAAAAAGGTCTCTCTCTTTTTTTTTTCAAATCAGACACAGAATACAAGTCCATATTGGACCCTCGAAAATAGAAACAAGAGTGAGAAGGGATGTAAAGAGAAACAAATGTAAGCACTACGAGGGAAAAGAACTTTAGCATGCCTTGTGCTCCAAGAGGCTTAGGACAGGGCTTCATGGCCAGCTACCCACTGCCAATAGGCTCTGAGGTAACAGAGTCCCAACCAACCCAGGAAGAGGACTGCTGGAATTTACAGGAAAGCGGCTGCTGGTATTTACAGCGATTTACTGAATCTATTACCACTCACAGCCTGGAAAACGCAGGATACTCTTTATTCCTGGTAACAGTAAGCGTCTGTTAGCAATATTCTCTCTCTCTGGGTATCTGACTGGGTTCACCTAAACACGAGTGATTGTTGCACTATTTATGAAACCAAGATGAATTTCATATACAGGATTATTCAAAAGGGTCAAGTAAAAAATACCACTTTTAATTTTGATTTTTATGTAGATATAGACATTTTCTAAAACATATACTCTTCTCTGGTTTACTGCATACCTACACAAGGACAAAACGTATTTTATGTGTTTACTTTTAAAATACACTTGTGTTTAAATTAGCTTGGGTCCAATTCAATCCTGAGGTCTCTGGGAGGGGAATTTTCTCTTGGAAAGATGAATAATTCAAGAGACATCTATGCTGACACATCAGTTGTCAGAATAAATTAAGTGTATCTTGACTTTGACTTCGACAGGTATGTTTTACAGAAGTTCTGCTAGTGATTATTCCCTTCCCTATCTAAACAATCTCCACAAAAGCTTCTCTGAACTGGAGCTGAGTAGGTATTTCCAGGCTTCTTTCTTTCTTAGACCAGTGTGACCAGCTACCAGATTTCCTTTCTCAAATTCTGCATTTCTATTGTCTACAGAGCTCTCTTGCCATTTCCTTATTATCATTTTTATTTTAATGAGTTAAATTTTTAATTGATTATGGAGGAAATGTGTTTTTTTTTTTTTTTTTTTTTGCTTTTTAGGGCCACACTCAAGGCATATGGAGTTTCCCAGGCTAGGGGTCAAATTGGAGCTATAGCCGCCCACCTATGCCACAGCCACAGCAGTGAGGGATCCAAACCGTGTCTGTGACCTACACCACAGCTCAAGGCAACACCAGATCCTTAACCCACTGAGAAAGGCCAGGGATCAAACCTGCATCCTCATGGATGCTAGTCAGATTCATTTCCGCTGAGCCACAACGGGAACTCCAAGTGTTATATTTTCAAATAGTCCTGGGGTATAAGGATGTTTATTCTTTCTCCTTAAAAAAGAAATCTAGGTATATACTGTATAGACATCTATACAATTCTACAAGCTGAAGAGTTTTTTTTTTTGAAGTATTGGATTTTTTTTTCCAGCCCTATCTGAGGCATATGGAAGTTCCCCTGGCTAGGGGTCGAATCGGAGCTGCAGCTGCCAGCCTATCCACAGCCACAGCAATGCTGGATCTGAGCTGCATCTGCAAGCTACGCTGCAGCTTAAGAAAACAACAAATCCTTAATCCACTGAGTAAGGCCAGGGATCGAACTCACACTTTCACAGACACCATGTCAGGTTCTTAACCTGCTGAGCCGAAATAGGACTTGCTAGTATTGGATGATTTACATTCTCCATGAACACACACCCACTGAAGGGTTTTACTTTATATCTGGTGGCCTTTCCTTAAGCAGAGGACATGATAATTCTCCTCCATTCCCAAGTCATCTTATCTCTGAAGAATGAACATCAACAACGTGGTAACAGGACGTCATCACTGTGAGGGAAGAACTACCTATGTGAAAAGCGGAAGGTGGGAGTGTAGGAGAAAATGTCCCGAGAAAAAGGTAGAAAGGAGAGGCCCCAGCCCGTGATGACTAAGCAAAGTCCAGCCAACTGCCCCAACCACCCCTCCCCGACACATCTGCCTCTATAAAGTTGCTTCTGCAATTATAACCCTGCCTGTTCTCACTCCGGTCTGACCAGCCAAGCACGGACCCGGAAGAGGTAGCCCATAAAAGCCTTGTGAAACCCTTCTTCGGGGCTCAGACTCCGGACAGCGATCTCCTCTGAGCCCGCCAGCATGATAAACCTGAATTCTCCAACTCTCGAGGGCTCGCTTGGTTTCTTGCCGAGTAAAAGAGCCGCTGGAGGTGATACATTGCAGCCACAGGGCTGCCCTTGGAGCTGATACACTGCGGCCACGGGACTGCTGGGTAGCTGCCGTAGCAGGAGAAAAAGAAAACGGGTCCAAAAAACCTAGGATATATTAATGATACTTTACATTTTAGAGTCTCACTTAACCTTCTAGTTTAACACTGCTCATTTAACCTTCTAATTCTTCAAGTAGAATTATTGGACTACTTTACAGTGTAGGAAAGGGAAGACGGGAGAAATTAAAGAAAAAATAAATTGGATTTTTTGAAAAAGAAATATTTCAGAAGCAGTTGTGTTCTTAAGTGTTAAAAGTCAGGTGGTTCCTGTAAATCTATTTTCCCAAACCATCCATGAGTCATCCAACCATCAGCAAATTAGAGCTTCCATTTAGAATAATTTCCCCTTCTGTCCTTGGGCCAATCCATTCAGCTAGGATCTTAGAGCAACTACTTCTCAGTGACAGAAATGAAATAAAGTCAATATTCAGGAAATATGGCTACTGAGATTCTTACCGATGGGGAAAATTTGTCTCCTTCCATACAAAATACTCATGGTATCTCTGAAAAGCATAGTAGTGTAGAAAGCTATTTGGAACCAATAACATTCAGTAAATGCATAAGGCATTAGTATATGCTCTCTGATCTACTATTCTTTTAAGCTTCAATCTCAACTAAAGATCCGTAGACATGAGATGCATGTGACTAAAGTTTAGTTTTATATTTTATCCATTATTTTTTGTACAATCTGTTCAAAAGTTAAGGATGCCATTCATTTTCCATTGTTTGAATACCTTATAAGGCATTTAATTGTTCAAGTAAGGTCATACCATGTGACCCAGTTTGCAATTTCCTTTCGGAAAATACACACCCTGATTTATTTGTCTGATTTTCATTCCGCACATTAATTTATGTGAGGTTAAGTAGGCTACGGTCAGATGTTTATTTTCTATTTCCTGTTGAGGGGGGAAAAAAAAGGTCCAAAAGAAAAACATGACTGGGAAAAAATTCAAAACCTAAATTTCACTGAACTAGCTAAAAAAAAAACACCCAAAGTAAATTTCATTTCAGGAGTCTGCAGCATATTTTCCACCATACCAATCTCTGGCATTTCTCAAATGCCTGGTTCTTTTGGGTTATAAAATTTGAGTCATCATGTCATTAAATTGTACCATAGTGACTTGATTATTTACTGGTCTGCTTCATTAATTGTTTGAAATAGCTGTTAACACTCAGCCATTAAGTCTCACCACTTTCTTTTGGTACTGCGCTCCTTCCCATCCATTAAACTGTCTTGGGGGGAAAAAATCCTCAAATGCAATTTAGGGAAATGTGACACACTCTTCAGTGAAAGGCCAGCTAAATTATATGACCTCTCAGAATGGATGACCTCCACAGTGATCCAGAAGGACTCCACCCAATTGACCTTCAAGACAATTTAGAGTAAAACCATGCCCTCAGGAAATGACTCATTTTAAGTGGCAGAATTTTCCTAAGTCCTAAGGATTTTCCTCTAGAGGTTGGGACATGTATTGAATTAAATACTTCTGCTCTTTTTATCAGAAAATGGTGAACACAATTTAACCCTTCTCAGGGGCTTGAGGTGATCATGGTGAACTTTGTGTGTGTGGCAGAGGGATGGGGAGTTACTTTGGAGGAGTGGAAAAATAACTTCCTTTGAAGTCAGAAGCCATGGATGACTTTGCTGTGTGATTTTGAACCTAGGTCTGTGTGCTCTACTTGCTCCCTCTATAAAAGTCCACACCACATAAACTCTGTGTGAATCAATGGGAGGGTGGGTATGAGATGCTCACCATCACACCTGTTTCACTCCACACATTT
The DNA here is from genome assembly GCF_016906955.1 of Phacochoerus africanus. Taxonomy (NCBI): domain Eukaryota; kingdom Metazoa; phylum Chordata; class Mammalia; order Artiodactyla; family Suidae; genus Phacochoerus; species Phacochoerus africanus. The sequence goes on along the minus strand of NC_062550.1, from coordinate 47,973,230 downwards.
GATATTCCAGGGTTGGCTGCAGGACCTCTGGGTGGTTTTTTTACCTGGTTCCCTCCACAGTGCTAACAAGCCCATGCCAGGCTGAGACTTTCAACTCTCCTTTCATATGGATTTTTTTTTTAATTTCTCAGAACTTTAATGTTCCAATGAATATAATAAATCTCCAAGAAGAGATGCACTGTGCAATATTTTCTGAATTTATTCATTCATAGACTCTCATTCTTGCAAAGCATCATTTCTTTTTCTTCTTTCAAAACATTTTAAAAAAGTATATTGATTTATAATGTTCTTTCAATTTCTAATGTACAGCAAAGTAATCCAGTCATATATCTATACATTGTTTTTCTCATTTTATATTCCATCTCATTCTATCACAAGAGACTAGATATAGTTCCTTGTGCTATATAGTAAGACCTCATTGCTCATCCATTCTACATGTAATCATTTGCATCTACTAATCCTAAACTCCAGGTCCATCCCATTCCCTCCCTATCCCCCTTGCCAACCACAAGTCTGTTCTCTATTCTGTGAGTCTGTTTCTGTTCTGTAGATGGGTACATGGGTGCCGTATTTTAGGTTCCAGATAAAAGTGATATCATATGGTATTTGTCTTTCTCTTTCTGACTTACTTCACTTAGGATGAGAAACTCTAGTTGTATCCATGTTGCTGCAATGACATTATTTCATTCTTTTTATGGCTCAGTAGTATTCCATTATATATATGTACCACATCTTAATCCATTCTTCTGTTGATGGACCTTTAGATTGTTTCCATGTCTTGGCTACTGTGAACAGTGCTGCTATGAACATACGGTTCATAGGGATTTTTCACCCTCCAAAAAAAATCACTCTCCTCACTGCTATGGAAGGCCTTCAACTTGCTTCCATCAGTCAAAATAACATCCATTATTTCCTCATCACTAACCCAGTGAATGCTCATCTTGTATCCATCTGTTTCTCCCACATCATGGGTTCTCAGATGTGAAGGACATTTGGCCCTCTCCATTTTAAGAATGTAGGAATGTTCCTTGTGAGGCACTCACTCCAACAAAGCCTGTCCATCTTTCATCATCTGAAGCAAATGATCCCCACAGACGCCAGAACAATTTTCTCCCAGCCTTTCTGATATGCTCAACACCAAATGGAATTCCAGACATGTGCAATTTTAAGAGCTACATCCAAGGTTATAAGGAGATTCAGAGTTCTATGTGACAGATCAAGGTGCTGGTGGAATCCTTATTGTATTAATACTTCACGGCCTGAATAACACTCTGCTTGTTGGATTGACTTAGAAAGAAAGGCAATGGTGGGCAGGAAAAGTGTGTCCATGTTCCCAGTCAATAAATGCCAACCAAAGAGATCATGAGGGATGGGCAAGGCATGGAGTGGATTCCTGAAGCTCCACCTCAGGAACTGAGGTCACCCCTGGCATATAACAGGCAGCAGCCAGGGGTGTTAAACATGTGTAAGCATATTAGAGGGTGATAAATGCAGTGGGGAGAAATGAGGAATGGGGAGGGTATGCTGGGGTTGGAAGGGGGACCAGGAAGGCCTTGTGGACAAGATATGGCATTATGTGAGGAGTCCTGGAGCGAGGGAGGCAGCCATCTAGAGAAGGAGGGAGTTTTCTGGGAAGAAGGAACGTCCAACATAGCATCCCTGTAACAGGAATGTGACTACTGGTGTGTTCCTAGAGCCCCTTTCAGATGGAGTTGAGTGAGCGAGGGAAGGAGTAGGAGGTGAGTCTGGGAGACAAGAGAACCAGAAGGTACAGGGCAAGGAGACCACTACAGGAGCTGTGATTCTCACCACAAGTGACACAAGCAAGCAGAACATTTTGAGCACAGGACTGCTAGGAATGCACCTTCCCTCTGGCTGCTATGCTGAGAACTGACTGAAGGGTGGTGGTGGTGGTGGGGGGGGGGTCAAAATGAGAAGACCACAGAGCACTACAGTAATCTAGGTGAGATGAAAGCAGTGGAGGAGGAGAGACGAGGTCAGATGTGGGGCATATTAATAATATTCACCAAGTTTATCACGGCCAGGTATTTACAACTGCTATAAATCCTTATGTGAAGTACTTTCTAACATTCCAGCCCTATGGGGTAGGGAGCACCCCCCACTCTCATTACAGAAAATCTAAACAATAGTCTTTTGTTAAACTCGTCAAAATTTTTCCCTCCTTTTATAGCCGCACCCATAGCATATGGAAATTCTGGGGCCAAGGATTAAATTGAAACTGCAATTGGGGCCTATGCTGCAGCCATGGCAACACCAGCGCATCTGCAACCTTTGTGGCAGCTTGTAGCAGTGCCAGATGCTTAACCCACTGAGTGAGGCCAGGGATCAAACCCACATCCTCACGGAGACAACATCAGGTCCTTAACCCGCTGAGCCACACGAGAACTCCCAAACTGTCATATTTACCTATATAAGAAATCATAAATTAAGCTGATGGAGTGGGTGCTGTCTTACACGACCCAGGCACCCCTCAAGTCTGAGGACCACCCCCAGCTGAATTCTCCTCTGGGCGTTGCCTTACCCAAGGCTACTCTCTCTGTCTGGGGCCAGTCACTGGTTGATAAGGGAGTGTAAAGCTTCCATCTCTTTCATGACAACTGAGGGCCCAGCCCAGCTCCAGAATTCCCAAAGGGCACCTCCTGGACCATGGGATGCCCTACATCTCAACTTCTCCTTCTGCCCATGCTGCTTCCCCGGCTTCCTTGCCTGGTGTCCCAGAAAGCACTCCTTAAAGAACTTCCTGCTTGCTGATCTCTGCCTGGGATTCTGTTTCCTGGGGAGCCACTGCAAGGTTTGGAAGTGAAAGGGTAGTTTAAAGCAGAAAAAAAGAATATCATGTTTATATTTTTGAATATACATAAAACTTTCATTTTGAAATACAGTCTGTAAAAATGACCACAACATAACTAAAATTCTAGTTTTCTAAGTGAAATAATGTTTAATTTCTTGGATTTAACAAAAAAACCTGCTAGAGTTAATTAACAGAAAATATACCTTGTGAGAATATAATGTCCTCAACAAAAACGAACAAAAATAATTCCAATTGTGCTACTGGAGAACATATTTAGACATCTAGAAATGAAAATACCACACCAGTGGAAGAATCCATCTCCACTTGTTAAACTTGGTTAACAAATGGTATTGGAATTTTCATTCTTTCCAGAAATACACAGCAGCTGGCATCTAAGGCCACCTGTAGTCATGAGAGTTATTTTAAATGTTCATTTCAAATAGCCTGGGTAAAGAAGGACTTTTTAAATAATCATTAAACCCTGATTTAAAAAAAATGTTCAAACTCTACTAAGGGATTATAATTATGTTGCTGATATACTCAGGACATCAGTGAAAAGTGGGTTAATGAGACATAGTTAGATTTCTCTACACTCTAATGATATGGCTTTCTTCAATAATCATTGTTTTGTTAGTTCCTTTTTTCCACATATACTTATGCTAGTCTAATGGATCTCTCCGCAGACTTCAGTTATCTACACAGGAGGGAATACAAAAAATGATAGCAATGGGCATTGTTATCATGACAAATCTCTCTTTTATACATTAAAAAAAAATTCAAATCAGAGAGATTTTAGCTTCTCCTTTCCCCTGAGTTAGACAATTAAATAGCAATGGGAGAGTTCTTTTGTACAGGAGCTTTAAAAGCACATTACTTTCCTTTTAGTTATGCCAAGAGAAAAGAGCCTGGTCAGGGACTTCAACCTCCCATGAATAGTTTTCATCCCCTTCAGATTTATTATTTAAAACATCGACAAAAGAGACATTAGGAGTGGACAAGCCCCCTTTAAGGGTCCCAAGGCTGTGCAAAAATACTTGAACATCCTTAGGGCAGGGTGATGCAGCTCCTGCTTGATAGGACTTATGGGAGGTGGGAAATCTTAGGTGATTTTCTATTTCATGCCAAAACCACATCTGTGAAAAGAACAGAGCTAGGTGGTTGACTGAGGATCTCAGCCCTTTTATAAGGATGAAACCCCACACGTGGCCGATATCCAACCTCCTGGAAGGCATCAGCAAGTGTGGGTGTGCTGGGGGCTTACTGTAGCAGGCTGGAATGAAGGGGCATCTAAGAGTACAAATGTTCAGTGGAACATGGTGTCATTTCCTGCTGACCCTGGAAAGACCTTTTTAATCCACCTAAACAAAGGTGACCTCTCCTCTCATTCTCAGGTTCAGGGTCCTTGATGACCAGCAAATGACCAATAATTGAGTCATGCAGGGAATCTAAATATAAGATGGAAACCAGTTGCCATGAAACTCTATGACCTATACTTTTTAAAACAGTCTCTTAATTGTGTCATCAGATTTCCAGATGTTCTCTATTCTGGAAACATATTGGTGGATACGTACAACTTAATAAACCTTTTCTATAAGCCTGGCCCTTCTGCTCCCATAAGTTTAACTGCATACCTGCTAAGAGTCAGCTGTATTTATTAACAAATTGATTCCAGTTGTGTATTGCAGTGTCACAATACAGAGAAATATTATGATAAAATATAAATGTAAAAAAGAGAATTGTGATTTCTATGAAAACTAAGAAAATACTCTGGAAATATTCAAAAAAGAGAAGTTGCTCAAAAAAAATGCTGTTGAATTTAATGTAAGATTAATTGTACAAGACTGGAAGAGAAAAATCAGAAAAAAAATCTCTTTAAATTTTCATTCCAGTTTAAAATATCAAAACTGATCCCTGTGGAAATGAATTATGAATGTGTTTTTTGCAGATTCTAATCAGTAGACTCTTACTCAAAGAAAAGGACATGGATTGATATTAGGAGAAATGGTGAACAGATGTACATGTGAAATTTCAGGGTACAATGAAACAGGCAAGAGTGTGCATTATTTATGATTCTTCACTTTTCAATGATTTTTTTAGCTAATCAACAAGCCATTGGCCAAGTACATATCCTGTGTCTCCTGCACTTCATTGGGGCAGGGCCGCTATCTGCCTTTTTGGGTTTATTGGCTAAATCATTTCATGGGAGTTTTTGTACAGGAAGGGCTGAATGGCTGGGTGGTCTTTAGACTTTCTACTCCCATCATATGTGATGAACTGGTAGAAACCTTTTTCAGAGTAACTCAATGGTCAGAAAGCTTTGAAGGCACATGGCAGCTCCATCAGTGGTGTTCTGATTTTCCAGCATATAAGTTGAAGTCCCTGACCAGGTTCTTTTCTCTTGGCATAACTGAAAGGAAAAAAAAATGTGCTTTTAAAGCTCCTGTACAAAAGACCTCTCCCATTGCTATTTAATAAATAAACGTGAGACCTAGCTCTTGCAACAAAGGAAAGCCCACACTTGAGTTTGTGGAGGATTTAAAGAAAGGGTTTTGACAATTTTCTTCCATGAACGGGGTCTTAATCTGAATTTATAACCTCAGCTTCAGCATTTACCAAGGGAGATCTCCATTGTACTACAGAAATATAACAAATGAGGAACATCAAATTGGAGGAGAAGCTAGTGGGACTTCTACATTGTTTAAACAATAAAATTTAAAAGAAGCAGAATATTCACATTATCTATAATTACCAATTTAATCTAGGGTTATTTTTAGAACTGTAAGCCAGCCAAAAAGATATTGGTATGCATACAACCCTAATGGCTAATTCTGTTGCAGGAAAGAGGACTACTTTTAGGGTTTGAGCATGGGCTCTTGTCTATCATTCAGAAATGAACTGTCCGAGGAGACACGTGTTGACAAAGCAAAAGACCTTATCGGGAAGGGGAGCCTTGCAGAGAGCATGAGGGTAAGGGAACTCAGGAGAACTGCTCTGCCACATGGCTCCAAGCCTTAGGTTTTATGGGAATGGGGTTAGTTGCTGGGTTGTCTCTTGCCAATCATCTTGCTTGGCCCACATCTGGTCTGACTCAGGGTCCTTTCTGGTGACGCTGCATCTCTCAGCCTAGATGGACTCTAGCACCAAGGATCCTGGGAGGATGGTCCTCTCCTCTCTCCAACTGGTCCCTCCCTAAATTCTTCTAGTTAGTTTTAAAAGACTTATTAGGGGCTGGAATCTCCTCCCTTTTTTCTGCCTCTCCCAAAAGTTGTTTTTCAGGGCAGCACCCTGTTCCTTATTGGGGGCCTCCTGTTGTTAGACAACTCATGCAAGCAGTTATGGTCATGCCAGGTCAAGGTAAGCAGGTTCGGTCAATGGTTCCCTAACAATTTCACCATTACCTTTGGGATCTATACAGTCATCACACAGGGTGAATAACTGATTTTGGATAATACCGCCTTTAAGCCTGCACTTCCTTAATCATTCTCTTTGTTGCTGTGCACAAATACAAAAAGCATCAGATACATGGAAGGTGAAGTAGGCTGGACCAGTTGGGAGGGGGAGAAACCCCTATGTCAGCAACCTCCACAAGAGAGAGTAGTAAAAAAATAAAGGCAGTCTTCCAGTCACCTAGCATAAACAACCATCAAAATGATGAATAGTCCTAGTATTTTCCTTTCCTAACACAGTGACATTTACTTAAATTTTAAAAAGAACAACAACAACAAAAGCAAACACACACACACAAAAAAAACCCACACCTACTGAAAATTCACCATAGAGGTATCCACACAAAAATAATGACACAAATTAGAAGTCTTTATCCTGGTCTGAGAGGATAAAATATTTCACTAATTACTATGCAGTATATTTTTGGCTCTAATTGTTTTTACCTCATTTCTCAGGGGGCATGTTTCTTCCAGAAGCACAGTTGCTGAAGCAAACATTTATTTTTTTCTGTTTCATCGAAAAGAAGCAGAAGTCCCAACGAGCTACGGTAATTCTGTAAAATCAGCTGCCAGAGAATTTTGCTTAATTTATACCTTTGCCCCAAGCTGTGCCTTAGGGTCTGCCTTATTTTTCTGTTTGAACTCAACAGAAAAGAATCTGCTGGAATGAAAAAAATTTAAAAAGATACTGATACACTTCCCTCCAACCAGTATTTTTCAGGCAAACTTATTGCTCTTTCCTTCCCTTTAAGAATGTGACCTAAAATCATAAAACACTAATTATTAAAGCCAAAACACACTTTGGGTGAATGCCCCTAGAAGGAACATACCCCTTTTTAAAAATGACATTTCCTCATTTCAAAAATAATACATGTTCATTGTGGAACATCTGGGGCACAAAAGAGAGTATAAAGAAAAAAAATTAAACGATAATCTCAGCAACTCGAGATAAGCATTACAAACATTTGGCTAAACTGGCTGGTAGTGAAAAAATATAATTCTTCATTAAATCTATAAAAAATATCTTCTATTTCTTTCTTTCTTTCTCTTTTTCTTTTTGCTTTTAAGGGCTGTTAGGAAATGGCTCGAATCGTCAGTGTCGGAAAATGAGACACATAAACAGGGGAGGAGATCTCGACAAGGCTCTTTACTTTGGCAGAAGGGCTCGGGTGCTCAAAAAGGGTGAGCAAAGAAGGAAAGACCCTCCCTATTTATCCCCAAGACAGGTGAGGTACCTGTCCCCTTCCCATTGGTCAGGTCAGGGAGCACATTCTTCCTGATTGGCTACTTTGAAACAAACTGTTGCTGGGAGAAGAGGTAAAGAGGAAGAGTGGGGCGTTTCAGCAGGAAAAGAGAAAGATGGAGTAACAAAAGTTTCCTTTGCTAGAAAAGACATTATGTTACTTCTCAGAGGGCTGCACTTGAGGCACATGGGCATGTGGAAGTTCCCAGGCTAGGGGTCAAATTGGAGGTGCAGCTGCCAGGCTAAACCATAGCCACAAGGGATCCCAGCCTTGTCTGCAACCTACAACATAGCTCACGGCAATGCTGGATCCTTAATCCACTGAGCAAGGCCAGGGATCAAACCTGCATCCTCATAGATACTAGCTGGGTTCAAGACTCACTGAGCCATGACAGAAACTCCCTATCTTCTATTTCTTAATAAAAGCCTTATTTCTTCAATAAAAACTTTGTTACAATTTTTCCTCTAATTTCTTGAAATCTTTGGAAAGGGGAACTTGATGTTTAAAATGTTTGCCAAGGAGTTCGCGTCATGGCTCACTGGTTAGCGAACCTGACTGGCATCCATGAGGATGAGGGTTTGATCCCTGGACTTGCTTGCGGGTTAAGGATCCGGTATTGCCATGAGCGGTGGTGTAGGTCACAGATGAGGTTTGGATCCAGTGTGGCTGTTGCTGTGGCATAGGCCAGCAGGTACATATCCAATTTGATCCCTAGCATGGGAACCTCCATATGCTGAGGGTGCGGCCTTAAAAAGACATAAAAAAAAAAAGAATAAAATAAAGTAAAATTTTGCCATATTCAATATTAAACAGGTTCTAAATCCAAAAGATTTTGCTTAATGAACAATATAGAACACCGTTCAAAAGGATAATTTAAAAATAGGTTACTTTAAGAATGACAATTTCAAACTCAGTTTTGAAACCATCCAAGTAGGGCACTTCAGTGAAAGGTATGATTGGTTTGGTATACGTATTTCAGAGCACGTCCCAAAGTAGAACAGTATCAGAAAATTTAATCAAATGTGGGCCACTCTGCAGAGGCATGGAAATTTCTTCAGAAAACTTCTGGGAGGCTCACGTTATTCAATAAAAGAGAGTATTTGCCCACCTTGGGAGATTCTGAGGCTGTTCAGTTATCATGCCTCCATATGTGCCAGGTTAATACATTTATTATCCAGGATCTTTCAGGGATCATCCTGAAAGTCAGAGTTACCATTTAAAAGAGTACCTAAAAGCATTATAGACGGCTGCTGGTAATTCCCACCTTAAATCTGAATTCCCCCTAAAAGTCATATCTGAAGCCATATTTGGTATATTCCCTTCCAGTGGATGAGTACAAGAAGAGTGTCAGGGCTCTTATAATATTTTAAATATATACTGTATATATATATTTGTGTATGTTAAACCTTATTAACATATCCCCAATGTGGTAATCCAGTGTCTTCTCATTTTCTTTCTATTTAATACAATTAACAGAGCATTTTATTTCTATACTCCAATGCCAATATATAAATCCTTTTAGATAGTGGGAAGCCTAGACTGGGAAGAATTCACCAGAGTACCTACCCTGGGAACTTACAAGTATATTTTTGACAACCATCTCCTATTGGCCTGTAAGTATGTACTGGGCTCTGTCACTTCATTGCACAATGTCTATCAAGGGAAGAGAACATCGAGAGTTAGAAGCAAAGGATATGTAACCGACTTGAACACTGAGCCAAAAGACTTTAAGATCTATACCACCTCCAAGGAGAGGTTCACTGTCAGGAGAAACACAACCTGCAAATACTGGGGAGGCTCAAGTGAAATAAATGAAGGTGTAAAAAGCCCAACCGCCAAGACCCATCTGCTGCTTACTTGAGGGCCGTTCTGTAGTGGTAGATGGCTTCCTTGTTCCGACCCTGGTCCTTCAGGAAATTGGCGTAGTTGTAGTGAACCTTGGCATTGTGGGGCAGAGTTTGAACGCCAGACCTAAAAATTAATACATTATAAGCAATGAGTCACAGAGAGTACTGTTGGGGAATGTTGTCAGTTTCTTCCAAGTTTTACTCCCAGTTTCATGAACCTGCATTTGAAATGCCCATTACATTCATCTAAGCCAAGTCTCCCAAAAGTTGTGGATGAGCTGAGTTACTAAATACGCTTCCGTGACAAACAATGGAGGCAAAAAAAAAAAAAAAAAGGAGGCAACACACAGGCAACACAAACAATGGAGGCAACAACAAAAAACACAGCTGTCACGCACAACTAAACAAACATGCTAACTGCACATGAAACAGAGGTGGCAGGATGTGGTGGGTCATGATTCTTCGGGGAACAGCCTTGCATGGTCAGGTTAACTCAGTTTTTTCCTTCCTTCCTTCACTTATAGCCTTCCACTTTTTTTTTAGCCATACCTACAGCAAGCAGAAGTTCTAGGGCCAGAAAGTCTGTGCCACAGCAACCCAAGCCTCAGAAACAATGCCAGATCCTTAACCCACTAAGCCACCAGGGAACTTCTAGCCTTTTTTTTTTTTTTTTTTTAAAGACATTTCTTTGAGTCTTTATTTAATTATTTATTTTGATCTTTTTAGGGCTGCAAACACAGCATATGGAAGTTCCCAGGCTAGGAATCAAGTTGGAGCTGCAGCTGCTGGCCTACACCACAGCCACAGCAACACCAGATCCTTAACTCATTGAGTGAGCCCAGCGATCGAACACGCAACCTCATGGTTCCTGGTCAGATTCATTTCCACAGTGCCATGACAGAAACTCCAACACTGAAGCTTTGAGGATGATAGAAGGAAGACAGACAGATGCCTGTCCTTTGTAACTGCCTTACAAACTCACCCTGCACAACTCAGGCAGCTGATGCAGAGATGGGGCGCGGACCCGAGTAGTTTGCTTCCAGAGTCCCTGTTCCCTCCCCTTCCAGGAGGTGGTGGCAGGGGAATAACAAAGATAGATGGGTTTGGTGGCTTTTTGGAAAGAAAACTCTGGAACTTTGGGAGGGAATGAGAGAGAGAGGAAGGACAAAGGATAAGCACCTAGTCTCTGGGCCACTGTACTTGAAACACACTACTTTTTTCTAGGTTGACATATTTTCATGTAATATTTAATTTAAAGGTAAGATTACTAGAGGAATGCCATACAAAGCTTTCAACCTGTTCGGGAAATATGTTAGGCTATTATAACCTTTGTCGAACTTTTGTTAAAATAACAGTCCCTCGATGTTATAAACCAATAAGAGAACTATTGGTAATTAAAAAAGAAATACATACAAGGAGATCCTGCTGAATAGCATTGAGAACTTTGTCTAGATACTCATGTTGCAACAGAAGAAAGGCTGGGGGAAAAATGTAATTGTAATGTATACATGTAAGGATAACCTGACCCCCTTGCTGTACAGTGGGAAAAAAAAAATAAAAAATAAATAAAAAAAAAAGAAATACATGTGCAAAGGAAAAAAAACAAACAAACTCAGCCCCTTGGGATGAGCAAAGATTGCCCCACTTAAAATCCACTAGCTGGGTGCTTGAGGAACTCGCCATAGGAGAAAACTTACAGGGAGTGTGGGAAGCTGGTGACCAACCCAAGGGCACCATCATCTCTAAGGAGCAGACTCCAACTTACACAGAGCTGCTTCTGCGATGTCAAATGCACACAGCAGGAGCTAGAATGTTTGCTGTGTGGGGAGTGGAGCTGGAAACAGATGGACTGTTCATAAATCTGTATCAAGAGCAGGTAGACTCCAGACCCTCTATCCTAGCGTGAATTTAGGTGACTTTTTTCACTATTCTTTCCTCATTCCAGCAAACAGCAGGAGCCTTACGCTCTAGAAAAGCTGAATCAGAGAGATCCTGGACTCAGGAACAACAGGTGCAGAGGTCCAAGATGAAAGTAGGTATTCTGAACAATGGAATCTTTCAACCCTCACTGTACCTGTGTAAAAGCTCTGAATACTGGCAGCCAGGGCTGGACTCCAGGGAGGAGACTGGAGGAGTCTTCTCACTGGAAACTGACTGACCCAAGACAAAAGATTTACCAACACTGTCATTCAGGTGTTCCAGTGAAACCATCTATCTCCTTCAATTACCCTATGGCGAGGCTCACCCGCTGACACATAAAGCTAGAATTTTAATACAACACTTCAAATGGGCATTGTCCACAACACACAGGGGCACAGGAGCGGAACCAAGGTCAGAGCAACAGTTGCGGCTTTAAAAAAAAAAAAAATCCAATTTCTGTAGAAGAAAATGTCTGATTTTTCTGTCCAGAACTAAACAGTGCATGGTGCAGGCAGATTTGAAAGATTACTTTGATTTCAGTATGGATATAGCTGGCATACTTAATGGAATTGATCCTTCCCTCTGCGTGATTAGCTGGGTTTCACCCGAGAAATAGACAGTTCAGCCCGTGGAAACGCGACCTTGTTGAGACCAGGGTATTTTCAGTGATGACAAGAGGAAGTAATGATACCTCTAACAGGCAAGCAGACATGGGTGGAGTCACTCAAGTCCCTAAGAACACACTGTTTTTGTCCCATTGTTTTTGACCTTTACATTCTATGAAATGTTTCTGCTCTGTTTTTCCAGTCTCTCATTTTGCAATGAACAGCTTGTAAAAAAAAGGAAGATAAACAACTGGCCAAAGGTAAAACTTTCCACGTGGTGCCAGCTGACCAGGTTGCTCCTGTTCCACAGGCCAGATTCCTCAGTTTGCTTTCAGGAAGCTGGGATTTAGGAGCCCAGCTGTCTTAGTGGGAACATGCAGCTCCACATCTATTTATTCCACAAGGAAATTGGGATTCATAAGTTATGGGGGCATATCCCAAACCCGATTAATAATAACAACAATGATTATGAATAAAAGTCTCCCTTTCTCAGAGTTTCCATTGTTGCTCAGTGGGTTAAGAACCCAACATAGTCCCCCATGATGATGCGGGTTTGATCCCTGGCCTCGCTCAGTGGGTTAAGAATCTGGTGTTGCTGTGAGCTGTGGGGTAGGTCACAGATGTGGCTCAGATCCAGCATTGCTGTGGCTGTGGAGCAAGCCTGAAGCTGAGCTCTGACTCAAACCCTAGCCTGGGAACTTCTCTATATGGCACAGGTGTGGCCATAGGAAGACAATAGCCTCCCTTTCCACTCAGGATCTTAATTCATGCACTTTGCACTTCTCCCTCACATCTCTCATTTGCAAGAGACCTGAAAAATAACAGAGATATCAAGACACATCTATCAGACATCTCTACAAGCCTGGCATTACCGAAGCAACAGGCCAGGGGGACAATCCCTAAATTCCTCTTAGAAAACAGACATTAAAAAAAAAAAAAAAAGAGTCGTGCTTAGCCAGAGGTTAATAGGAAAGGAAAGTAAGAAGAATGTGTGGTTATCCCAAACTATAACCCTATTTAACCAAAAGCACACTCAGGATGGCCAGTACTTACAGAAGGCTTTTTTTTTTAATTACTTAACTTATTTATTTTAAGACTGCACTTGCAGCATATGGAAGTTCCTGGGCCAGAGGTCAAATCAGAGATGCAGCTGTGACCTACACCACAGCCTGTGGCAGTGCCAAATCCTTAACCCACTGAGCAAGGCCAGGAATTGAACCCGCATCCTCGGGGGGACAACCTTGGGTCCTTAACCTGCTGAGCCACGACAGGAACCCCCAGAAAGCTTATTCTGAAACAAGTGCTAAGCAAAGCATCCATTTCCATGGCGTATCTCCTTTCATCCTTCAATAACCTATCAGATGGGCAGTATCACTGTACCTCCCATATTGTAGATGAGGAAACAGAAGCTCAGAGAGATTAAGACCATTTTCTAAGGTTACAGACTGAGTGAGTAGTTGAGCAGAGATTTCAACCAAGACCAATAGATAGATTCATTCCTGAAGTTGGTCAACATTAATGCTAAACCAAAAAGGTACCAGAAGATCTAGAAACATTAGAATTTGACTGTTACAGTGTCTGTATTGCTGGTAAACTACTGCCTAGTGGGCTACAGACACATCAAGATATTTACCTCTTTACATAGGTATCTTCAGCCTCTTTCCTAAGACAACAGCACAGTTGAGTCGCTGCAAAACAGTCTGTATGACCCACCAAGCCTCAAATATTTATGATCTGGCCTTTACAAAGGAATGTGCCATCCCTTGGTTTATGTTCTCTGCCTTGGGAGTTCTGCTTATCTCTCTGGCTCAGCAGTTCAGAGAACAGGAAAGAGAAATGTGTTTCCTACATAGGGGAGGGGAATCCAGGACATAAATTTTTAATTGGGTCTACAGGTCACTTAAATAGTTCATGAATGAGATTCTAAGAGATGCCAAAACAGATGAAAAAGAAAATATGCTGTCTCTGTCTTTCCAGGTATTTTGAAAATTTGATGGGCAGTGAGGGGAGGTGGTGTTCACCAAATTATATTATTTTGGTAATATTTACTGCAAATACATACAAGAGTCTGGGCTGTCAACTAGCCCAGTTGGAATTGTTACCCCTTCCTCAGGTTAACTATTGCAATAATCTCTTGTTCTAAGAATTAAAAACAATGCACCTTGAGCTATGATTATGAACACCTTTCACTTTGTCTCCATCTTTGTCTCCTTCTGTTTCGACTGGGCTTAGCTTAAGTGAGAAAACAGAAAGCAAAAAATAGGTGTGGTGAAGTGTATGTATTCTTGGGCTTTTACATTAGATTTGGGCTCAACTATTGGCTCTTCCTTTCCACAGCTATTTTGGCTTAAACACCCTACTCTCTCGTGGGTTCCTTTGCTTTTGGACATGAGGACTTTGCCAACAGAGTGCAAAGCTGTGAGGGGAACTTCTGTCTGTATCTCCTAAAAACACATCACTCACTGGGTTCTTTTTCTGTGAGAGGAGATCTCAGCTGGAAACACTGGAACTTGCCTGAAATTTGGATTTTCTCTAACACAAAGGTGTGTCCTAAAATAATCTGCAATGCTGTTCATAGTGTTGCCAAGCAACACAGCTCCCCCTAATTAGACAGGCCCTCATGAGACCATAGCTTAGGATGGTCATTAGGTTTTTTGTTTGGGACAGAGGAGAACACAGAAACAGGACCTCTGCCAAGGATATCGCCTTATCTAGAACTACCATACTTTTCTCTTACTCAGCTGGCCAGCTCTTGATTTTGGCCATTATGGCTAAGTTTTCCTCATCCTTCTCAGAGAACAGTCCTTGAAGGCTTGGTTGGTCCTAATCACCTGCCTGCCTGTCCTGTTCTGCTTCAGTCTACCTACCACCAGCTACATTATATTAAAACGTTCATGGGTCTGACTCCCGTCCAGACTTTCAGATCCTCTACAATCTACCCCCACTTCTCTCTCATATCCTAGAAAACAATGCAGAGCAGTAATTTAAAACCTTTACACAGTGCTTATCATACTGTCCTATGCATCTTTTACATATTCCTTTATCCTTCTAGTATACCCACAAGATAAACACTGTTCTTTAAAATTTGTTTAAAATTTTATTTATTTATTTAAATTTATTTTTTAATCAACATATAGTTGACTTACAATGATCTATTAGTTTCAGGTGAACAACAGTGATTCATGTATATATGTGTGTGTGTATATATATCTCCATAAATCTATTTTACATATGTATTTATACATATACATATAAGTCTATTTTTTTCAGATTCTTTTCCATTATAGGTTCTAACAAGATGTTGAATATAGTTCCCTGGGCTATAGAGTTGGTCCTTGTTGGTTATCCTTTTTTGTTTTTGGTTGTGCCTATGGCATGTCAAAGTTCCCAGGCCAGGGATTAAACCCACACTACAGCAGTGACCCAGCTACTGCAGGGACGAGGCCAGATCCTCACCTTGTTATGCCATAAAAGAACTCCATCGACTTTATATATAGCAGTGTGTATGTGTTAATCCCAAATCCCTAAATCGTAAAATGAAGAAACTAAGGAGGCGGGTGGTGAAGTAACTCGCCCACGATCAAACAGCTATTAAATGGGGAACCTAGCATAGAGCCGGAAGGTCTAACCTACAGATCCCACACCAGCCACTAATCCTATTTTGCCTCATCGATTTTGGACACATTTTTGACTAAGGATATACGAGGACATATAAACATCTGGTCAGGAAGGAAAAAGAATATTCTTAAGGTCTCAGATTCTTAAACGTTTTCTCAAGACATAAATTATGATAAAGTTTTCTAAAAACTATTGATAGTTTTAATTTGCACCTTACACAAAATTCCCTTTGAACATCAAAGGTTTCTTAAGACACAAAGTCTCTTTAAGCACACATGTGGAATGGTTGTGTTTTAGTAATCAACTGTACACTTTCTACATGCTTCCATCTAAAAAAACCCCAGGAGCCTCTGCATGCAAGGTCAATAAGCTTTTTGTTTTAGTTTTCCTTTAAAAAAAAAAAATTGCTGGCATCAGCTGTATAGCATTTAGCACTAACTTGCTATCCTTGAGATAAATCACTGTCTGTCAAAAACCATCCCCAGAGTTTCTCTGACTAAGCAGTAAACATCTTTAGAAGACATAGCCACTCAACACCTTTATTCAAGGTAAGCATTTAACACAGGGCAGAATCATGTAAAAATTTCTCATAAGAGCACTGACTATTGAAAGTGAAGGGAAAAAATGAATTAAGCCAACAGAGACCAGAAGGAAGTTATATTACTGAACTTCCATGCCTCTGTGTTTACAGAATGACCTCAGCATTGGACAGGAAAAGGGAACAGGTCCATTGCGGTCTGTGAGAACTTCACTTTGGGCTGCAAGCAGCGGGGTAATGACAGGGACGGAACAGTATCAGAAGCTTAGAAGTGAAAAACAATTCACAGAAAAAAAATCTACAGAGCAACATGTCCCTGCGGTACCTACCGAAGTAATGATGGTCACAATGATGATGATAACAATAAATAAATAATAATGATAATAATAAAAAACTAATGAGATGTGCATGCCAGACTACATTTTTTTCTATTAAAAAAAGTTAAATTGCTGGGAGTTTCCGTCATGGTCAGTGGTTAAGGAACCACCTAACTAGGAACTATGAGGATGCGGGTCTGATCCCTGGCCTTGCTCAGTAGGTTAAGAATGTGGCATTGGAGTTCCCATCGTGGCTCAGTGGTTAACGAATCCGACTAGGAACCATGAGGTTGCGGGTTCGGTCCCTGCCCTTGCTCAGTGCGTTGACGATCCGGCATTGCCGTGAGCTGTGATGTAGGTCGCAGACGCGGCTTGGATCCCGCGTTGCTGTGGCGCTGGTGTAGGCCAGTGGCTACAGCTCCAATTCAGCCCCTAGCCTGGGAACCTCCATATGCCATGGGAGCAGCCCAAGAAATAGCAACAACAACAACAACAACAACAACAAAGACAAAAGACAAAAAAAAAAAGAATGTGGCATTGCAATGAGCTGTGGTGTGGCTCTCAGACACAGTCGGATCCTGTGTTGCTGTGGCTGTGGCATAGGTTGGCAGCTATAGCTCTGTTTCAACCTCTAGCCTAGGAACCTCCATATGCCATGGTTGTGGTCCTCAAAAGGCAAAAGGCAAAAGACAAAAGACAAAAAAAAAGTTAAATTGCCAAATAGCAAAATCGGATATATTGTTTTAAAATAATAGCAGAGTGCAGTGAACCTTGGTCTTATTTGTTCATTCACGCACTCATTCATTCATTCATTCCTAACTGCCCAAGTCTGCGCCCTCTTCCGGTGCTTGGGTTTCCCAGGGGGGGATTCCCTTAGGCTGTGACATCTCAGTGGAAGCCCCAGGGGCTCTGCCTGCCCTAATTTCCCTGATGGAACTCAGAGGAGTTTCTTTGGCCAGTTCTGTCATCAGTACCCAGATGGGGACAAAAGGAAGGCATGTTACCTAAGCTCAGGCTCTGTCAGAGGACTTTGTTTTCTCAGGACGGTGATGTGAAGAGAGAGAAAACTGGGGTACATTTAGTCCTCCATTCGGTGCCCTGCAGATGCTCAGGTGCTCTCAAGACAGACACACCTATTTCATGTCTGGTATTGGCCAGCTCCTCTCCTGCTCCCCAAAACCCTGTGCTTTCCTATGTTCCTCCCATATCTTCTCCTTTTGAAAAGTGATCCCAACTCTGTTTCAGTTGTCTGCCTCCAAAGAATAAGCACTGGGGACCAGCTGATCAGGGAACCAAATAGAAACCACACTGACAAAACTGGCCCACTGGGTCATAAGCAAGGACAGAGGCAGAAAAGACTTGGGGATGCCTGAGAGACTGAGAAATAAATCTATTTTTTTCAGATTCCTTTCCATTATAGGAAAAGGTGGGTGGGTGACCAGGAGATGCTGAGCCAGAGAACCCAGGTGAAGGCCACCAGGGCTGTGGCATTAGTGAGACAAAAGAAACACAGCACAAAGAGCGACTCAAAGAATATTTATAGTTTATGATGTTTAGGACTCTAAATTGACATCGTTATATTCAGAAACAGCTTCAATACTACATAAAAACCTATCCGGAGATAAAAACGTCTTTCACTTCCTTGTTCACAATTAATGTTCAACATAAAGCAACTAGACCATAGATCACAATTACAGAACATTAACATCCTTGAATATCCTTAAGAAAATGTACTGCATTTCTCTTCCTTCTTGCTGTGCACTCACTTTTCCCATTCTCTTGTCTGAACGATGAAATCAGACTTATTGATTCATTTTGTTTATGGCTGATTTTACCACCCAGCTCACCAAGATAGTTTTTACCTCAATTCAGCACCCCCCAAACCTTCCCAGGAGCTTTATTTTCATTAATTCACAAGCATTTCATCCTGTAAAATGTTTAATCCTATGTAAAAAAAAAAAAAAAAAACTAATGTTAAAACCCCAAATAACATTACACTTTCCATTTAAAACTTGACTAAAAAATGTTAATGGGTTCATAAATATTGCCAGGCCCACATGACCTCATTTGCTGGGGAACATATGGATGAGTGAAATAAATGGGAAGACATGCACTTTTATCCGTCTAGTCATACCTGAATAGGGACTCTCTCGACAGCCAGATTTCATTCTGTTTCACGGTTTTCCAAGAGAAAAGCAAGAGCAGCAGTACGGTGGACACACTCAGGGTGGTGGCCCCACAGCGATTCAGCCACGTGCAGAGCTTGCTCAGTCCGTGCACGAAAAGGATGCAGTAGCCCATGCTGGAAAAGAGTGGAGACGCAGGGTGACCTTGGGGGTGTGATGGACACTCCTGAGCATTCCATCCCAAGCAAGTAACTTTATTTCTTTTTTTAAAGTATAGTTGATTTACACCGTTGTGTCAATTTCTGCTGTACAGCCTAGTGACCCAGGCATAACTATTTATATATTCTTTTTCTCATACGATCTTTCATCATGTTCTGTCCCAAGAGGTTGGATATAGTTCTCTGTGCTATACAGTAGGACCTCATTGCTTATCCATCCTAAATGTAAATAATTTGCATCTCCTACTCCCAAACTCCCAGTGCATCCCACTCCCTCCTCCCTCCCCCTTGGCAATCACAAGTCTATTCTCTATGTCTGTGAGTCTGTTTCATTTGTGCCATATTTTAGATTCCACATATAAGTGATATCATACAGTATTTGTGTTTCTGTTTCTGACTCACTTCAATTAGTATGAGAATCTCTAGTTCCATCCATGTTGCTTCAAAAGGCATTATTTTGTTCTTTTTTATGGCTGAGTAGCGTTCCATAATGTATATGGACATTTAGGTTGTTTCCATGTCTTGGCTATAGTGCCGCAACGAACATAGGGGTACATGTATCTTTTTCAATGAAGTTTTGTCTAGATATATGCCCAGGATTGCCGGGTCATGTGGTAGTTCTCTATTTAGTTTTCTGAGGTACCTCCATACTGTTTTCCATAGTGGTTGTACCAATTTACACTCCCAAGATTTTAGGAGGTTTCTCTCTTCTCCATACCCTCTCCAGCATTTGTTACTTGTAGACTTTCTAATGATGGCCCTTCTGACTGGTGTCATCCTATGCACCTAACTTTCAAACAAAGCTTGTCCTGTGATAGACAAACATAACCCCTCTGCATTTCCATGCCATGCTTGAAGGGGCTCCACCAGTATCTCCACTAGTTCTCTGGCACGAGTGTGGAGAACAGGTTCATCTTGTAGAATCTTATTGCCCTGGGTTTCAGCAATTTAGGCATCAAGAAGTCTGTCATGTATACTCTTGGGTCCTGACTGCACCCTCAGATCCCAGCTCCCTCAGGTTCCTGACATTGTATAACCTATTGGCACCATGTGTTCAAATTTGGACCCTGAAGCTCTGTGGGACACAGTCCTCAGAGGATTCTCAAATTCCGAGAGAGATGCTCGTCAGCAAGGGCCAATGATCTCTGTTTCCAGAAATGTGCCACCTAGTATGTCCCTACTCTGGCCAAAGTCCTTACGCAGAAGGAAAATCCACCCACAGGCCAAAGTCTGAGCCTCACCGCTTGGAATTCATCACAGACAAGCTGCATTGATGTGATTCTCTTGCTGATTCTGGACCAGCTTTCCCAACAGACATCAAGAATCTTTCATGTTATCTGAGTGGGACTTTGGCACGGTGACATCACGTCTCTAAAAGTCTTTGGTGGGAGTTCCCATTGTGGTGCAGCGGAAACAAATTTCACTCGTATCCATGAGGATGTGTGTTTGATCCCTGGCCTCACTCAGTGGGTCAGGGATCCGGCGTTGCTGTGAGCTGTAGTGTAGGTCGCAGACGTGTCTCGGATCCTGTGTTGCTGTCGTGCAGGCTGTCAGCTCTAGCTCTGATTCGACCTCTAGCCTGGGAACCTCCCTATGCCACAGGAGCAGCCCCAAAAAGCAAAAAAAATAAAAAATAAAAGCCTCTGTCTTGGTGGATGGAAAGTGGTCCCTCACATGAATCTGTAGAGATGTTTCTTGCCTGCCAACTGGCCTCAGAAAAACATATAGTTTGGACTCCTCATTTCTGTGTGCATTTTAGTCAAAACTCCCTTTTTTCCAAAGATGATAAAACAAATTATTACAGAATATTTTGACAATGAAGCAAGTTTGTGTAGAGAAACCCTACATTGGTCAGACACTAATGCTATAAGAAGCCCCAAATTAATATAGTTCACTTACTTGTTCAATTATTTATTTGTTCTCTCTCTAGCATGTGAATGGCAGTATGCCGGACACTATAGACACGATTATGAATAAAATACAGATTGGGGAGTTCCCTGGTGGTGCAGCGGGTTAAGGATCTGGCATTGTCACTGCTGTGGTTTGGGTTCAATCCCCGGCCTGGGAACTTCTGCATGCTGCAGGTGCAGCCAAAACAAAAAACAAAAGAACACAAATGAGGTGCCCCTATTACAGGCACCAAGAACATAGCAGTGGACAAAATAGACATTCCTATTCTGGAACTCACAGGGGTGGGAAAACAGCCATAAGCAAGTAAAACCCAGAGTAGGTCACATAGAGTATTACATATTAGGTGGAGAAAAATTAAGCAGGAAAGAGAAGGAGAGCGTCCAGGATGGGGAGGAAGGTGAGCATTTCATATGAGTGGTCAGAGAAGGCTTCACTGAAAAGTAGAAAAATGTGGTGAAATGCAGGGGGTGTGCCCTGCAGGCACCCACATCCCCAAGGCCAGCTCTATTCTTGCCCTGCCTTCATATAGCAGCATCACTGGGCGTTCCTCCGGGCTCAACAGGTTAAGGACTTGGCACTGTCACTGCTGCAGCTCAGGTCACTGCTGTGGCACAGGTTCAATCCCTAGTCCAGTAACTTCCACATGCCTCGGGCATGGGCAAAGAAAACAAAACAAAAAGCAGCATCACTGATGACAAACTTTTATCCAGCACATCTTACATGCCAAGCACATTCCCTACAGGAGCTCAGTTCACCGTCACATCCATGGGGGTCACTATTAGCAGCAGTGAACTCATGAAGACACTGAAGAAGAGTGAACGGATTTGCTAAATTTAGTCACATAGCTTGTGCACAGTAGAGCAAAGACAAAAACCCAGGAATTCCAGATTCTAGAGCCCACATTCCATCTGCTGTCCTGACACACTGGGTTTTGATTTGACTGGCTGGTTCCTGTGTTCCTCACACCTAATCCCACAGCTTCACCTACTTCCTTCCCAGGCACTCCATTCATGAAATCTCAATGATTGTTTACTGTCTCCTGGTAGGAAACAAAGCTGCCATCTGCCAGAGCTGTGGGGAAGGAAAACTCTGGGATTCTAACAACTCCAGAGCAACAGCCACCAAGGGGCCTAAGACAAGGGTAACAAATAATAGCAACTAAAGTAATTGGTTATTTTATACATTTATAATTTTATTTATTTTTTTTTAGGGCTGCACCCATGGCATATGGAGGTTCCCAGGCTGGGGGTATAATAGGAGCTGTAGCCATCAGGCTACACCACAGCCACAGCAACATGGGATCTGAGCCACGTCTCGACCTACACCACAGGTCAGAGCAACGCCAGATCCTTAACCCATTGAACAAGGCCAGGGATTGAACCCATAACCTCATGGTTCCTAGGCGGATTCGTTTCCACTGCGCCATGACGGCAACTCCTATATGTTTATAATTTTATACGCTTATATGTTTATTGAGTGTTTCCTATGTGTGGGGTGCTGTTAGGAGGCTTATATGGGCGTGCCCACAATATTTGTAGGGACTGGAATAAGGATAGTACAGGATTTAAATATATCATTCACATTAAAAACTTAATCCTCAGTATCTTCCATTTCATAAATGAGGAAACTAAAGCTTAGAGGACTTAACTTGCCCACAGTTCCAAAAACTAGGAATAGACACAGAAGACTTGCAGCCCTTACGCTATGCTATAATTAATTCAAGAGTTGGCAAACTTTTTCTATAAGGGGCCAGAGAGTAAATTATTTCAGGCCATACAGCTCCTGTCCCTCCTACTCAAGTCCATCTTTGCAGCAGGAAAGCAGCCATTGACACTTATGTAAAGAATAGACATGGCTGTGTTCCAGTGAAATGTATTTATAAAAACAGGCGGTTGGCCAGATTCCACTCCCAAGCCACAGCTGTTGAACCCTCTGTAGCCAAAGCAAAGGAGACTACCTTTCTTTGCACTCAGCACAGGCTTTGGGATCAAGCAATAGGATCATTTCTTTTTTCAAAAGTCCTTATATTGACATATGGTTTAAAGAAATGTTAAGCCATATAAAACAATCTCCATTTAGGCTTGCAAATTTCTTGGTGAGTATCACATTCTTAGAAACTTGCACACATTATCAGAGATTAAGACGCCTCTCTATTATGACATGTCATCATTCAACATCTGCTTTACTATAGATCTCAGCCACAGCAGGCAGAACTGCTTTCTTACTGTTCCTCTGGCAGGGTGTGTCCTCATTCTGAAAGTGGGACATCAAGCAAAGAAGAAACTCCATAACTTTTCTGACCCCCAAGGAGATGAAATCAGACTCCAGTTTGGTCTCGTTAAGGAAAATCTGGGCTCTGACCAGAGACTGCCACACTTGACAGCATAAGAACCCAGAGAACCAAGAACGGCTTAGCTCAGTACCGAGACGCATTTTCAAGTAGCCTAGAGAAGCACCACTACTGTCCCAAAGAAAGCTGCTAATTTCTCCCACACAGAGATGGTCTCTCCTTCATGGTGCGCAGTTAGCTCCAATCACGAATGTGATTTTATTGACAAGCTGTTCAGCTTGCAGTGCTTATCATAACTAAAGGAATTTGCATCTCTCCCTTACACTTTCCTGACGCATCTCCAAAGGGAATTTAATAGGAAATGGGAATGAACAATGCTTGTGCTTTTGAATTAGAATTAAAATGTTTAAACCTATTGTTTGGGAATTTCATGAGCAATTCATCATCCTTTAAGCAGTACAGATGCACTTTCAAAACCTTGGCAGAAGCTGTTAAATGATAAAAGAACAACACTTCCCCTTCTTATTTACATCATCCTGGAAAGATGACCATTGTCCACCTTTGAGACAAGCATTTTACAACATCTGCTATGACTTCATTTTTTGTTTAATTACATGCAGCAAAGAGAATCTTTCTGCTCTTAAGTAGAACTGAAATCTAACCTTTTAACTTAATAAACTTAGACAACCCACTGAGAGTTTCTATAAATAGCATTAATGACACATTGTTCCTTTTTTTATGGCTGCACCTTTGGAATACGGAATTTCCAGGGCTAGAGGTTGAATCAAAAGCTGCAGCAGCATCCTACTCCACAGCCATGGCAACACAGGATCTGAGCCACACCTTCCACCTATGCTGTAGCTTGCAACAAGGCCAGATCCTTAACCCACTGAGTGAGGCCAAGGATTGAACCCGCCTCCTCACAATGTTGGGTCCTTAACCTGTTGAGCCAAAACAACTCCCTCTTCCTATTTTATTATTCTAGAAAATTGCTAACTTTAGATAGTTTAAGGGAAACCTATTTCTAATTAACTTCATTCTGATCTGCTGAATCCCTACCTGGAAAATTATCTGACCTTAAGATCTTATTCTGGTCTCATGAAGGTTGACCCAAAATGGTTAAACAATAAAGCCCTGGAACCCAGAACCTAAAACAGCTGCTTGATGCTACCACACTGGAAGCACCAGGGAGCCAACGGCGGCTCCTTAGATCAGATTGAACCTGGAAGCTTCCAGCACCTGTGAACCCAGACTTAATAGTGTCCCCATTTTTCTATCCAACATTTGATAGATGAGGAAATTTCCAAAAAGATTGAATGTATCTGGATGTGAGCATTTATTCATACTCCAAGAAAAAGGCACCTCTCGTGCATTTCCTTAGATCCCCATCCTAGGGGTACTGCTGGGCCAGGTGTGAAAAGCTTCTTTATATTTACTTCTCCATGAAGAGATTTGTCCTCTTCTTTTCTCGGCATATCTATGGAACAACTGAGAGAAAAAAAATGCCTTTGCTTTCACCTTCTGAGAACCTGTCTAATTCTCTTTTACCTCTTTGAAGCTGAGATGCTTCCCCTCAACCTACTAGTTCACCCTTTCCGGTAGGAAGGCAGAGCTCTGGATCTAAAAAAAAAAAAACCCGTTTGCATCTCAATTCTGCCACTTGCTGGTTTGATGGCAAATTATGTATGTGTCCCCATTCTTATTTGTCTTAGTTGGTAAAAGGAGGTAATTTTACACTGATCAGAATTCATGATATAGGAGTTCCCATTGTGGCACAGCAGAAATGAATTCGACTAGTATCCTTGAGGACATGGGTTCAATCCTTGGCCTCACTCAGGGGATTGGGGATCCAGCTTTTCCCGAGCTGTGAGCTGTGGTGCAGATCGCAGATGCGACTCGGATCACACGTTGCTGTGGCTGTGGCATAGGCCAGCAGTTGTAGTTCTGAATTCTGCCATCTCTCCTTCCATAAATCACCATATTCTAGAGTTGAGCATCTTCACTTTGTAGCAAAGGCATGAGGGATCATCCACCCATTGGTTCTGTCCCCCGTCTAGTCCCTGTATGAACGCAGATCTGACTACATAGGCTGTGTCATGGGTCCAGTGTTCTTTAATTTTCCACATTACTCTCTAATGATGTATCTATTGTTCTGGGGATTATGAGAAAACACAAAGAAATGGTCATTCCAATTCTCAGGAGGGCAAACCAATCGGTTTCTAATAGAGGGGGTAAGGATACTATAAGATTACTAAAATTTGATAAGAAGTCCCTAGTTTGAGATGTATTTCCTCGCGCAGAATCCAAGAGAAGAAAGAAATAGATTCATTAGTACTGTAAGGAGGTCTTTTTTCCCCATTCTTTAAAATTACAGGTGACTTACCATGTTGTGCCAATTTCTGCTGTACAGCAAACTGATCATACATATATATACATTCCCTTTTTTATACTATCTTCTGTCATGGTCTATCCCAAAAGCCTGGATATAGTTTCCTGTGCTGTACAGTAGGACCTCATTGCTTACCCATTCTAAATGCAATAGTCTGCATCCACTCCCTCCCCCCTTCCCCTTGGCAACAACAAATCTGTTCTCTCTGTGAGTCGGTTTCTGTTTTGTAGATAGGTTCATTTGTGCCATATTTTAGATTCCACATAAGTGATACCATATGGTATTTGCCTTTCTCTTTCTGAGTTATATCACTTAGTATGGGAATCTCTAGTTGCATCTATGTTGCTGCCAATGGCATTATGTAGTTCATTTTTATGGCTGAGTAGTATTCCATTGTGTATATGTACCACATTCTAATCCAATCATCTGTCCATGGGCATTTAAGTTGTCTCCATGTCTTGGCTATTGTGAATAGTGCTGCTATGAACGTAAGGGTACATGTATCTTTTTGAATTGTACTTTACCACAAAAGGTCTTAATGGAAGGGAGGTTGAAACAGCAACACTTAAATCCACACTCATCCTCCCGGCAAGGACACAGACAACCATGCAGGACACTTGGTTTATGACACCCACACTTCAGTCTCTCTTCCACCCCCAGAGGCACATTTCACAACCTCCTCCAATATTGTGTTTCAGAATGCTAGGCTGCTATGCTAGGGTTGTTCACTTTTTAGAAAATTGAGATATGTGACATATCACATTATATTAGTTTCATGTGTACAACATCATGATATGTTTCTATATATTGCATATTGATCACCACAATAAGTCTAGTTAACATTCATCACCTCACATAGTTACACAATTCTTTTTCTCTTCTGATAAGAACTTCTAAGATCTACTATCTTAGCAACTTTCAAACATACAATACAGTATAATTAACTAGAGTCACCATGCTGTGCATTACATCACCGGGACTTACTTAATTTATAACTAGAAGTTTGTGCCTTTTGACCCCCTTCACCCATTTTGCCCACCCCTTACCCCCTGACTCTGCCAACCGCCAATCTGTTACTCTGTGTCTATGAGCTCAGGTTTTTATTAGGGTTGTTTACTTTTGAGCACATGAGGTTAGAAAAGAAACAAAGAGGTCTGTGGAACCAGAGGAGGAGGAAAAAGGAGCTGGGAAAGGAGAGGCCTAGACTAGGTTGCTTTGATTGCCTTTGACTTTGATTCACCCAGTCTCCTCATCTGCACAGGGTAGACTGAAATAATGACTTGCAGTTATCTCACTTAGCTTACAATACCCTGCACATATATGATTCCACTTACTCTCATCTGAATCCAAAGTTCACTCCCCAAATTTTACTTTCAAATCCTGGTTTCCAAGACATTTGCTATAACCACGTAGGACTCAGACAGAAACATTCATCTTTTATAACCAATAGGGTTCCATGATACTAAGGTCATGATTCCAGCCTAGTAAATACTTGTTCAAACTTACCCTCATTTTGTGCCATTGGCCAAGCACAACTAACTGAGCACAACAGGTTGGCCAACTGATCTTCAGCCCATGAGCGCCCTGACCTACTCCTCAGCTCACTCACTTATTCTCGCCATCGCTCTGCATTATACTTGTCATCAACAAGCTTATGCTTTATAACACATTCAACTGAGTCCTTCAGCAAAATCCTACTGCTTCCTTCCTGGTCAAGACCTTCACACAGCACTCACCCCCATGAGACTTTGGTGATTGGCTACCAAGTCCAGTGTAGTGCCAGGAGCCTCCCTACCTGGGCACTGCCCTGGAGAGCAGCCCTCACTGGACAAGGTCTACCTTCCTAGATCTCATCCCTCTTCTGAGTTTAGGTTTCCAGGGTCTGGATGGAACAGTTCATGCTGGCACAGCAGGAGCAGAGAGACGAACACATGGAATCAAGTCTTCCTATGGACCCCACGATATTCTTTTTGTTCGTCTTTTTAGGGCTCCACCCATGGCATATAGAAATTCCCAGGTTAGGGGTCTAATCAGAACTACAGCTGCCAGCCTACACCATAGCTACAGCAACCCAGATCTGAGTCACATCTGTGACCTACATTACAGCTCATGGCAACACCAGATCCTTAACCCACTGAGCAAAGCCAGGGATCGAAACTGGGTTCTCATGGATCCATATGGATCCTCAGCATCTCTTCTGCTGAGTCACGATGGGAGCTCCACCCATAGTATCCTGAAGAACAACTTTAATCAACTTATGAAACCTCCATGTAGGAAGAGAGAGGGACTCAACGCACTGGACTCGTGAGCAGTCCAGTGCTCTGAGCCCCACTTGAGATAGAAGCCTTCAGTACAATTCCAAGCTTCTCCCCACAACTTGATGTGTTACACAGACTTCTTGAACCTGTCCACATGGACTGCAACCTCTCTTAATAAGCTGCCTGCACCATCACCCCTTGAATAGGTGGGTCTGCCATTGCTCTTGCCCCACCCCCAGGGTGAGGCTCCTATTTCCTCCAGGCACATGCTCCTGATTGCTGCTTGCTCATGTGGACTTCTAAGCAACACATGTTCTTGCAGCTCAGATACCCCATCATTCTACAGAGATCTCCCCATACCAACACTCCCGGGACCGTCCCCTTGCCTACTGCCTGGCCTTTCAGAGAGCCTGTCCTCCTGGCAGCTGGACTTCCTCCTCTTCTGGTCTCCCCCCAGGAGACACATCTCCCTTCCTCTCCCTGGTCCATTGTGCTGCAACTGAGCAAACACAAGTGGTTCCATTCTAATGTATGACAAATCTGTGTTTCAAATCTTAAGGTAAGAAAATTCACTCTTTCCACAAGGTTATTCAAAGTCACAAAAGAGGAGAGCTTAGGGATCATGCTGTTTTTAGATTTCTCAAACCAGCAAAATGTCTAAAGAGGAAGGGTGTTGTTAGATGGGGGTGGAGGAACCAATGAAGGTTATATATCCCCTCCTGCACTCATCGTTTTGGAAAAGAAAGGATATTTTAATAACAAAAATACAGGAAACATAGAATTTCATTTTTTTTTTTTTTATGGCTCCACCTGCAGCACACGTAAGTTCCCAGGCTAAGGGTCAAATCAGAGTTGCTGGCCAGGAATTGAACCTGCATCCTCACAGTCACTATTTTGGCTTCTTAACCCAAAAAATCCACAATGGGTAATTTCATAATTTTTTAAATGCATAGATTTAACTTGATGAAAAACTCATCACACTATCTTCCTTTCTTCTTTCACCCCCAATTTGGTCATAGGCAAATCTGGCATGAAAATCTAAGTGGCATTTGCGACCTACTGTGCAAGGCCAGCACCCAGGTTTTACAGAGAGGAAAGTGATTCCCCCAGGATGGCCAGACAGAGCAGGGCAGACCAGGCTGTGTTGATCTCCAGGTCAGGCTTCCTTCTCCTGGATTTGCTAAGGTAAGGTTTGGTTGATATCAAATTAATCCTGTTGATTTTAATAGTTGGCAAAACTTTGATTTACTCTCAAATAATCCTCATTCTCTTCCAGCAACTCTGCAGAAGCATATATGTGGCTCATCAGAAGGGGTCCCTGATGTCAGAAAACAAGAGTAATGTTCCTTTAGAGGTGACGTTTCTCATTTTGCATCTCGAGAAATAAATACTGCAGTACTATTTCAACAGCAGCCCATGTGAGATGAACGATTCCATTTAGCATTAGTAGGTGTGATTTGAAGCTATTTCTCAAAATTGAAAATGGAAACCAGTCAACTTTTTTCCCATTTTTCCATGTCTGATGTGTCCATTCACTTAGGAACTAGAAAATCCAAATGGCATCCTTTCTGAGTAGGACAATTTAAAATTTTTCTTTCTCCCTCAAACACGTTATCTAACTTCTCCTTCTGTGGGCTCAGCGCCTCTTGATCAGTTCTATCCATAATATTGCCTCTGACTTCATTTACTGTCTCTTCCTTCCCCACTCCACTCATTCATGTTTTCTTTTTTTCTTTTTTTTTTTTTTGGTCTTTTTGCTATTTCTTGGGCCGCTCCCGCGGCATATGGAGGTTCCCAGGCTAGGGGTCCAATTGGAGCTATAGCCACCAGCCTACGCCAGAGCCACAGCAACGCGGGATCCAAGCCGCGTCTGCGACCTACACCACAGCTCACGGCAACGCCGGATCCTTAACCCACTGAGCAAGGGCAGGGACCAAACCCGCAACCTTATGGTTCCTAGTCGGATTCGTTAACCACTGCGCCATGACGGGAACTCCCTCAAGTTTTCTTAAAGTAGCTTAGGAATTTGCTCTTTGGCCCTAAAGTGAATAAATTACGCTTAATCAGGCATGTGAAAAGGTATCTGATCACATTCCATGACTTTGAGAGCTCTGGATAACTATTTCTGCTTCATCAATTCTAGGAAATTTTAGTCCTTTGAAGCATTCTAATGTGGTTTTTATAAAATACAAAAAAGTGGCCATTAAATGATATCATCTTCTCTTGAGATAAGAATAAGAGATCAAAACTTCTGTGAAAGAATGATTTAAGCCCCAAACTCTCCTGCCTGTTCAAAAAGGACTTCCATAAAATTGGCATTTATCACCAGAAGAAAAGATTATTCCAATTTCTTTTGGTGGTAAAGCTCTGACCCTAAAGCCATGATGCGCTAAAGAGACAACCCATTTCTGTCCCTTTTATCCCCAGATTTCAAAATGCCAAGCGAGAGGAAGGTGATATTTGGGGTCTTTTCTAGGTGAGGATGGAAGGAGAACAGAAGCCAGAAGATCTAAGTGGGTTGTTCATTGTTAGGCAGAAAGGCAGAGGATGAAAACGCACTGTTGGTCCAACACATTCTGAACTTTTCTTATAAAAAATGGCCAAACCAGCCCCTGGGGGTTGCTGGGACTCACCTGGATGTCGGTAAGGATGGAAAAGATTTCTGTGGTGTTCATGGATGGGATCCTAAGGCTGGGGTTTAGTTCCTTAATGTGAACATCTAATGAGCAGGAAGATCACCTGCCAACCAAGCTTTTTATTTCATTTTCCTACCATTTGCTAAAGTTTTTGAGACAACATAGAATGAAGATGATGATCTGTGTTTTCAGGAAAGCCACCAAGTACACTGTACACGTTTTCCTAAGCATCCGGGTACAATGCTGAGGGGAAATGGTTCTTTCTTGTCAAGGTCAATAATGGTAGGAAAGCCATGCAGAGAAGTCTCACATATATAAAGGAGCTGGGATGCATTCTTCAGCATCATGGAAGTCAGCAGGTTTATAAAATGCCCTGGGCATCACCTGATGCGCTGGTACCTTCCAAAGGATGGATTCTGCAGCACCTGCAACATTCACTGTAACCCTGAGGAAGATTTCAGCAGCCCCTCATCCAACAGTCTACCATCATCCACTGAGACAGGGGTGGCTAGTCTCTGCTGGGCAAAGTCTTTTTCAGAGAACATCCCCATTTTAATGAAAACTGTCAACACTGATAAACTGGCTCCAATGAAGTCATTCAAAACTCTCTAACGCCATGGCACGGAAGTTTTTCCACGGAGGTTCTGATTTTTTACTCAGCTGCCCAATGTTCGATAACAATGGAATTTAGTGCCATGAGTAAGGCAGCTCCCTGGTGGTGCTAGTTACAACAATGACCTTGAAGGAAGACTGGAGTTCGTGAGTGCTAACAATATCTCTTTCAAAACCTCCTGCTGCTTCCTCCCATCCCAGGCTTCCAAAATGTAACTCTCAGGTTTGTGCTCAGAGTTGCATACCCGGCCTAGTGACCCACCCTCTTCCTCAGCCTCCAGGACCATCTCTAGGGGCCAGGACACCTCTATCTTCCCATCACATGGCCTTGGCATCTGCCAAGACTACAGTTCTGGAAGGGGAAGGAAGCCTGGCTGGGTACAGTGATGATATGGATACAAAACCAGGAGATACTGAGCAGGAAAGAGAAACCCTTAGAAAAGGATGACTGGGCATCAACACTCCAAGGCATAGATGGGGGAACTTGGAGAGAAAAGGACAATAATCTTTTTCACAAAGACCAGTTTCCTGAAACTGAGTTCAAATGACTCTGCATCGAGTTTGCCAAATGCAGCAAAATCCAAATCAGTTCTGAGAGGCAGGTATCTACACTTGGTCATACTGATGTTTTCTTTAGATTTCAAACTTTTATTTTAATCCAGATCAGTTTATTCCCCCCAGTAGGCGGGGGCATGACTTTGTCTATTTTGGAGAAAAGAAACGGAGACAGAGAAAGGACAATTTCAGACATGGCAGCACAGGAAGAGCCAGAGCTGGCATGATTCTGGGAGTGTTTGGAGGATATACCCACTTGGGTGAAAGAAACCCTTTACTTACTTAATTTGTTTATTTATTTAATGGCTACACCTTCAGCATATGGAAATTCCCAGGCCAAGGGTCAAATCAGAGCTGCAGCTGCAAGGCTGAAGCCACAACCACAGCAACA
Organism: Phacochoerus africanus; assembly: GCF_016906955.1. NCBI lineage: Eukaryota > Metazoa > Chordata > Mammalia > Artiodactyla > Suidae > Phacochoerus > Phacochoerus africanus. Next base: position 47,941,497 of record NC_062550.1, on the reverse strand, counting down.
ACAGACCTGAGGCACATCTGTGAATATGCCACAGCGTGAGACAATGCCAGATCCTTAATCCACTGAGCAAGTATAGGGATCAAACCTGAAATTCTCACAGAGACTATGTCACATCCTTAGCTTACTTACTGAGCCACAGCGGAAACTCCTAAAACCTATTGCTTTTTTTTTTTTTTGGTCTTTTTAGGGCCACATCCACAGCATATGGGGGTTTCCAGGCTAGGGGTCAAATCAGAGCTGCAGCTGCTGGCCTACAGCAACACCAGATTCAAGCCATGTCTGTGACCTACACCACAATGCAAGATCCTTAACCCACTGAGCGAGGCCAGGGATCGAACCCACGTCCTCATGGATACTAGTCAGGTTTGTTGCCACTGAGCCACAGTGGGAAATCCTGAAACCTCTTACTTTAATTAAGACAACCATGGTTGATGACATTACAGGTTTCTATGTTTATTTAAGAGTCTTCCATAAGAATGAAATTTTAACCTCTTGCTTAATATTCCAGCCTTTAATTTTCTCAAAGATTGTTCTCTTGTATTCAGATTAGAAAAGGTCACCGCACATGCACCCAGAACACCAACTCCTAAGGACTTAGATGCTAGGACTTTTGGAAATATCAAGCATTGATTTCCAAATGGAGTTGAGCTGCAAGTACTTTACAGTCAGACTTTCTTCTTTTTCAATTGAAAAGAATACTAAAATGTTACTATAAGAGAAGCAATGTAACCTGGAAAGGTACCAGACCTGTCAATCCCAAGAATCTGTATTCTACTGCTTGGCAACTTAATAGCTACGTCACACAAGCAACATATTTAACTTCTCAGAGGCCAGGCATTCTTTTTGTAAAGCAGGTATCTGCTTCCTCAAGAAGATGGTATCAGCAATGTAACACTTGACATATATATTTTTTCTTTTTAGGGCCTCATCTGCAGTATATGGAAGTTCCTGGGCTAGGGGTCAAATTGGAGCTACAGCTGCTGGCCTAAACCACAGCCATAGCAACACCAGATCAGAGCCTCATATCCAACCAATGCTGCAGCTGGCAGCAACACTGTATCTTTAACCCACTGAGTGAGGCCAGGGATCAAATTCACATCCTCAAGGACTCTGTATCAGGTTCTTATCCCATTGAGCCACAATGGGAACTCCAACACTTGATTTTTATTGAACATGTACAATACAAAACACTTTATATATATTTTTGTAAGAGATCATCTCAGGAGTTCCCATTGTGGCTCAGTGGGTTAGAAACCCAACTAGTATCCATGAGGATGTAGGTTGGATCCCTGGCCTCGCTCAGTGGGTTAAGGATCTGGTGTTGCCCTGGCTGTGGCATGGGCTGGCAGCTGCAGCTCCGATCTGACCTTTTACACAGTGGATGAGACAGGCTTGGGGACACTTCACTCATGTCACACTCTGCAGGAACAGGCCATGAACCACCACACACGGCATGAATTAAAAGATAAAATAAATACGACATTCCTAGCATAGTGACTGACATATAATAAAAGCTTAATAAGAGCTTTGATACAAGTAATGTTTACTGAGTATGATATTATTTTTAAAAATATCTGGGAGTTCCCGGCATGGTGCAGCGGAAACAAATCCGACTAGGAACCCTGAGGTTGCAGGTTTGATCCCTGGCCTTGCTCAGTGGGTTAAGGATCTGGCGGTGTTGCCATGAGCTGTGGTATAGGTCACAGATGCAGCTCAGACACCACGTTGCTGTGGCTCTGGTATAGGGTGGCAGCTGTAGCTCCGATTGGACCCCTAGCCTGGGAACCTCCATATGCCTCAGGTTCGGCCCTAAAAAGACAAAAACAAAACAAAACAAAACAAAAAAGAATATCTGGACCCATTAAATGTTTAGAGGAATGATGCCTCTGTATTTTTTAATCAGCAGTTAATAAACTCTTTGAGGGAACAAATAGATTCTCTTATTTTGGCAGCTGCAGATGCTGATAGAACATGCCAGGATAGGTATGCTATCTATATGCTTTAAGTGAAGAACAAATGCAGATTCCATTGGAATCATGACTACTACAGACAAAACTTGACTCAAGCCACTTTTGGCTGCTTTAAGAAAAAACACATCTAGAACTGACATTGAGGTCATCCTTTGCTCTCCTGTTTTCCTTATACCAGCAAATCCTCCAAAGCCTATTATCCTAAGGCAATACAGGATGCAAAGAAATGGTGTTATATTTTAGTTCCTAGTAAATAGCTTTTATCAAGAAATAACCTCCTTCCCAAATTGTGCTCTACACACAAAGAAAATTAAGGGCCACTTTCTCCTTGACTAAGTCAAAACAAGATGCTGAAAAGTCTAAAAAAGCTATCAGGTATTTTTTTTGTTTGAGGCAGGGTGGGAGGGAATCAAAGGTCATGACATTCATTTCTAATTATATGCATTTAGAAATTTCAAACTCAAAATCCATAAATGAAATTAAATTTTATTCTTTAATACCTAACTTTATTTGAATTAAACTTAAAAGTTACTCAATATGAATAAATAAAAATGAATGATTTGGGAGTTCCCATTATGGCTAGAGGGTTAAAAATTGACAATATCCATGAGGAGGGGGGTTCCATCCCTGGCCTCAATCAGTGGGTTAAGGATCTAGCATTGCCATGAGCTGTGGTATAGGTGGCAGACACAGCTCAGATTCTGCATTGCTACGGCTGTGGCATAAGCCCGGCAGCTGCAGCTCTGATTCCACCCCTAGCCAGGGGACTTCCATATGCTGTGGGTGACGCCCTAAAAAGCAAAAAAAAAAAAGATTTCCCTGTAATATATTGGGGTTTTTTTTTGTATTTACTTTATTGCTTTTTAGAAAGGCTCATTCTTATGTATAATTCATAAAATTACTTTATTTTAGGAAGTTAATAAAATTCCTATTTTGAGAATAAAAAAACATAAGTGGAAAAAAAAAAGCTTCATGTACTGCTCAAGGTCATACAACAGATAAATGGCAGAAGAATTTCAGGGACATTTCCAAGCATCTGAAAAGAAACATGGCCTTGGAATGCTGACATTTGAATATGACAAGAGAACAGACAAGCTTCAGCACAGTTCAAATATTCAGAGCTAAGTCGCATTATGTAATCATACATGTCTGAATGCCCTTTATAATTTTTAACCTTTTTTTTTCCTCAAGGACAAGTTTCCTTAAGATTGTTCCCATTTTTAAATTAAAGAACAAAGAGAGACGGAGAAGATAGAAGTTAATTAAAATCATGCTACTTAACATGGTCAATAATTTTTATGTATATCAACAAATAGTGCTAGAAAGTTATTATAATTATGTTTAATAAACACAGACTCTTGGACAAAGAAATCACAGTAAATGAGCGCTGCTAAAATCCTGAATATACCCCAGTCCATATTTCACATGGAGTTGTCTCAATTTCACCAGGAGGTAAACGCTGTAAACCTCCAACCTCCTCGGGGACTGTTTCTAAAGCTGGGGTAATAAACACCTTAGCTCCACAAGGATCTAACTGTCATGCACGCAAAGCATGGACTCTCTGGAGCCATTGTGTTGGTGAGAAAGGCAGGTCTCCTAAAGAGGAAAACGCCACATTCCCTACAAATAAAAGTCCAGAACCCGATGGCTTCCCAGGTGACTCTACCAAACACACAAAGAGGAACTTGTAACCAGCCTCCTTAAACTTTTTTACAAGGTTGAAGAAGAAGGGACACTCCCAAAGACATTCTATGACGCCACCATCACCCTAATTCCAAAACCAGACAAAGATACCACCAAAAAAGAGAACCATAGGCCAATATCTTTGATGAATATAGACACAAAAATTCACAACAAAATTTTAGCCAAGTGAATCCAACAACATATAAAAAAGATCATACACTACGACCAGGTGGGATTCATCCCAGGTTCACAAGGATGGTTCAACATATGCAAATCAACCAATGTCATACACCACATTAACAAAAAAAAGTAAAAAACCACATGATAATCTCAGTAGATGCAGAAAAAGCATATGACAAAGTCCAATACCCATTCATGATCAAAACTCTCACCAAAGTGGGTATAGAGGGAACATACCTTAACATAATTAGAGCTATTTATGACAAACGCACAGCAAATATAATACTCAATGGAGAAAAGTTGAAAGCTTTCCCACTAAAATCTGGAACAAGACAAGGATGCCCACTCTCACCACTGCTCTTCAACACAGTACTGGAGTCATAGCCACAGCAATCAGACAAACAAAAGAAATTAAAGGCATCCAAATAGGAAGAAAAGTGATAAAATTGTCACTATATGCAGATGACATGATACTATACATAGAAAACCCTAAGGACTCAACCCAAAAACTACTTGAACTGATCAACAAATTCAGCAAAGTAGCAGGATATAAGATTAACATTCAGAAGTCAGTTGCATTTCTGTATACTAACAATGAAATAGTAGAAAAGGAATACAAAAATACAATACCTTTGAAAATTGCACCCCAAAAATCAAACACCTGGGAATACACCTGATCAAGGAGGTAAAGGACTTATATGCTGAGAACTATAAAACATTAATCAAGGAAATGAAAGATGTAAAGAAATGGAAAGATATCCCATGCTCCTGGGTTGGAAAAATTAATATTGTAAAAATGGCCATACTGCCCAAAGCAATCTATGGATTCAATGCAATTCCTATCAAACTACCCATGACATTTTTCACAGAACTAGAACAATCCAAAAACTTATATGGAACCACAAAAGACCCAGAATTGCCAAAGTAATTCTGAGGAACAAAAACCAAGCAGGAGGCATCTCTCTCCCAGACATCAGGCAATATTACAAAGCCACAGTCATCAAGACAGCATGGTACTGGTACCAAAACAGACAGACAGCCCAATGGAACAGAATAGAGAACCCAGAAATAAACCCAGGCACCTATGGTCAATTAATCTTTGACAAAGGAGACAAGAACATAAAATGGGAAAAGACAGACTTTTCAGCAAGTATTGCTGGGACACCTGGACAGCTACATGCAAATCAATGAAACTAGAACACACTCTCACACCATGCACAAAAGTAAACTCAAAATGGCTGAAAGACTTAAATATAAGACAAGACACCATCAAACTCCTGGAAGAGAACATAGGCAAAACATTCTCTGACATCAACCTTATGAATATTTTCTCAGGTCAGTCTCCCAAAGCAACAGAAATAAGAGCAAACATAAACCAATGGGACCTAATCAAACTGACAAGCTTTTGCACAGCAAAGGAAACCAAAAAGAAAACAAAAAGACAACTTACAGAGTGGGAGAAAATAGTTTCAAATGATGCAATGGACAAGGGCCTCATCTCTAGAATACATAAGCAATTTATACAACTCAACAGCAGAAAGGCCAATAATCCAATTGAAAAATGGGCAAAAGACCTGAATAGACATTTCTCCAAGGAAGATGTACAGACGGCCACAACTGCTCAACATCACTGATTATTAGAGAAATGCAAATCAAATCTACCATAAGATACCACCTCACACCAGTCAGAATGGCCATCATTAATAAGTCCACAAATAACAAATGCTGGAGGGGTGGTGGAGAAAAGGAACCCTCCTGTACTGTTAGTGGGAATGTAAGCTGGTACAACCACTATGGAGAACAGTATGGAGGTATCTTAGAAAACTCTACATAGCATGACCATATGACCCAGCAACCCCACTCTTAGGTATACATCCGTACAAAACTTTCCTTAAAAAAAGACACGTGCATCTGCATGTTCATTGCAGCACTATTCACAATAGCCAAGACATGGAAACAACCCAAATGTCCATCGACAGATGAATGGATTAAGAAGATGTGGTATATATACACAATGGAATACTACTCAGCCATAATAAAGAATGAAATAATGCCATTTGCAGCAACATGGATGGAACTAGAGACTCTCATACTGAGTGAAGTCAGAAAGAGAAAGCCAAATAGCATATGATATCACTTATATCTGGAATCTAATATACAGCACAAAGGAACCTTTCCACAGAAAAGAAAATCATGGACTTGGAGAATAGACTTGTGGTTGCTAAGGGGTATGGGGAGAGAGTGGGGTGGATTGGGAGCTTGGGGTTAATAGACGCAAACTATTGCCTTTGGGATGGATAAGCAATGAGATCCTGCTGTGTAGCCCTGGGAACAATATCTAGTCACTTATGATGGAGTCTGATAACACGAGAAAATAGAATGTGTACATGTATGTATAACTGGATCACCATGCTGTACAGTAGAAAAAAAATTGTATTTGGAAAATAACAATTAAAAGAGTAAAATAAAATAAAATAATATGATCCTTGGGGGAAAAAAAAAAAAAAAGGAAATCAGGAGCAGTAATTACCTGGGCATGTAAAGGACTCTCTCAGCCACCACGAAACCCACCCTGAAGAAGAGGTTGCTGGCTGGGATGAACGGGAAAACCAGGAACAACAAGCCCATCAAAACTTCCCTGTGCTCCAGTCTCTGAAACACACAATAGTGGAGGGCAAATTAATCTGGGTTTAATTCCACTTCAGTCAGCATTTTAACCATCTCTTTCATTTTCAGGTTCTCATTGAAGGAATGAATAAATCAGGCCAATGCAAACCCTTTAATCAATGTGCTGAATTCAGTGCAGAAAACCCTCAGGCTAAAACCTCTGGCTTGTGGAAATATTCACATGTACCCCTGACACACATTTGCCTCCCAGAAACACTGGCTATTTCCAGAACACGATCAGTGGCTATTACTTTTTGCTGGCCCTACAGCAACCCTACTCTTGGTCTGGCCCTTTTCCAAACCCTTGTGTCCCCAGGAAACTCTTTCCAAGGAGCTAAGCCTCTGGGAAGGATCAAGCTCCCTAAGGCATCAAGGAGACATTGTCCTCTCACGTTAAAAACAAAGCAAACAGAAAAACAAGCAAACAAACAAAAAAGAACCCCACACAGAGACCACCAGGAGAGGCAAAGCTTAGCATGAACGGAGTTAAGTGCAAATGGTGAAATCTGGGGGGCCAGTGAGGGAGCTCATTTGAGCAGAGTGTTTTTAGCCTCTTTCAAATTAAATCAGTAAGCAAGTATTTATTCCATAAAAATTTCTGAAATTAAAATTCATTACAATAGTCCATTAAGCTGAAAAAAATCCTTCTCTTATATTGTATATATCTCTTGTATCGTATACATTAATTTGTAAAGATTTTTGTCACGTAATTCACATCAAAATTTTCTACTTATCACAATAATATGTTGTAAAGGTCACTGTAAAAAGCAGTTTCTATTTCCAAATAGAAACATTTTAAGGGAAGCCTATTTAAAACAAACCATAATGTACAGAACAGCATTATTTTTTCTTTTTAAAACAAGTTTAAGAAACCCAAATAGAACTTTCCATACTACAGTTTTAAATGTTTCTTATAAACATCATCTATTTAATAATTATAAAAGACTAAACAAAGGAATTTCAGAAATATAAATAAGACTCCCTAATACAAACTACTAAAACTTTAAGTAGAAAAAGTAAAGGATTTTAAACATTTTCAGACATCTGTCACCTGGATTTTATTAAAATCTTTGCTTTGGTGACCACAACATATTGAGTATTAAGATTTCTGAGAGCAATTCCAAATAACCAAATGTGATTAGGACAATTTCCCTTAAACAATTAATGGTTCTGTCAGTAATGATCTCAATTTTTACCTAAAGTAATCATAACCTTTAGATGAAAGAAAAAGCAGGGAAAAAAAAACCAAAAAAACAAGTATAACAAGCAAAACAAGTCTTCAATTCAAATGGATGCAATAATGCTATACTTTCTATGACCTATTTATTTATTTATTTATTTATTTGGCTCTTTGCCTTTTCTAGGGTGGCTCCCACGGCATATGGAGGTTCCCAGGCTAGGGGTCGAATTGGAGCTGTAGCTGCCGGCCTACACCAGAGCCACAGCAACGCAGGATCTGAGCCTCGTCTGCAACCTACACCACAGCTCACGGCAATGCCGGATTCTTAACCCCCTGAGCAAGGCCAGGGATCGAACCCAAAACCTCGTGGTTCCTAGTTGGATTCATTAACCACTGAGCTAGGATGGGAACTCCTCTATGACCCATTTAAACTGAGGGGAAAAAACAGGTGCAAAGTGGCAAGTTCATTATATTTAAAAGTTGCAAGCTATCTTTGTAATTCTTTGCATTTACAAAGTATATTTCAGTTCAAGAACTTAAAGTTTACATAATATTAAAGAGAATAAATACCTTCATAAGAACCTTGTGATATCAATTTCTTGCTGAAATTAAAAATAAATCCTCGAGAATGAGTGTCTTATCAGATGTTCCTCATGAACTCTGAGCTTATTATTGAGTACGGGGTTGGTGTTCTCTTCACATGCAACTCTTTTCAAAAGCTTATATATTTTTTACAAAAGTATTCACGTATCTTCCTACAGAAATTTCTAAAGAGAATTTAATAGATTCTATTTATTAATCCTATAGAATTAAGAAGAATGTGGTATAAACAGAACTCCAATTGGGCTGTGAATCCATGTCCCTGAAACTCTTTTTTTTCCAATAAGCTGCCTCCCCGCCCTTCACTGTGGTTATTCAAGAGCAGCCCTCACTGCAGATTCAAAAGAGGCATCGCCGTCACACCCCCAGTATCACCTCTTCTCCCCTGATCCAAGGCCCTTTGTTACTGTGGTGGCAGCATGTGTTTATGTCCTTTACTCAGCAGAATCCCGAGTGCTCAGGAGCCAGGAAGTTGGGAGAATGGGAGAAGGCAGGTGTCCAGGGATGGCACATGCCCACTAGTGTTGCCTCCCTTCTCCTTCCAGAGCCCCTGAGTGGGCGGGTCCCCGAGCATGTGCTGCAACTAGAGATGGGACTTCAGGCCCTGCATGTTTCTGATTCCTTCATGGCATCACCCCAGTTGTAATTACATATTCCTCTGTTTGCTCACTTTCTTTAATGTCTCCACGAGACTCTAAGTTCTATGAGAACAGGGTCAGGTGAGTTCACTGGCTCATGATTTGTGCCCAGTTCAGTGCCTGGCACTTAGGGGATGTCCAGTAATATTTGTTGGATAAACCAACAAGTGAATAAATGTATAAGGCAAGAAATAAAACTGACTGAGAAAGAAAGAGGATAGAGAGAGGGCTTCCTAATGGAGGTGACAATCTGGGTTTGAAATTTTGTTTTATTATTATTATTGTCTTTTTTTGTCTTTTAGGGCAAACCGGAGGCATATAGAGGTTCCCAGGCTAGGAGTCTGCCGGCCTACACCAGAGTCACAGCAACGTGGGATCTGAGCCACATCTCCGACCTACACCACAGCTCACAGCAACGCCAGATCCTTAATCCACTGAGCAAGGTCAGGGATCAAACCCACACCCTCATGGATGCTAGTCGGATTTGTTAACCACTAAGCCATGATGGGAACTCCTAAAAAAAATTTTTTTTTTTGTCTTTTTAGGGCTGCACCCAGGGCATATGGGAGTTCCTGGGCTAGGTGCTGACCTGCACCACAGCCACAGCAACACCAGGTCCACGCTACGTTTGCAACCTACACTATAGCTCATGGCAATATTGGATCCTTAACCCACTGAGCGAGGCCAGGGATCAAACCCACAACCTAAGGGTTCCTAGTCGGATTCATTTCTGCAGCACCACCATGGAAACTCCCTGGGTTTGAAAACTGAAGAAAGGATCTCAAGGTAAATGTGGTGGTGTTTGGGGGAGGGGGAGGTGATCCTAGCCAGGTGTATTCCAAGCAAAAGATACAGGAAGTAGAAAGCAAGGAATAACCCTGTACATGTTGGCAAGTGACAAATGATGAGGGTCATTTGCGTGGGGCTGACCTTCACCTAGAGACAACAAAGAGCAGCTAAGGGGTCTCACACAGAAAAGTCAGAAAACACACTTTAGGTTACCAAAGGGGAATGACGGGGAGGGATAAATTAAGAGTTAGGAATTAATACACACACACACATATATATATATACTATATATATATACACACACACTATATATTATATATACACACACTATATATACACACACACACACACAGACTATATATATACACACACACACTCTACCATATATAAGATAGATAGACAACAAGCATCTACTGGATAGTACAGGCGACTCCACCCAATATCCTGTTAACAACCTATATGGGAAAAGAATCTGAAAAGGAATGAACATATGAAAAACTGAATCACTTTTCTGTGCACCTGAAACTAACACAACACTGTACATCAAGTATACTCCAACATAAAATGAAACCTAAATTCCACCGAAAAAAAACTTTAAAAAAAAGGTCAGTCCATGTCCAGAAGTCTATGTCCAAATTCCAGCTGTGCCCCTGCCATGAACACACCCTTAGACACCTTGAGCAGGCGTGTGATTAGCCCCTCATGGCCTCAACCATCAAATGAGACTAAGTGAGGCTGGCAGCTCGGTGGGGCTGGATCTGCACAGTTTTCTTGATCCAAGAAAGTCCCTGTCATTGGAGTTGTCAGTTGTGAGTGCAGAGGTCACCACCCCACACTGCTACCAGAGGGGGGCTGTCTTCTGGGGTGTTTTCTTTGTTTTCAAAACATTCACTTGAAGATGGTGCCCAAACTCTATGAAGTTTCTTTTTTTTTTTTTGTCTTTTTGCCATTTCTTGGGCCGCTCCCATGGCATATGGGAGGTTCCCAGACTAGGGGTCTAATCGGAGCTGTAGCTGCCAGCCTATGCCAGAGCACAGCAACGCGGGATCCGAGCTGCGTCTGCGACCTACACCACAGCTCATGGCAACGCCAGATCCTTAACCCACTGAGCAAGGCCAGGGATCGAACCTGCATCCTCATGGTCCTAGTCAGATTTGTTAACCACTGTGCAACGACAGGAACTCCCAATTGCATATCTTGTTGAACTGCATTTTTTTTTTATTTTTATTTAAACCATGCAAGTTGACCAGTCAAGCAGAAAGTTGTAAAGTTAGGTCCTGGATGTGGGCTGAACTTCCAAGAATGAGAAAGACTGGGAAGGAATCCAATTTTGTACCCTGTGGATCACAAATGTGACAAAGTTGGCTAAATAATTTATAGCTTATTTCAACCCAATGGATTCAGATGAAGCAAACAAAAAACTATGGGTGGTGGAAAAAGAGAAAATGTGCGGCATTTTCCAAAGTACATAATGTGCATTCCCATCTAGGAAAAGAGGCAAATGGAAATTTACTTATTCCAAATGCATTAGGGGATGAAAAGATATGAGAATTAAACCAGCTGCTAATGCAGCCATTAATAACACATGTTATTTGTCAGATGAGCTGTGTGGCTTCAGAAAAATTAAATGACTTCTCTGAGTCTAAATCTGACAATCAGTTAAACAAAAGAAAGGATTGATACCTATTTTATCTGTAGGAAAAATGTGATAGATTCACTCTGACAGGTGTTAGGCTTGATTCTTTTTCTGGTTCAGGAGGATACAGAAAAGCATTCCCTTGAGCCGCAAAGAGTTGTAAAGTCTCTGAATAAGCCTCTTAGGATGCCCAGAGAACCACTCAGCTGCCATCGGCACAGCCACAGAAGCCGCTAATGGAAGAGCCGTGATCTTCTCAGAAACATCAATTACCTCAGGGGAACTGCAGCCCCAGAATCTGAGTCTACCCTGGTGGCTTCTGATTCATCCCATCTTCTTCCTACTCCCAGTTTCCTTTTCAAAGAACAAATCACTAATGAGGACACATACACAAGCATGCAGACAGACAGACAAATAGACACACACACAGAGGCACATGCATGTGGCCAGCAGAGTGTGAGAGGAGGACCCCTCCCTGCTCCATTCAACACAGACGACCTCCACTTGCAGGTTTTTCCCTTCCAGAGCAGCAGAGCCTAGACCTCATACAGTAATGACTACCATCACCCTTTTATCATATCTTCTCTCACCTCTAAACAGGTTTCAGAGGAACAGCATGCAGCGTGTTCTCACAGTTCAATGTACATACTGCACCATTACATTTAAGTCCTAAAGATTTGGGGCCAGGAGGGCTCGCAGCTCTACGTTCTAGCTGTGTGCATCTAATTTACCAATTTAAGGGAACCTGATGGTGGTAAAGCTTCTCTTCAGCCCTGGGAGTAAGGCACTTCCAAGTAAGGCATTTCTGATCCCTGGCAGGGATCTCTTTTCTCCTCTGTTTATGGGTCTACTTCCTTGATGGGTCTGTTTATGGGTCTGCCTTCCTTGATGGGACTCACCCTCTCATTTAAATTTATCTTGGAGTTCCCATCGTGGCTCAGCAAAAACAAATCCGACTAGTATTTATGAGGACACAGGTTTGATCCCTGGCCTCGCTCAGTGGTTTAAGGATCCAGTGTTGCCATGAGCTGTGGTATAGGTCACAGCTGTGGTTTGGATCTGGTGGTGTTGTCAGTGGCAGTGGTGTAGGCCAGCAGCTACAGCCCCGATTCTACCCTAGCCTGGGAACCTCCATATGCTGCCAGTACAGCCTTAAAAGGACCAAAAAAAAAAAAAAAAGAAAGACAAAAAAAATTATCTAGATACCTGGCACATACATAATTGGCATTTAATAAATGTGTGGAAAGATTAGCGACGGAAAGATTAGCGACGGAAGCTGCATGTCTGTCACAGGGGTTGTTAAGCATGCCTCTGGCCATTTTAGAGACTTCTCACTAAGGAAACCTTATACTTTTTGTAACCCTCTGAAACACTGTATTTGAAACATGAATTTGAGGTGAAAAGTCCTCAGTCCTTGATATGCAAAGAATCTTGTAAGGGTCTGATGGAGCTACAATAGCACTGAGTACTTTTCATCAGGGTACATGCATGCATTCTACACTTCTTAATTCCACACACTGCTACTTACTACTGCTTGTGCTCTCAAGGTCACTGGGACTTTTGCACTCAGCAAAAGTGACCATCTTTCATGTTACTGACATTCAGTTTTAATTTCTGAATTTTTTTTTTTTTTTTTTTGGTCACGCCCGCAGCATGTAAAACTTTCCACACAAGTATCGAGTCCGCACCACAGCAATGTCAGGTCCTTAACCCTGGTGCCACAAGGGACCACCTATTTTTGAACATTTCAATGTCTTAAAATATTTGATAACTTATTATTATGGAAATTCTTTTGCTTTTTTCTGACTTGTCTGTGGCATGTGGAAGTTCTCAGGTCAGGGACAGAACCTGAGCCACAGCAGTGGCCCAAGCCATTACAGTGACAATGCCCAATCTTTAATGTGCTGTGCCATAAGAGAACTCCATGTTCTTTTTATTTGAAGAAGACAAGTTTTTTAATCAACTGAAATCCCCATGGCTTTATCTGACTCCATAGTCCTGCCTCATCTCGTGTTCTGAATCCCAGTTATTGAGCTGGGCAGGGGGGTGCTGGGGCAGTGAACTAGGTTCAACCTCCCACAAAGTGACTCTCAAATCGCTGCCATGCAGCAGGCAGCCCAGATTCATTCCAGTCAGTCTAAATAAATTGTTTAATGTTCACCACAATTCCGTGGAGGTGAATATAATTATTTTACCTGTGGTAAACTCATATATCCAAGACCTTTGGGTCCTTCACAAACAGCTCTGACTACAAATCAGCAAAACTGTCAGGGGGCTTGTTGCCTTATTTCTGTAAGAAATTCTCCTCAAGGCTGCACAGGCCTTCAGGTCTCCCTTCTGCAAAACTTAAGAACCTGAGCTCTTCCTGTGCTGCTTGTGTACATTTTAAGAATTTTACTGAAGCCCAACACCCCTATTGCTGTCCCCAGGAAAGTCACTGGTGAGACTCTACTTGAGCAAATTAGAGGTTCAGGTTTATTTAAAACAGCATGAGCTCTGAATCTATAAAAAGCCTTTAGATATTCTTGAGGATGATGATCATACATCAAATGGATGGAGAACTGATCTCAAAACACTAAGTCAGAAGTCAAGGAGAATGCTTTCAAGACCAGAATGGCAAGGGCTGTCCCAGAGGAAGGACAGGAAGAGCCTGGCTGTTTGGAGTAACAGGATTCTGTTTGACCTCTGCACAAATGTACTTTGAATTTCATCCCTCTGACTACCTTCTTGTCTACCTGCTCTTTTTTTTAAAGGCTTGTACTTGTGGCATATGGACGTTCCCCAGCCAGGTACTGAATGTGAACCACAGCTGTGACTTATGCCGCAGCTGTGGCAATGTTGGATCCTGCACCTCCACAGCAACCTGAGCCACTGCAGTAAGATTCTTTTTTTTTTTTTTTTTCTTTTTAGGGCCGCACCTATAGCTTATGGAAGGTTCCCAGGCTAGGGGTCAAATGGGGGCTGCAGCTGCTAGTCTATGCTACAGCCATAGCGACACCAGATCCAAATGGCAACTGTGACCTTCGCTGCAAGTTTACAGCAAGGCCAGATCCTTAACCCACTGAGTGAGGCTAGCACTCAAACCCACATCCTCGTGGACACTAGTCGGTTCTTAACCTGCTGAGCCAAAACGAGAACTCCTGCAGTCTGATTCTTAACCCACAGGGGTCTCCTGATCTTCACTGTTGTCTGTATTATTTTCCTTTGGATTTTACAGCCCCTCCCTGCTCCACCTCTGTCTGCAGTGGCTCAGTTTGTGTGTCTACAGGCATAGCTCCCTCTGGGGATTCTTGCCATGGTTACGGCTCTCACCTGGTACTGGTGACAGTTCCCTCCTTTGACTCTTCGGCCATCTGGTAGGTCTCCCTTGGTAAGTTAGCTCCACTTTGCCCACATCACTGCAAAAGGTCCCTTCATACACTCTTCGATCACCCCACTGGCTGCACCATGTGTTTCCTGCCAGGATTCTGACTGACCAGCTCAGAGTGAAGGAGCACAAGATTGGAAGTAGAGATGTGGGTTCTAAGGAAGGGTCAGAACTCGGCTTTTGAGAGCTGACAGGAGCCAACCCCGGACCACTCCTGACTTGATCCCACCCTTGCATTATTATATTTCCATTATGTTTCAGCCCTTGGGGGAAACCATGCTTTTTTGAGGCCACAGAGGTCATAGAAAATTATAAATACTGTACTGAAACAGTAAAGACAAGTATCAATCTGAGAGAGCTTTTTCTCTGGCAAATGCTACTGAGACCAATCTCTCAATAGCTGGTGAAGCAAAAGTTTTGGATTTTTACTGCTCTTGTGATATCGAAGGCAACAGACCACTTTTTCACGATTGAAACAAGATCTAGCCTCTGAATGCTACATCTGTAACATGAGAGGCAAGAGGAATTCTTGGGACAGCCTTCATGATAAGAGAATAAGAAAAATTGTAAGCTGATTCTCAGAGCCTCAGTCACGGCTGCTGAATTCCTTGGTGATTATACAGTCAACCTGGACCCTAAGTTAGGACCAATGGCCACAGGGTCACCCTGTGACAAGTTAAGGACAGTCCACCCATGACGTGGAGACAATTCACATCTCAACCACTTGCAAATTTTTTCTCCCTAGTCTGAAATCAAGGGAATAAAACAAACTGGGAAAGAAATTGGCTTTGGCTCAGGATCTCAACAGCAAAGCTGCCAACCCACACACTCCTTGGCTCAAGCTGGTGATATCACTTATTCATTTTCATATGCTCTAAAATTTACTTATAAATGCACAGGGAAAAAACTTTAAGGGGGAAATGAATGAAGACATTATATCTCCTCAGAGACAAAAGGAGATTTGCACACTCTAATTAAATACTGCTTTTTAAATACTGCTAATTTAAATACTGCTTTTTCCCATGCCAAGCTTTCTTCACAAGGAGCCCTGCCAGAGGCACAAGTGAATAGAGAGCCAAAGGCAGATAAAAATCAGCACATTCATAAACAGACACTTTCGATGTCTGGCCTTTGGTTCTTCTTTTTTTTTTTGCACCAAGTTTTTTGTTTGCTTTATTTTCACTTGATAGTTTGAATTTCCCTGCCAACACGAGTTCCTGGGGTTGAAACTTCTTATCTCAAGAGAGCACACAACTACAATGTTTTCAGAGTCAACTCAGGTGGAAGAGTGAAGCTCTTAGATTGTTTTACTCAAGTGAGCCAAAACTAATTCATATCTTTATTTGAAAATGTATGCTTACATTCTGTGTTAAAATGTTTCAAGAAAATTAAAGTAAAACCCTTTGAAAAGACACTTTAGAAGAGGCATGAATGGAAAAATATCAGTCTAGTGTGAGAAACACTACTCCCCTCAATAATCAAGCACTAGGAAGGAGTTGAGGGAATTAAGGAAATGAGAAAAATGCTGTTCAAAAGTATTTTCCTGCTTAGAATAAAACTATTACAGAAATTTATAGTCATGGGAGAAGTAGAGAAATGAAGCTTCTTTATTTCTATTTGCAGTTTTGAACAAAAATGGAAAAGGCACAAGAAAGTTATGAGATTTTTTTTGGCCACTCCCACAGCATGCAGAAGTACCCCTGCCAGGGATCAACTCAAGCCACAGTAGTGACAATACCAGATCCTTTACCCACTGAGACACTAGGGAACTCTGCTATGAATTTTTCTTTCTTTTTTTTTTGGTCTTTTTGCCATTTTCTTGGGCCGCTCTCGTGGCATATGGAGGTTCCCAGGCTAGGGGTTGAATCGGAGCTGTAGCCACCAGCCTACGCCAGAGCCACAGCAACGCTGGATCCGAGCCGCGTCTGCAACCTACACCACAGCTCACGGCAATGCTGGATCGTTAACCCACTGAGCCAGGGCAGGGATCGAACCCGCAACCTCATGGTTCCTAGTCGGGTTCGTTAACCACTGCACCACGACGGGAACTCCTGAATTTTTTTTTTTTTTTTAAGAGTGAGGAATGCTAGAGGAAGACATGTGCTATAAGAGAGACACATGCAGAAGGGGAAATAAAAGCCACCTGAGAAGCTGCAAATGGTAGTGGGTAAAGGAAGAAGAAGTGACTCTCAAGCCCATACCATATGCCAGACATCTGCTTTAGATGGTCTCACTGACATTTTATGATAATATTACAATGTAGGTAATCCCGGTTTTATACATGAGGAAATTGAGGCTCAGAGGGCTTAAGACGCATATCTAAGTTGATCCAATTAGTGAGAAATTAGGATTTCAAACTGAGGTCCCATTCACTTGAAAGCCTGCCCTTTCCCCACAGTCCATGCAGCTTTGGGATCCAAATCTAATGTCAAGTGTGCATGGGGGTGAGTTCCTGCCTCCCAGTTCTGCAGCAGAAACACACTGAGAGCAGAGAAGACCCAGCGATTTGGAGATTGCCTAGTAAGTAAGGCATCGCTGAGCTGGTCCAGAAATCAGCTAGTCCAGAAATCTTACCCCTGAGGCCTGCAACAGAGGGCACCACTGATTCCCTTTGCTCAATAAATATAGACACATGTGGCTCAGCGGTTTAGGACACAGATGTGGTGTCTGTAAGGATGTGGGTTCAATCCCTGGCCTTGCTCTGGAGTTTAAGTATCCCGTGTTGTCACCAGCTGCGGTGTAGGATGCAAATGCAGGTCATCCTGTTGTTGTGGCTGTGGCGGAGAACTCAGCTGCAGATTCAACTGGATCCCTAGCCCTGGAACTTCCATAAGCTGTAGGTGCAGCCATAAAAGAAAGAGAAAAAAGCAGATGTATGTATTCTACAGTCTTCAGGGATGCAGCGGGATGTGCTGCACAGAATATATGTTCCTTGTCAAGTGTTCTGTTTCAATAAGGGGTTTCAGATGGCCCACCTCCTGACTCTGCACTGACAACCAGCTTCTGGAAAAAGGGACATAACCATGTCCCCAGCCACAACAGGGCAAGGCATCGTTTATTTCACTGACCTTGGTCACTGAATTCTAAGTCACATAATTTATTTAAGAACTCTTGAGGAGAGGATAATGATTATTTTTAACATAAGAAATCAAGTATTATAATGAAAGCGCCCTTATTTTTTTTTTCCTTTTCCTTTTTAATAGCCGTACCTGCGGCATATGGAATTTTTATGGGCCAGGGATTGAACCAGAGCTATGGCTGCCAGTCTACACCACAGCCACAGAACACTGGATCCTATGCTGCATCTGCAAACTACACTGAGGCTTGTGACAATGCCCGATCCTTAACCCACTGAACAAGGCTCAAACCGGAATCCTCACAGAGACATCGGGTCCTTAACCTGCTGAGCCACAATGGGAACTCTGAAATTGCCCTTCTAATTAAGGATAATAAGAGAACATTCATATTCTGGGGGCCACAGAGGCAAAATGAACAAGCTGAGTGGACAAATGCCTTCTAACTTTTTAATCTACACATGCTCTGTAGCTTATTGCTCTAACCTCCATTTTTAACGTTCATCTATTTATCTAATACTGTTTATGTATCAATCTTGTAGGAATGTAACACTGTGATACCCACTTACTCTTCCCCTTTTCTTTTAACCTTTGACCCAGCAAGTATTTTCCCCATCTTACTTGTCTGCAGTGTGAGGGAATAAAACTGCACACTTACCAGAAAAAAAATTGTTTTGATTTATTTTTAATTGAAGTATAGTCGATGTACAATATTATGTGTTATAGTTATACAATATGGTGATTACTAATTTTAAAAAGGTTATGCTCCATTTATAGTTATTATAAAATATTGGCTATATTCCCTGTGTTGTACAATACATACTTATAGCTTATTAATACATAATAGTTTGCAACTCTTAATCCCCTACCCCTATATTCCCTCTTCCTGCTTCCCTCTCCCCACTGGTAACAACTAGTTTGTTTTAATTTTTTTTTTGTCTTTTGTTGTTGTTGTTATTGTTGTTGTTGTTGCTATTTCTTGGGCCGCTCCCACGGCATATGGAGGTTCCCAGGCTAGGGGTTGAATCGGAGCTGTAGCCACCAGCCTACGCCAGAGCCACAGCAACGCTGGATCCGAGCCGCGTCTGCAACCTACACCACAGCTCACGGCAACGCCGGATCATTAACCCACTGAGCAAGGGCAGGGACCGAACCCGCAACCTCATGGTTCCTAGTCGGATTCGTTAACCACTGCGCCACGACGGGAACTCCTAATTTTTTTTATTTTTTATTTTTTTAAGACCAGAATTCCAGCATATGAAAGTTTCTGGGCTGGGGATTGAATCCAAACTGCAGCTGTGGCAATGCCAGATCTTTTAACCCGCTGCTTGGGGCCAGGATGGAACCTGCACCTCTCCAGCACCTGTAGTCGCTGCAGTTGGATTTCTTAGCCCACTTTGCCACAGCCGGAACTCCTGCTGTATTTTTAGATTTCACATATAAGTGATATCATACAGTATTTGTCTTTCTAAGGTAGTCACTTACTCTTGTTAACATCTGTTTTATATATATATATATATATATATATGTATATCAGGTATTCACTCAGGAGGGTGAACTCAGGAGGTCCAAAGAGTGACATTACTTTAGGAGACATGCGGCCATATGTGTTGAGACCAAAGCTAGCTGGGTGAACTCAAGAGAACGGAGGAGCTGGGGGGAGGTACCAGGAGCCCCATCAGATACCTCTGGCTTCAAGGGAGGCCCCATCCAGAGGAGGTCAGCAGTGCACTAGACAGGGTGCGGGTGAGAGCCAAGGAGAGAAAATGTCAACAGAAGCTCAGTCTTGTGCCTGGAGCTTGTCCAGGGCAAAGAGGGGAAGCATTGACTGAAGCGGCTCAGGTCTTCTTCCATCATGCTCACTACATCCAGCTCTGGTTAGCAAAACAAAGATGATGCAAGCGATGCCACCAAATCCTCGGTCAAGAACACTAACTTAATAAGGTCATCTTAGGTCTAGGGACAACTAACCAACTTTTTCCCCTCTGTAAAAATTCAATTAAGAATAGGATCGGTGGTGTCTCTGCAGCACCAGGACACAGGTTTGATCCCTGACTAGGCACAAGGGGTTGAAGGATCCGGCATTGCCATGGCTGTGGCTTAGGTCACAAATGTGACTCAGATCTGATTCTTGATCCAGGACTTCATATACCAAAGGGCGGCCAAAAAAAAAAAAAAAAAGATGGATTTAACCACATGAGTGAAGTCGTATGTGTGAATTTAGATTTGATGAAGAGGAAACAGAGGCAGGGAATAAATTTGATGCATTTTCATAAATAGTTTTGTTCCTATGGAAATATACATGGTCTTCTATCTATGACTACCATCCAAATATTTCTAAGATGTCCCTTTGCCAAAACTTTCCAAAGCAGGACTCTGTATAGTGTCCTGCTGAACAGAAAACAAGTGTATACTTGTTTTCTGTTCAGAAAGAGACTAGATTTTTACTTTTTCACACAGTGAGTCAAACTCCTAAGTATGATTCATCCACCACTTGGGAATGTCATGCAGAAGACATTCCTTGCCTCTGTAATCTAAAATGAGTAAGAGGAGGAGTTCCTGCTGTGGTTCAGCAGTAATGAGCCCGACTAGAATCCATGAGGACGCAGGTTTGATCCCTGGGCCTTGTGCAGTGGGTTAAAGGACCTGGCGTTGACATGACCCGTGTCTGTGGCACTGCAGACACGGCTTGGATCTGGCATTGCTGTGGCTGCAGTGTAGGCCCGCAGGCAGCTGCAGCTCCAATTTGACCCCTAGCCTAGGAACTTCCATGTGCCGTGGGTGTGGCCCTAACAAGATAAATAAATAAATAAATAAATAGGGACAAGGAACCACAAAAATCTAACACAATTTCACACAGTAAAGATGCCAATATTTTAGAGCAGCATTTCTTAAAGACAGTAATTCACCATACTCTATTAAAAAAATTACTGAGAAATGTTTGGTTTAGTTCAAGGTTACAAGATAAGAAAGTAATGAGAAATTTAGTAAGCTTCTCTCTTAACAGCTAAAAAAAGTGGGTTTTATTTGCCCAGTTGAGCTTCTGATGTAACTGGTATTAATAATGGTTCTGTTTTTGCTATGTGTCAGTGTTCTCATCCAAAACCAAAATATCTTCTATCATCAAAATATGTTGCATCTCACTGGGTAAAACTCCACTTTTCTGCTTCTGAAACCTATGGGGATAGAAGCCCAATGGATCATTCTGTTTTATCAGAAGTTGTTGAAACCTCATTTTACAAGTAACGTAATTAAATAATGCTCTTCCTTCACTGAACAGCCTAGCTATACAGCCTAAACGGGCAAATTTAAGGGACTAATGAAAGCAAAAAGTAAAAAAAAAAGAAAAAAGAAAAGAAACAAAGACCCTATGTTTTCAAATAGCCTCAGAATCTTGTCATTTTCCAAGTTCAGACATTCCAAACCTATTATCATTGTCTCCTTAGGTCTGCTCTCCACCAAATAGCAACAACATAAATCTCTAAAGTGTATATAAGAGAGAAGGAGCTTAACATGATCTATATGAGGCTGGACATAAAGATAAAAGTAAGAATGTGACCATATAATAACTGGGAGTCATTTTTTCCCCTCCTGGGAAATTCTTACAAGGTAAAAGAAAATATATTTTTGACAGAAAAAAGGTTAAAACTGTTTCTCCAACAAGCCTTGGTGTTGAATTATTCCCGAAGTGAAGACATCTTCAGGGTGAGCACCTAAATCAATAGAAGGCAGAAAACGAGAGTTCACTGGCCAAAGTCACTCACATCAATAGGGATTGTAGTGTCTTGGAATGGAGGGAATTTTCCAGGCAATGCCAGGGAGACTGACATTAATAAATGTTCTTTCCAGTTAATCGCTTTTTAATGCCAAAAATGAGGGTACTAGGGTCACAAACTGCCCAGGACAATTTGGCCACTGAAAGCTGCTGTCCTTCTATAAATACTGCTGGCCTCTGCCAATCAGAACCAGTCAGGATACAAAAATGAAAGCATGTTTTACATGAAATTCTGCCAAAAATACAACCACTTATTAGCAGCCACGCACTGGCTTATCGAGATGCTCCAGGAAGTCTCTTCTCTATCCTCTAGCCATCCCATAAGAAACTTCCACGAAAGGAATTATGTTTCTACAGGAAGGACAGTTCACTTTTTTTTTAAATGATTTTTATTTTTTCCATTATAGCTGGTTTACAGTGTTCTGTCAATTTTCTACTGTACAGCAAGGTGACCCAGTCACACATACACATATACATTCCTTTTTCTCATGTTATCATATTCCGTCATAAGTGACTAGATATAGTTCCCAGTGCTACACAGCAGGATCTCATTGCTTATCCATTCCAAAGGCAATAGTTTGCATCTATTAACCACAAATTCCCAGTCCATCCCACTCCCTCCCCCTCCAACTTGGCAACCACAAGTCTATTCTCCATGTCCATGATTTTCTTTTCCATGGAAAGGTTCATTTGTGCCATATATTAGTTTTCAGATATGTGACATCATACGATATTTGTCGTTCTCTTTCTGACTTACTTCACTCAGTATGAGAGTCTCTAGTTCCATCCATGTTGTTGCAAATGACATTATTTTGTTCTTTTTTATGGCTGAGTAGTATTCCATTGTGTATATATACCACATCTTCTTAATTCATTCATCTGTTGATGGACATTTAGGTTGTTTCCATGTCTTGGCTATTGTGAATAGTGCTGCAATGAACATACAGGTGCATGCGTCTTTTTCAGGAAAGTTTTGTCCAGATATATGACCAAGAATGGGATTGCTGGGTCATATCGTAGTTCTATATTTAGTTTTCTGAGGTACCTCCACACTGTTTTCCATAGTGGTTGTACCACTTCCACTCAAGTAAGGCACAGAGTCAAACACCTTCTTTTGAAATCGACAGTGAAGCAGATAAAGATACAGTTTTTAACCTTCTCCAGTTACAAGGAATATTACCTGTGCAGGGATGGATGAAATGTCACTTTGGTCTTACTTTGGAAACTGTCACTTAACATATGGATGGATCAGCTACTCCAGTGAGACTTACTTCCCCAAACAATGACATCTGTGGATGGCCATGCAGTGTCCTCAAACCATCGTGAGCCTTAGCAGTCATTGCATCAAATACTCACATCTGCATTTTATTTCTTTAAATTTTTCTGAAGTATAGTTGGTTTATAATGTTGTATTAATTTCTGTTATACAGCAAAGTGACTCAATTATACACATATATTTTTTTCATACTCTTTTCCATTATGGTTTATCACAGGATATTAAATATAGTTCCCTGTGCTATATAGTAATACTTTGTTGTTTATTCCTTCCATATGTATTAGTCTGCATCTACTAACCCCAAACTCCTAGTCCATCTCTCCCCAATCCCCTCCCCCTTGGCAACCACAAGTCTGTTCTCTAAGTCTGTAAATCTGTTTCTGTTTTGTAGATAGGTTCATTTGTATCATATTTTAGATTCCATGTACAAGTGATATTACATGGTATTTGTCATCTTTTTAAACAATTTTATTGAAGCATAGTTGATTTATAATGTTGTAGGAGTCACATCTGCATTTCTATTTACAGCCTCAGTGTAATGAAAGGCTCCAGGAATCAGTTCTAAGATCTTACCTTCCATTTTCTGATGACTGTTGAAAACTACAATTCCAAAAGAAATGGTTTCAAAGGAATTCATTTTCAGGTGGCATTGATAAAGGGATAATAATACGAAAATTGTTTTGGCGATGCTGTGGTGGTGGCTATTGCTTGCAAAGGTACAAGTATGGCAGCAAGAAAGTATTCAAACTCTGCCTAAGGATGGACTCTGACAATTCACTTAGCCACCTACCCTGATATCTCTAAGTTAATACTTCCCAAAACATGTTACCAGAACACTGATCTTGCAAGAAGTCCCTAAAAATGCTTTCAAATTCAAAAGAATTTGAAAAATGCCATTTACTATACACCCTATTTGGAAACTCAAAAGGTTGCTTAGAGCACAGTGAAGACTTTGTGAATTTCACCAGTAAAGAAAAATATGCCTAACTTCTCTAAACCTAGTGCTTTTGAAATGCAGAATCTTTATCTAGAGTAACCTTACTTAATATACCTGCATGATGCTACAACATATTTTGAGAAATGCTGGTATAAACTGCTCAAGGAGAATGAAGTTAAAAAGAAAAGCTTCTGCCTTAGGAGTTTCTATAACCTGTCCCCCCAACATCATCTCACTGTCTGCCAAACAGAAACATTTCCTTATATCTCATCTATAGCCTTCATGCTACAGCTGAAACACATGCAGACCTGAGAATCTGTTGGTTTCAAGGGAAAAACGAAGAAGACTATGAATGGATAGATAAACTGGGACAGAGTTGCAACCCCTACTGAAAATGAAAACAAAATGAAACCAACCGTTAAAGCGCCATACCTGGGGGAGGGGATGTCCACTGCTTAATGTCCATTCTCAAAAGATAACTCATTGTTGAGGTCATTATCAGGAAAGCCGAGCCTCACCAACCCCTCTCATCCCCTCAAATTTTACTTTTACAAGTATGTCCCAATATTATAAACAATATGCAAAATACCTTCACATCTCAAGATACCCTATGAGAATATAATTAAGAATCATTACCAAATAAATTCCTCTTAAATATAACTTTGTGACACTTCCTCTGTAATGCAAGGAAATCACATTAGAGGATTTGGGAAAAGGGTAAGTATAAAGGATAGGAGCAATGGTATTAACTCCTCTAAACATTTCAGATTAATCCAAAGTTTCCTGACCTATGCCACTATTTATTGCAAGTCACTAGTCTGATACACAGTCTGTAAGAAAAAAACCAAGTACAATTTTCAGCCTATTGTCCTCCTGGCATATAAACATTCACTGTTCATGGAAGAGAATGGAATAATCAATCTTTGTGGCTTAAATGCTCTTTCTCTCTACTGTGCAAAAATTCCAGCAGAGTGATTATTCTCAGCACAAAGAATGAGAGCAAATTAGTTCACTTTAAAATTCATTGTTAAAAAAAATTCAATCCAATAATGAGTTCCTAGATTGTTCCCTACACGATGCAATGTAAGTGCAGGTATATTCCTTGTGAATAAAGGGTGTGAATAGGAGGAGGTTCAGAATAAGACAAATTCCACATTTAAATTCTCAAAGATGCAAATGAGCTCCTTTATGATAAATAATAAACTACTTGCTGAGGTCTTACATGTCTTATGCCATGAAAACAGGACAAATTAGAAACCTTCTCTAAATTAATCCTCTGATTACTTCTAGAGAAAGAAAACTCTTAGATTCTGAGCCCTAGTCTCCCCATCAACCCTGGACAAGAGCTTATCAAAATTCAAACATCCACTCCCCGAGTTGCTTACCTAGGACACTCTTAACTGGATGTGGAGGTGGCCTGGAAGAGACTGCAATTCATAGTGGTGTCTAACTTAACTCATTTTTACAAAAGAGAGAATTTCTGTTTTCAGTAAGTGGAAAGAGGTACAAGGACAAATATTCAAAGAAGGCCTGCAGAGGGTGGGACGTGGGGCATGGCTGGGGAACAGGAAATAACTGCGGTCTTATTTCTTACATGTGGTAATTTATAGCTTTGTAAGGTCAAAATATGTTCTGGAAAAATTCAATTAAGTGTAAATTTGGTGGTAAC
Source organism: Phacochoerus africanus (assembly GCF_016906955.1). Classification (NCBI taxonomy): domain Eukaryota; kingdom Metazoa; phylum Chordata; class Mammalia; order Artiodactyla; family Suidae; genus Phacochoerus; species Phacochoerus africanus. The sequence continues at coordinate 47,916,056 of NC_062550.1, read as the reverse complement.
AGGATAGATTATGTCCTCCTCCTCCACTGCCCTCCACTGCTCTCAGCTGATAACAAGAGAGAATGACAGAAGGAGGTTTTGATAAATTGGAGGAGAAAGAAAGATTGTAAGCATATATATTGCCTCCAAATTACACCTTCCCCCAAAGCTAGTTAACATTAGCAAAAGAAAGATGTATATGCCTTATAGATACCTTATTGCTTATAAGGCTGCCCCTTTTCCTGCAACCCTCCCCTCCTGCCTTCCACAAACACATCTGCACACAAAAACATTTAAATTCTTTATAAAGGATCTGAATTCTTTCTTCATCTTGTTCTGCTCCATGGCTTGGCCTTATCAACAAGAAAGTCAGATAAAACCATGTAACTGTCAACATAGTCAGAGACCCCATGACAGGAAAAAAGTATGTAGATAGAGACTTAAAAGATCTGGGCTTGATCCTGTATTTACACACACACACACACACACACACACACACACACTCTCTCTCTCTCTCTCTCTCTCTCCATTATCTCTTGGACACCATTTCATTTGGCTCCACCTTGGGCCCACTATCCTGTAGCTTCCCTGCTGTTCTGTGAACTTTCCTGCCTTGGAACCTTGGCATTTGCTTTCCTTCTACTTGAAATACTCCTCCACAAAGAGCCATGAAGCTTCTTCCGTCACTTCCTTCATACCTCTGCTCACATGCCATAATATCTGCGAGGCCAGCCCTGACTTCCTTGCAGCCCTTATCAATGCCAGTCATGTAACAACAAATTTTAAGTGTTTAAGTGCAAGCTCAGTGAAGGCAAGAACTTCTTTTTGTTTGTTTGTTTGCTTTTTAGGCCTGCATGTGCAGCATATGAAGTTCCCAGGCTAAGGGTGGAATTGGAGCTGCAGTTGCCAGCCTACACCACAGCCACAGCAACCCAATGAGTGAGGCCAGGGACTGAACCTGCATCCTCATGGAAACTATTCGGGTTTGTTACTGCTGAGCCACAATGAGAACTCCAAGAACTTCATTTTGTTCGCTGCTATTATCTCAGGAATCAGTAGTCAATCAACACTCAGAGAATTAAAGAGGAAGAAGCAGTGAGGCTAAATAGAACATACTCTCCTCTGAATATAAGCCAGGGCGGCTTTTGCATGATTGAGAATCAATCGAAGGTGAAAATAAAAGAAACATCTTCCATGCTTCCCTGGACTCGGTGTCAATGCTTGTTTATCCAATTGTTTTTCCCCTGGTAATATATTACATAGAATCACTACCTCAAAATTGCAGGAAATAGCCAGAGATTACAAAATAATTTCAACTCAACATATCCATATGCAGTACGCATGATATGCAGTACACATATCATTTGGAAATATTCTAAGTGGAGAGGGCTGTGTTTACTTTGCTGACATTATTACAAACATTTCATCTATTGTTCCTTTTTTAGTACAGAACCAAGTCTATAAAGCAGGACCTCTATTTTCATAAAAGCCTAATTTTACTGTTTATTGTCTTGAAGTCAGAGCCCTTCATGTTCCTAGTAACTAATAATCACACAGAATAAATAGGATCGTCTCCACTTTAAGAGGTTACTTACTAGCAGGAGAATCCGACTTTTAAGTCCTTCCAATGTGTAATTAGATCAAAAACAGAGAGGCAAGACCACATAATCAGGAGCTGGATGCCAAACCTCTGTTTCCAAACTTGGAAACAAGAACATTTACAAAGTCCAACAGCCTAATTACCAGAGGCTTTAGTTAATGTTTGCAAAGAATTTTCAAGATGAAAGCCCTCAGAAGATCTAAATCTTACTACCACCACAGTTGGAATGTTTTGCTAATGTTTTTCCTGATGCAGCAAAGTGATTTAGGAACAAATTCCATGAAAGAAAAGGATTAACAGCCTTCCAAGGAGGAATTTTCCTTGATTCATCATGTTATCAAAGATAGTCTGGGGACGGCCAAGTCTCGCCTTTGGGGCGGGGGGGGGTGGGGTGGGATAGGGGATCTATTGCCATCATGAAGGTCCATCTTTAACATATCTGACCAAGATGACAGCCTGTGGGAACTCCGTACTCCCTTTAATTAGTTAGGAGAGAGTCAAGAGAAACCCAAAATGACATACCAGCCCAGCACTCTACTACATTTACTCCTGAAGATCAATACAATATAGTAGGCATGTCAAACCACAAGGAAAGGCCAGATTCTAATAAAACAAACCTCATATTGACCTCCAAATATTTCATACCAGTACTGAGTATGTGGTCTTTTCATAGGCTTTAGCTGTAGTTCCCTTCAAAAAGAAAAGTCTGGAATCTAGCACATGGCACAAACAAAACTTTCCACAGGAAAGAAACTCATGGACTTGGAGAACAGACTTGTGGTTGCCAAGGGGGAGGGGGAGGGAGTGGGAAGCGCCGGGAATCTGGGGTTAATAAAGGCAAATTATTGCCTTTGGAGTGGATGGGCAATGAGATCCTGCTGTATAGCACTGGGAACTATATATCTAGTCACTTGTGATGGAGCACGATGGAGGATAATGTGAGAAAATGTGTAATTGGGTCACTTTGCTGTATAGCAGAAAATTGACAGAACACTGTAAACCAACTATAATGGAAAAAATAAAAATCATTTAAAAAAAAAGAAAAAAAAAGGTTCAGCATACCAAAAGCTAGAGTTGCTAACTTTTTATGGTGTTATTCATTTAGATAATGTATATTGAGTGGCAAACAATTTTGACAATAAACACTGGATGCAGCAACTCTTGATTTTAGAAATAAGGCATTAAAAAACAGAAAATAATCTCTGTCCCTGTTGGGCTTACTATTCTAGTTGGAGGAACAAAACGCTACATAAAATAAAACTACATAACATTTTAGAAATTGAAGTAGAGTGAAAAAAGTTTAAAAAGTGAAAGGGAGGTAAGAAGTGGAGCAGAGGGTATGTGATCTCATGTTAAATAGGATAGTTGTAATAGGCTTTCCAAAAAGGTGAAATTTGTGCTCATATGAAAATTACCTCAAAATGGATCAAAAACCTAAATACCAGAGCTAACACTATAAAACTCTTAGAAGAAAATAGAAATATTTATGACGTCGAATGTGACAATGGGTTTTTAATTTTGACACCAAAAGCAATGAATAACAAAAGAAAAAAATAAAATAGACTTCATTAAATTAAAAGCTGTTGTGCAACCATTAAAGGATAATATCAAGAATGTGAAACAACAACCTAAAGAATGGGATAAATTATTTCCAAATCCTCTATCTGTTGGGAATTTAATATCCTGAATATATAAAGAATTCTTACAACTCAACAACAAAAAGACAACCCAGGTTTAAAAAAAAAAAAAATGACTTGAATAGACATTTCTCCAAAGAAGATACAAAGATGGCCAATGAGCACATGAAATTATGTCATCACTGATCATTAAAGAAATGCAAATCCAAACCACAATAATATACCTTTTCATGCCCATCAGAACAGCTTTAAACAAAACAATAGGAAATAACAAATGTTGGCAAAGATGTAGAGAAATAGGAACCCTTGTACATTCCTGCTGGGAAAATATAAGGACCCACCAACTGTAGAAAACAGTCCCTCAAAAAGTTAAACAGATAATGTGAGAAAAAAGAATGTATACATGTATGTGTAACTGGGTCACCTTGCTGTACAGCAGAAAAAAAATAATGTATTGGGGAAATTTTTTTAAAAAAGAGAAAAATTTTAAAAAATACTAAAAAAGAAAGACAGAGGAAGGAAAGAAGGAAAGAAAGAATGAATTACCAAGACCTAGCAGTTTCACTCTTAGGTATATACCCAAGAGAAATGAAAATGTATGTCCAACACAGAAACTTATACACCAATGTGTAGAGCAGCATTATTTGTAACAGTCAAAAGGTGGAAACAACCCTAATGTCTATCATCAGACGAGTGGATAAACTAATTCTGGCATATATACCCAATGGAATATTTATTCAGCCATATAAAGGTACAGAGTATTGCTACATTCTCAACTTGGATAAACTTCAAAAATATTATGCAAAGTGAAAGAAATAAGGCACAAGAAGTCATACATTATATTACTGTAATTATTGTGTGTGTATATATATATATCCAAAATAGGCAAATCCATAGAGACAGAAAGCAGATTGCTCCCGCGGCATATGGAGGGAGTGAGTGTGGAGAGTTGAGAGTCATTACTTAATGTGCATGGGGTGTTTTTAATGAGATGATGAAAGAGCTCTGAAATAGAGAGCTGGTAAGTACACAGCATTGTGAACACACTAGGTACCACTAAATTGTACACTTTAGAACGGTTAATTGTATGTTACACAAATTTCATCTCAAAAAAATGTTTTATCAAATATTAGGATCACATATTGTGATTTATATTCTACTTTCAGTTCCGTATTCATTCTAGCCTTTATTTGTAACATTTTAATTTTTTATAAGTATAGCTTTATTGAAATACAATTCATATACAATAGAATTCAGCAATTGTATGTGTATATTTTGTGTATATTTTGGTGAGTCTTAGTAAATACGTCATTCAGCAACCACAACCACAATCAAATTTTAGAAGGCATTCAACACTCCAAAAAGTTCCTTCAAGTCTTTTTACAGTCAATTCCTATCCCCAGGTTTTCTGTCAGTATAATTCTGCCTTTTCTCACCATATGAAATTCTAGAAAAAGCAGAATTATAATGACAGAAATTTCCTATAAATGGAATTATATAGTACATAATCTTAATATGCCTGATTTCTTCCACTCAGCAAGTGTCCGAGGTTCATTAATGTTGTTTCACTATGTGTCAATAAATCATTTGTTCCTTCAAATTTTCAATAATTTACCACATTTAATTTTTCCATTTACAGGGTGAGGTCACTAGATTGTTATGTTTCAGTGAGTATGCTATGAATAAAACTGCTATGAATATTTACTTATAAGATTTCAGTACTGACATAAGTTTCTATCTCTCTTCAGTAGATTTTGAGAAGAATAGCTTATTTTTATGTTTAAGTTTTACTTTGGCTTCACCTGTAGCATGCAAATGGTCCTGGGCCAGGGATAGAACCTGTTGCCACAGCAGCAACCAGAACCATAGCAGTGACAACACTGCATCCTTAACCCCCTGAGCCACCAGGGAACTCCTACGTTTAACTTTTTTTAAAAAAACTGCTGCATATTCTCAAAGTGACTGAGCCATTTTTCATTCTCATCGGTCATGTACGATGGCTCCAGCTATTTCATGTCCTTGGCTAACACTTAGTATTGTGAATCTTTTTTTCTTTGCTTTTTTTAGGACTCCACCTGCAGCATATGGAATTTCCCTGGCTAGGGATTGAATCCCAGCTACAGCTGCAGGCCTACATCACAGCCACAGCAACAAGGCATCTGAGCCACGTCTGAGACCTACACCACAGCTCACCGCAACACCAGATCCTTTAACCCACTGAGCATAGCCAGGAATGGAACCCTCATCCTCATGGATACTAGTCAGGCTCGTTACTGCTGAGCCACAATGAGAACTTCCATGAATATTTTTAATTATAGTCATTCTATAGAAGGTATATGGATGGTTCTCTTTATAGTTTTAATTTGAATTTCCCTAATAACTAATGATGCTGAGTATCTTATCATGTGTTTATTAACCTTTATCTTTTTTTGATGAAGTGTCTATTTGAATCTTCTGCCCATTTTTTTTTGTCTTGTTGTTGTTTGTTGTTGTTGCTATTTCTTGGGCCGCTCCCAGGGCATATGGAGGTTCCCAGGCTAGGGGTCCAATCGGAGCTGTAGCCACCAGCCTACGCCAGAGCCACAGCAACGCGGGATCTGAGCCGCGTCTGCAACCTACACCACAGCTCACGGCAACGCCGGATCGTTAACCCACTGAGCAAGGGCAGGGACCGAACCTGCAACCCCATGGTTCCTAGTAGGATTCGTTAACCACTGCGCCACGACGGGAACTCCATCTTCTGCCCATTTTTAATGAGTCGCCTTCTTATTATTGAATTTTAAGATCTCTTTAAATATCTTGGATCCAAGTCCTTTGTAGTTATATGTTTTGCAAATATTTTCTCCCAATTTGTGGCTTAGCATTTAATTCAATTAACATTCTCTTGAGAAGCAAAGTTTTTAATTCTGATGATGCTCAATCTATCAAACTTCTTTTATAATTTGCACCTTATGTATCCTAAAAAATCATTGCTTGACCAACGTTCCCAAAGATTTTCTTACATATTTCCTTTTAGAATTTTTGGTGTCATTTACTTCTTTTGTTTAGGGTCATGATCTAATTAGAAACACGTTCTAGGAGTTCCCACTGTGGCTCAGCAGTAACTAATCTGACTAGTATCCATGAGGATGCAGGTTTGATCCCTGGCCTTGCTCAGTGGGTTAAGCATCCAGCGTTGCCACGAGCTGTGGAGTAGGACAGCAGCTACAGTTCCAATTCAGCCCCTAGCCTGGGAACTTCCATATGCTGCAAGAGCAGTACGGCCCCAAAAAGCAAACAAACAAACAAATAAGCAAGCAAAAAAAAAGAGAAACACTTTCTAAATGTACAGAATGGGGTAAGATTTAATGTTCACATTATTTTTTTTTTCCTTACAGATAATTTGTTATATTTAAGACTATCCTTGGGAGTTCCCTTCATGGAGCAATGGAAATGAATCCAACTAGAATCCACAAGGATGCAGGTTTGATCCCTGGCCTCGCTCAGTGGGTTGGGGATCTGGTATTGCTGTGAGCTGTGGTGTAGGTTGCAGACGCAGCTCAGATCCTGTCATTACTGTGGCTGTGGCTAGGCCAGCAGCTATAGTTCCAATTCGACCCCTAGCCTGGGAACTTCCATGTTCTGCAACTGCGGCCCTAAAAAGCAATACATGAATAAATAAATAAATACAGATAAAAGACTATCCTTTCCCCATTGAATCATCTTGGTAAGTTTGTCAAAAATAATTGAGCATGCAAGTATGAATTTACATTTGGAATTTGAATTTTTTTTCTTTTTTTACGACCACACCCACGGCATATGGGATTGAATCTAAGCTTGAGCTTCCACCTGTGCTACAGCTGTGGCAACACCAGATCCTTTAACTCACTGCACCAGACTAGGGATCCAACCCACACCTCTACAGCAATTCAAGCCAAGGCAGTCAGATTTTTAACCCATTACAGCACAGCAGGACTCCAAGAATCGGAACTCTATTGCCTATTTCTTTTCCTGATTTTGGGTCATACTCTCCTGTTTCTTTACAGGTCCAGTAATCTGATTAAAAATCAGACATTGTATGTCATACATGGTAGTGACTATTCTATTTCATTCTTTGAAATTTGATGGTTTCCTATTTTAGCATATGATAAACTTGGCTGGACTCAAACTGAAAAATCTGTTTCTCTGCAGGGATGAAATTTTTTGCCCAGGGGGTTTTATCTGTCTGTGTGTTTCTTTTGCCTGGATCCCTGGGGGAATCTGTCTGGTGCCTGTTAGCTTTGTGATCAGCCAGTGATTTCAACAGCGGTTCTATACCGACAACTCAAGCCGTGACGCTTCTGCCCTCAGCCACCCAACCTACGTATGAATAGAATAATTCATTCATGTTTTTCGACAAATAAGTTAAGTCTCCCCCAGCTTTCCATTTTTCTTGTGCTTTTCAGGGTGTTCCATGAGCACATATCGATCTGCAGTCACCCTCAAAAGCACGAAAAGTGTATCAACTCTGCTCTTCTACAGCTCTCTCGCCCCTCCACTCCCCAGATCTCCTTAAATTTCTTGCGGCACTGCTACTCTCCCAAATCAGATCAGCCACCTCTAGCCAGGAAACCTGTAGGATTTTTTTTTTTTTGTCTTTTTGCCATTTCTTGGGCTGCTCCCGCGGCATATGGAGGTTCCCAGGATAGGGGTCTAATCGGAGCTGCAGCCGCCAGCCTACACCAGAGCCACAGCAATGCGGGATCCGAGCTGCGTCTGCATCCTACACCACAGCTCACGGCAACGTAGGAACCTTAACCCACTGAGCAAGACCAGGGATCGAACCCGAAACCTCATGGTTCCTAGTCGGATTCGTTAACCACTGAGCCATGACAGGAACTCCGACCTGTGGGTTTTTAAAACCAGATCCCGGTTTTTTTTTTGGGGGGGGGGTAAAACCAGGTCCCGGTGGGGGAGGGGTTTGGGGGTAAATGGGAATATCCTCAGGCAGGAAGCATCTTACCCCAAGGCAATAGTAGTTTTTAGTAAGCAAATATTTTCAAGTTCTTTGCTGTCTTTGATCATATTTGAAATTATTACATTTAATAACTTCTCCATATTCCAATATTTCTCCAAGTTTCCAATATTAAAACTTTTTTTTTCACACCTGTGGCATATGGAAGTTCCCAGGCTAGGGGTTGAATTGGAACTGCAGCTTCAGGCCTACACCACAGCCATAGCAACAGTGGATCTGAGCTGCAATGTCAGACCCTTAACCCACTGAGTGAGGCCAGGGATCAAACCAGCAGCCTCAGGACACTATGTCAGGTTCTTAACCCATGTCACAAGGGGAACTCCCCCAACATTAAAAATTTTAATAATGTTTTAAACTAATATTTTTTTCAAAGTGAGAATCACCCAACAGCTTACATTAATGTAAGTACAGTCTTAACCATATTTTAAGCCCTTGTGAATATTATCATTATCTCATTTACCATTACATGAAGTCAAACACATTACATCAAAAATTAGTCAACCACTGCAGGAAAAACTTTTCTAATTTGCAAGCATTAAATTCCAGATCCCATTTCTACAGAGTTGGTAGAAATAATAAAAGAAATCCTATAATTAAGGTAGCCATGGTCTGTTAAATCCAAGGTCTTTAAAATATATATTACCTTTCTGGAAAATTTTTAAATGTACAAAAGATTTTTAGACAAAAAAGTAAATTCCGTTTAGACCCACACACCCCTGGGGAGGGAAAAAGCATTAGAGTATAGAGTATCTTTCTTCAAATGAAGAGTTCATTTAGATCTTTAAAAAATTACCTTGAAGGCTGCTAAACAATGAAGGCTCAATAAGGCCATCACAATGGCCAGAAGGATGGTGGCTAAGTTCCGCGTGTCCCATATGGTCTCTACCAGAGGAATACTGCCCACCTGCCAGTCATAGCAGAGGGTAACAGGTGCAAGCAGAAGCCACATGTTGAAGGCCAAGAGGTAGGAATAGGTAAGGAATCTACAAAGAGAAGAATAATCACTGAAACACAACTCAAGATCCATTCACCACATTTCTATTAAATAGCATTTCTATATCATCAACCTTATATGAAAGAAAAGGGAAGATGGAAAGCCATTCATTTGTTTAGTCATTAAATTGACCATTCAAGAATATATCTAATAGGTTCTAGTCACTGTGGTAAATGTTGGCCTTTCAATGATGAACAAGCAAAGATAAAGTTTCTATGACTTATATTTTAAAATTATCACAGGGAGTTCCCACCATGACACAGTGGATTAAGAATTCGACTGCAGCAGCTCAGGTCCTGTGGAGGCGCAGGTTCAATCTCCCCAGTCTTGTGCAGTGGATTAAAGGATCTGGTAGTGCTGCAGCTATGGCGTGGCTCAGATTCAATCCCCAGCCCGAAAACTCCCTTAGGCCACAGCTGCCGCCATTTAAAAAAAAAATATATCATTCAGATAAACACATTACAACCTGAGATAAATGCTATAAAAGAAAAGTTTGATCAAAGTTTGTGACATGAAATGTTGCCCAGTTGGATGTGATTCCCTAGCTAAGGGACATTCGAACTGTCCCTTTTTCACAGCGCCCATAATGATAATCCTACAGTAAATATGAAAACATTAACCATTTTATAACTGATCCATATTGAACTATTTCCAGAAAAATCAAAATATCTGTGGGTCAGGAGATAAAGTCTCATTCACAAATGGGGAGGCTGGCCTTCAAGAGGAGAGAGGGACAGCTGTCATTCACTGATAACTGGAACAGCCATGTGGTGGACCTAGGGGCGGAAAACAATGATGGAGATGTTGCTTCTCTTTCCTGGCTGTGTCTAGGTACTAGGGTAACACATAAGGTATTCTAACTGACCCCTTCCTTTGGGTGTAGAGGAAACTGAATTTGTTTACATTTGTTCAGTCAACAAAAATTCATCAAGTAGTGTTCTAGACCCTGGAGAACTATAAGACTCTCAGAACAAAAGAAACTCTATCCAAACCTCTGTACAAGGAGATGGCCAAAACTCTAGGATGGCTTCTTGCAGCATAAAGTTACGTCCTTGCGAGGACCCCACCCCCTCCATTACAATGCCTGCCCAAGGAAGATCATCATTGCCAGGAGGATTTACTGTTTTTTCTAGCTAACCCCTGACCAAAGGCCCCTGGTCTCCCTTTCTTAGAGTACTTATCACAAAGGACTTAGAATTGGGTATACGGATCTCTTATCATTCAGAAGTCATTCTCGAGGACCTGGGAATGATTCCTATAAAATGGAATCATCAGGAAGGATGGGGGCTGTCTCCATCTGTGGGAGGACAGAATCCTAATTTTGGTTATGGCCAGCCAGCAGCCCCAGCCTAAGTGCACTTATACAATCCATCTTTTGTAAATTTTGTTTGTTTGTTTTTGTGCTCCCTTCAAAATACTCAATCACCTCTTTGCAAATCAGAACAGAGCTCAGCTCTGCCTCTACTGTCAGTAGAAACGGAATAAAGTGCATTCTCACTGCTCTAAGGTTCAGCTGTATTCATCTTTGACTCTATAAGGGACTAAACCAAGTAAGTAAAGAAATCCCTTGCCCTCAAGGAATGGAATATCCAGTAGTGAAAGTAAGATGTACAGGATTAAAAAGGCAGGAGATAGCACAGAATGTTAAGAGAAGACCTCCCTCATTGTCAGAGTCTTTTTGGAGGATGTCTTCTTGAATGGGTAAAAAATTGGATCAGTTAGCTTCCAAGGTCAAGAGTCGATTCACCTTGAAGTCATCTCAGTAAGTAGCCATTGGTCTAGAAGGAAACTGAGTTCCCCCTAAAACTGAGTTCCTCTGCCAAGTTTATGATTTACCTCTCTATTCAAAATTTAGCTCCCTTTCTTCTCCTGAACCTGTTCCCCTCAAGACTGATGATATCAAAGGAAAGTCTAGAGACTGAAACCATTCACAAGCCCCTATGACCCTGACTTTTGAAACAAAGGGCTTCTGCTTTAGTCTTCCAGGCCTCCCTTGAATCTCAAAAGGCTGGCTCAAGAGTTAATGATGAAGAAATGTGATGACATAGAAACAAAGAATAGCTGTTGGGCCAGGAACTGGTAACAATTTTAACTCTAAGTCTGCCCAACAGCGGAATTGCCAAACTCCCAGTTCCCCGAAAAATATAAAGGTCTGACACATATTCCTAAATTGTTTTTTCAGGAAGCCGACTCTGACCAGATGAAAACTGCTGCCTGCTAGCACAAGGACCCCGGACCAGTTGAAACCAGACGGTTAATGATGCTTGAAACTTTACCTTAATGACAACCAATCCAAGAATTGTGAGCCAGCTGATTGTGCATCCTGCAACCCTTCCCTCAAACTGTCTTTAAAATGCCTGCCCTGCACATATCCGGACAAAACTCTCCTTAAAAGAGACACATGCACCCGCATGTTCATTGCAGCACTATTCATAATAGCCAGGACATGGAAACAACCCAAATGTCCAGCAACAGATGATTGGATTCAGAAGATGTGGTATATATATATACACAATGGAATACTACTCAGCCATAAAAAAGAATGACATAATGCCATTTGCAGCAACATGGATGGAACTAGAGAATCTCATACTGAGTGAAATGAGCCAGAAAGACAAAGAAAAATACCATATGATATCACTTATAATGAACATCTCCTCAGAAAAGAAAAGCATGGACTTGGAGAAAAGACTTGTGGCTGCCTGATGGGAGAGGGAGGGAGTAGGAGGGATAGGGAGCTTGGGCTTATCAGACACAACTTAGACTTACAAGGAGATCCTGCTGAGTAGCATTGAGAACTTTGTCTAGATACTCCTTGCAACAGAACAAAGGGTGGGAAAAAAATGTAAATGTAATGTATACATGTAAGGATAACTTGATCCCCTTGCTGTACAGTGGGAAAATAAAATAAAATAAAATAAAATAAAATAAAATAGAATAAAATAAAATAAAATAAAATAAAATATAAAATAAAAAATAAAATGCCTGCCCTGAAAGACAGTGTCAGGGAGTTGCAGTCCTTTGAGCATGATCTGACCATTCTTCTTGCTTGGCGCCCTGCAATACACACTCTGTTTTCATTTAACAAAACCCCGTGTGGGTAGATTGGTTTTACTCCACGTGGGTGAGCAGATCCAAGTTTGGTTCTGTAACAAGAACACGTTTCCAGACCTTCCCAACTTATCTCCTTCTTTTTCCTCCTCTTCCTCCAAGGTCAGCAGTGTAAAATCATTAACAATGATCAGGGAAGGCTCAATGATAGAAATTATTTGCTGTCTTAATTCTCAAAATCCTACAGAGAATAGGGTGAAGGAGTGGGGATATTGCTTTCTTTTTTTCTTCTTCTCCTTCTTTTTTTTTTTTTTGCATTTTAGGGCCACACTCGCGGCATTTGGAAGTACCCAGGCTAGGGGTCGAATTGGAGCTGTAGCTGCCAGCCTACACCACAGCCACAGCAACATGTGCTCCTAGCCATGTCTGCAACCTACACCACAGCTCACAGCAACGCCAGATACACATGAACAAGGCCAGGGATGGAACCCAAATCCCCATGGATACTAGTTGGATTTGTTTCCACTGGCCACAATGGGAACTCCCCAGTGGGGATATTTCAATGGTGTTTCCAAACAATTTCCTCTCTGTGGTTATTTTAAATAAAATGTTAATGTACAGACAGTACAGTAGATACTAAAGACCTAATGAAGTCTAAGCTTTGCTATTTAACAAAAATAAAAACACCACCACCAAAAAAAAAAAAAATAATAATAACTTTTTTTCCTTTTAGGTTCGCGCCTGTGAACTGTCGCCTGAAAATGCCAATTCCATAGAAAGATGACTGGGTCAGTAAGGGCTTCTTCTTTTCACAGAACTTCTAAGCTGATGCTATTTCCTTCTTAGCTCAGTAAAGATTCTCGATGACTTGGCTTTAAAGGAGAATATCCAACCATCAAACTTAGCAGGAAAATCACACAGCTGTGTAACTCAGTCACATCCTGCTCTTAGAAATTACTTTAAAAAATAGTATCTCTCCTTCTTGACATGAGAGATCTAGGCAATGATTATAAATGGCTGCTGAAATTATCAGGTGAAAAGCTGCTGGGGTACTTTGTAATGGACAGATCAAGGTAAATCAGGTGTCTAGAATTTGCTAAGCAATTTTAACATCACAGAAAGAAAGACTAATAGCCAGACATCCTCCAGATGGATATCTATACCATCATCTATGAAGCAGTCTTATCCAATAAAAGAAAAAAAATTTTTTTTTGTCTTTTTATCTTTTAGGGCTATACCTGCAGCATATGGAGGTTCCCAGGCTAGGGGTAGAATTGGAGCTATAGCCACTGGCCTACACCACAGCCACAGCAACGCAGGATCTGAGCTGTGTCTGTGACCTATACCACAGCTCATGGCAATGCTGGATTCTCACCCCACTGAGCAAGGCCAGGGATCAAACCTGTATCCTCATGGATGCTAGTTGGGTTCATTAACCACTGAGCCATCATGGAAACTCCACAAAGAGAAAATTCAACTTGAATCTAAGCAAGCCTTTTATTACCAGTTTACATCAAATATAGGAAATACCAAGACATGTCAAATAGCACCACAGGGAGGCAATGTGCCAAAGCCAGGATGATACACAATCCACAGAACAAATGAAGGCAACAAATACATTGTAATGGGGGTGGGGGGAGAGGGCACCTACAAATTAAGAGACTTAAGAGACATATCAAACAAAGTTCAAATCTTGTTTAGCTATTAATTCAAACAACCTGCAATTAAAAATAACTGAAAGAGAAAAACCTGAATGATGATTGGACATATGAGAGTAGAGAATCATTAATTTCTTTCTTTTTTTGCTTCTTGTTTTTGTCTTTTTAGGGCCACACCTGCAGCATATGGAAGTTCCCAGGCTAGGGGTCGAATCAGAGCTGCAACTGCTGGTCTACACTACAGCCACAGCAACTCCAGATCCGAGCTGCATCTGTGACTTACACTGCAGCTCACAGCAACGCCAGATCCTAACCCACTGAGTGAGGCAAGGGATTGAACCCACATCCTCATGGATACTGGTTGGGTTCATTACCACTAAGCCATGACGGGAACTCCGAGAATCATTAATTTCTAAAGTGTGATAATGGTACTACGGTTCTATTCATTAAGGGTTCCTACCTTTTCGAAATACATACAAAAATAAACACATTTGAAAGGAGATGATGTCTGGGAAGAAATGATGATCAAAGATGATCAAAGAATGATCAAAATGATGAACTGGGAAGAAAAAGGGAAGAAGTGGGTAGGGGTATGAATGGAACAAGATTGGTCATGAACTGTATTGAAACTGGATAATGAGGATGTAGGGGTTCTTTGTCATATTTTCTCTACTTTTGTATTTAATATTTTTCATAATAAAAATTATTTTTAAGTAATGGTAAAGGCAACAGAATTGCAACAGGAAGTCTTTCTTGTCTTATGGTTGTCTTCTTGACCATGGAAGAGCTGCAAACACTAGGCAGAATCTTTGATTTTCATGCTCAGTTCACATTTTGACCTCGCTCTGCAAGCTGTTCTCAGTCTCTTATAATTTCTAGACTTGCAATACCACACTGACAAAGAGCAAATAGTAAGAATAATGTTTGTAAAACTTACAATGAATTTAGTTGATTACATACTTTCTCAAATGCTCAATTGTGAATTTTGACATAGATTATAATCAAAATAGGTTAAAAAAGAAAAGTAAACCATAGAGCTAAAAGAAACTTCATCCTGCAGGTGGGTCAAAACTATTAACTTACCCCAAGACTATTAACTTTTAACCCCCCCCTTTTTAGTGAGGTATAGTTGATTTATAATATATTAGATTCAGATGTACAACATAGTGATTCAAAAAATTTACAGATTATATTCCATTTAAAATTATTATAAAATATTGGCTATATTCCCTGTGTTGTACAATATATCCTTGAAGCTTATTTATTTTTACATAGCAGTTTCTACCTTTTAATCCCCTACCTCTAAATTGCCCCACCCTCTTCCCTCTCCATACTGGTAATCAGTTTGTTCTCTATATCTCTAAGTTTGTTTCTATTTTGTTATATTCATTTGTTTCTTTTCCTTTTTAGATTTCACATGTAAGTGCTAACACAGTAGTTGTCTTTGTCTGAGTTTATTTCACTACCCTCCAGGTACATCTAAGTTGTTGCAAATGGCAAAATTTTGTTGTTTTTTTTAATAGCCAAGTATATACTATGGCTTCTTTATCTATTCATCTGTTGATAGACACTTAGGTTGTTTCCATATCTTGGTTAAATAATACACTATGAATCACTGGGGTGATGCATCTTTTCAACTCAGTATTGTGTGTGTGTGTGTGTGTGAGAGAGAGAGAGAGGGAGAGAGAGAGAGATACATATAGCCAAGAGTAGAATTGCCCTTTTTAACACACATATATTGTCTCTAGAAACTCAGAGACATCTACCTACAATTTATGCTTATGAATTGAGATCAATGTTGCAAATAAACATTTTACATACTATTTGAAATACTGAAACAGCATTGGGAACTTCTTGCAAATTTAAGCACATGGAATCACACCAAAAGCTAATTACATTTTAGGGGGCTAGTCGAGCTAGCTGTAATCAGCATCTGATGTTTTTCTCTTTAACTCCCTGATGATGAATTATATTTCAAACTAACCAAATAGTTTATTTCTGTTAAAATTTAAGAAATAAAACAATCCATTGAATATCTCTGTCCTGCTGGGTTTTCTTTTTTAAGGCAGGAGCAAAGATAAAATGACTTATTAGGAAAGCCACTAGAATACCTTGCCAACGAAATGGAATATCCAGCACAGAAGAAAGTTAGCAGTTCAGCTTAAACAATTTAGTCATGCATTTTCCTTGATAAGCCGGGAAAGAATGAAGGGGTTTCAGGACAAAACACATGAAAGGGAAGATGAGGCCAGTGGGGAACTGGCAGCAAATGGCACCTAATGAAACTGTGGAGTTCTTTAAATCTAAATCTTCATTTTTATCAAGAAAAAAAGGACTTTAAGTATATAAATATACATAGAGTCTGTTTTTTTGTCTTTGAAAAAACCTTTTTGACTAAGAAAAAACACAAACCCAACATAGTTCCCTGTCCTAGAAAGATGCCTATGATAGGTACCTATGAAAAAATCATGCACTGCAGGCAGAAATGTACAGCACTGGCTTGTTTCCTATAAAAATGTTTCTGCTCCAAGGATCCTTCTTTTTCTTTCACCTGCAGAATCTTCCATCATTTCATAAATACAAGACACTGTGTGCACTGCACACTGCATCTTCTTGGAAAGCGCACTGGCTAACACTGTCAATACAGCAGCAGTATAAAGAAACCACATCACCGCAGAGTGGAGCACCCCACCCTGCCTAACTCTACCTCTGTCAACTGGGTGTTGAGGACCAGTCCTGCTCCCTCCTAGGCTGTCCCCTATTTTTAGCCTCAGAACTACTGTGTTCCATGGATGCTTTGAAAGGGTCTCCACATTCTCAGTGTGCCCCAGCCATAATGACAGGCCTTTGCAGGCATAACCTACTTATCGTCATCATTAGTAGCTCCTGCTTTTAAGCTTCTCTAGGACTAGCCAAATATAGCTAACTCCTGAACTAAGTTCTCACTGGACATGAGATCAATAAA
The DNA here is from genome assembly GCF_016906955.1 of Phacochoerus africanus. Taxonomy (NCBI): domain Eukaryota; kingdom Metazoa; phylum Chordata; class Mammalia; order Artiodactyla; family Suidae; genus Phacochoerus; species Phacochoerus africanus. The sequence goes on along the minus strand of NC_062550.1, from coordinate 47,899,179 downwards.
TAAATAAATAAAATGACATTAATAAAATTAAAAAAATAAAAACACAAAATAATAAAATAAAATGAATTCCATAAATGTTGAATAAGTATTCTGTGCACTTTTATAGGTGCTGAAGAGTGATAAGAGCTAGCCTACATCCTCTAGAATGTAGAGTGTACATTTTCACACAGCATTGCTGGAAGAAGACACTCACGCATTATGTGGTTGGGTAATAATGAAATATAAACTTCAAATTTCAGTGAAGGTTTAAGATAGAACAGAGTTATAAAAAAAGGAAAATTAAGAAATGCTCTCCTTAGAGTTCCCGTTGTGGCTCAAGTGGGTTAAGAACCCAACATAGTGTCTGTGAGGATGTGGAGTTGATCTCTGGCCTCTCTCAGTAGGTTAAGGATGCATCCTTGCTACAAAGTTTGGTGCAATTCGCAGATGCAGCTCAGGTCTGGTATTATTGTGGCTGTGGTGTAGGCCTGCAGCTGTGGCTCTACCCCTAGCGCAGGAACTTCCATGTGCCACAGGTGCAGCTGTAAAAAAAAGGGGGGGGGGAGCCTTCCTAGAATCTATGCAGAATTTATTTATTTAAAATTTTTATTTTTTTGTCTTTTGTCTTTTGAGGGCTGCACCCACGGCACATGGAGGTTCCCAGACTAGGCGTCTATAATCAGAGCTGATGCCACCAGCCTATGTCAGAGCCACAGCAACACCAGATCCAAGGCATGTCTGCAACCTACACCACAGCTCACGGCAACACTGGATCCTTAACCCACTGAGCGAAGCCAGGGATCGAACTGCAACCTCATGATTCCTAGTTGGATTCACTTCCGCTGCACCACGATGGGAACTCCTATGCATAATTTAAATAGATGGAAGACGGCTGATAGAGAATCCAGGCAAGAAACCCTGATAAAAATGGCTTCAACTTGTAAATGAACATGACACTTTCTGAGAGCAGTTAAGAATATGGGTAAATTAAAGTACAAGATTTAAAATGTGGAATGTAAAAAGTACTTAAAATGACTCCCGCTGAAGTGTCTAAAATGAAAAATATCAGGTCAAGTGTTGATAAGGATGTGGAGAAGCCAGAACTTTGAAACTCTGCTGTGAATTAATAAAACCATGGTGGAGAAATGCAGGCCGTTTCATGAAAGCAGAATACGTACTTAGCAATTCTACCCCTAAGTTCACACCCACCAGGGCAGCACATATATGTTAATCAAAAAGATTTGCAAGATTTTTCAAGGTAGCATTACTCTTTAAAAGAAAGTACTGATGTATAGTTGATTTATACTGTTTTAGGTGTACAGCAAAGTGATTCATTTATATATATGTACATATTCTTTTTCATATTCTTTTCCATTTTGGTGTATGGATATTGAATGTAGGTCCCTGTGCCATACAATATGTCCTTGCTGTTCATCTATTTTATATATAGCAGTGTGTATCTGTTAATCTCACACTACTAATTTGCTCCCCTCTCTTCCCCTTTGGTAACCATAAGTTTGTTTTCTATGTCTGTGAGTCTATTTCTGCTTTGTAAAAAAGTTTGTTTTCTATCATTTTTTTTTTGATTCCACATATAAGTGATATCATATGATATTTGTCCTCTGTCTACTTTACTTCACTTAGTGTGATACTCTCTAGGTCCACACATGTTACTGCAAGTGGCATTATTCCATTCTTTTTCGTGGCTGAGTAATATTCCATCACACACATGTGCGTGCACGCGCACACACACACACACACACACACACACCCACCATGTCTTCTTTCTTTAGCCATTCATCTGTTGATGGACATTTAGGTTGTTTACATGTCTTGGGCAGCACTATTTTTTTTTTTAATGGCCAAACCTGAGGCATATGAAAATTCCTGGGCTAGGAGTCCAATCGAAGCTTCAGCTGCCAGCCTACGCCACAGCCACAGCAACACCAGATCTGAGCTGCATCTGTGACCTACAGCAAAGCCTGTGGCAATGCTAGATCCTTAACCCACCAGCGAGGCCAGGGATCAAACCCACATCCTCACAGACACTATGTTGGGTTCTTAACCCGCTGAGCCACAATGGGAACTCCAGCAGCACTATTCTTAACAGCCCCAATCTGGAAGCAACGCAGACGTCCATCTATAATTAAATGGATACCTATATTTTTATATATTTATTAACTGGAAATCAATTCAGCAATGAGGATGAATGAAACGACCTGGATAAATGTCACAATGTTAATTTGGAACAAAAAAGATGCAAAAGAAAAGGAAATCAAGGGAGTTCCCATTGTGGCACAGTGGAAACCAATCCGACCAATATCCATGAAGACAGGGGTTCGATCCCTGGCCTCGATCAGTGGGTTAAGGATCTGGCATTGCTGTGAGCTGTGGTGTAGGTTACAGATGAGGCTCAGATCTGGCACTGCTGTGGTTGTGATATAGGCCAGCAGCTGCAGCTCCAATTCGACCCCTACCCTGGGTACTTTCCATATGCCATGGTTCAGCCCTAAAAAGAAATAAAAATTAAGGAAATCAAAGAAAATCATCTGTAAACAAGGAAGGGGTGACTAGAAGAAGACCTGAAGGCCCACCAGGACAGAAAGCCACAAGGCAATCCCAGCCGAGGAGCAGGCAAAGAAGGCATAGAAGGATCTACAGCCCTCATCCCCTAGCTCCTTGGTGCCAACAGAAGAGAAGGTGCCAGACAAGTGCAGCAGCCCACCCTTGGGGGTGTTCTGGGGCAAAGACCCCTCAGTAGCACTGAATACTTGATGCTTTAGTAACTGGGAATGAACAGAGATGACAAGACATCTCCCACCACTTATGAAACAGGAAAAGGGATCCAAAGGGCTTCCCAGCCAGTTTCTCATTGTGTCGTGTTTTTAAAGTTCTTCTGGACCAAGGGTCTAATCAAACCAGAAGAATTTTTAAAAATTCCCATAAGAATCTGAAGACAGGAAACTAAGAGGATACCCAGGCTTCATGGGAAGCAGAACCAAGCATCTACAAGATGGGCAAGCCTTCTCTCTGAGCCACAGGCCTTGTTCACAGCTGCCCTGCTTCTCCTACTATTCTTTGCTCTGTCTGCCCCCTCTGCTCATGGGTTTCCCTTTCATGCTTCTCATCCCTGAGACTAGGGCACGGTGATCAGAGCTGCCCAGCCCTCCTTTCCTCTTGCCTTCATACACCTGTCACTTCAGTCTTCACGGACAGTTGTCCCACTCTTAGATTTCAAATTCCTGAGAGTGGCCCCCCATTTGCTCACCTCGTCTTTTGGAATCAACTCTCACAGCGTGGCCAAACTCCAACTCCTAATCCTTCAGGTCCCAATACTGATGTCCCTTCCTCTGACAAGCCCTGTCACCTCCCCCTCCCTGGGTTTGGGGCTAACACACTGCCCTGTAACTGTCACGTAACATGCCGGCCTTCCTAATAAAAGAGAATCTCCTTCTGGGTCAGGGCTGAATCTTGTTGATAGTGATTTCCTCAGCAACCAGTTCTTGAAAGAGATGGGCTTTAAGAAATTAACCTGGGAATTTGGGAGATGCAAACTATTGCATTTTGAATGGATAAGCAATGAGGTCCTACTGTACAGCACGAGGAACTATATCCAATCTCTTGGGTTAGAACATGATGGAAGATAAAATAAGACAAAGAATGTATACATGTCTATGCCTGGTCACTTTGCTGTACAGCAGAAATTGGCATAACACTGTAAATCAACTACCCCATAATAAGAACTTTAACACTGTAAATCAACTACCCCATAATAGAACTTTAACACTGTAAATCAACTACCCCATAATAGAACTTTAACACTGTAAATCAACTACCCCATAATAAGAACTTTAAAAGAGAAATTAACCTGATTTAAAATAATGCCTAAAAATATGCAAATATTTGAATTTGATATCTCTATTTTAGGCTGAAGCAGCCATATATTTTGCTAGTCCCATAAAAGATAGGTGCTGGGTTTCCAGTTGTCTAGGCTTGGAGGTGAAGGACACAGAACTGAAGGCCCTGCCCTTGTGTAACCCCCTCAGCACCTCATGAAAAGCTGGCTCCTAGGACATCATCCAGCAAAGAGGGGTGTCTGAGTACAGGCACTTACTCCCCTCATTTGTCACACAGCATCATTAGGAAGCTCTGCTAGGCTTACTTTTTTAATTTTGCATTTAAATTGCAATGCATACAGCTGAAATGAGAACTCTTGTTACCATGGATAAACTGTAAGGTAAATCTGAAATATCATTAAGTCTCTTTGATCTTTTCAATGCACCAGTGACATAGCTATCTTATTAACAGACTGTTTTCTCCAAGCAGAAAATACAGGATTTCAACATGAAAAGAATGTCAGCGACAAATTTCTTACCCATTTATCCATAAAAAAGGAAATAATGCCTTCTGTGAAATATACACTGGGTTCATTTCTTACCTAGATTGTGTCTAAGCCTATAAGGTATTTAACATCTTTACTTCAAACCAATACTTTCTTCTCATATAGCACACGTGTCATTTCCATTGAACAAATAGACTGACTGCTCACTATGCATGAGGTGTGGGGTTACAGGTGCCACACAGAATCCTGGTGGCCTAGTAATGAACCACATCCATGTACTTCAACATGTACAGCACTTTCTATCTTACAAAGTCTTTGCATATAAAGATGATCTGACCCCAACTCAGTCTCTATGAAGTGGGTGTTAGCCTCATTCTTGCAGCAAGGGAAAGAGCCTTAAGGAGGCAGACTTGTTCAATGTCCTTCAGGAGGACCGAAGGAAACCTTGCACACAGGACAGGGTTTTTTTGGCTGCATGTATAATTCTCCACGGCATCATACAGCCTTCAATGAAAATTGAAATGCAGTTGATTTACAATGTTCCATTTGTTAGCACTCCTTTATTAATGTAGAGAAGTGAAAGGAAATACGATGGGTCAAATATTGGTATCTCATGGAGAAACCCCTGCTTGAGATTCTGACTTAATCCTTAAACAGTGCAATCTGGATAAACTTGAGCTTTTGTTAAAACAAACAAACAAACAAACAAACAGGAGTTCCCGTTGTGGCGCAGTGGTTAACGAATCCGACTAGGAACCATGAGGTTGTGGGTTTGATCCTGGCCTTGCTCAGTGGGTTAAGGATCCGGTGTTGCCATGAGCTGTGGTGTAGGCTGCAGATGCAGCTCGGATCCTGCATGGCTATGGCTCTGGTGAAGGCCGGCAACTACAGCTCCAATTAGACCCCTAGCCTGGGAACCTCCATATGCTGCAAGAAGCAGCCCTAGAAAAGGCAAAAAGACAAACAAAAAAACAAGCTTCTAGTTGAAGCAGAGCTGACAAGCTTAAAGCCAGTATGAAACCTCCTCTATAGCACAATAAACAGATGACTGCACTGATGGAAATGTTTATTAGAGCATCACACAGCAAGAAAGAGAAGGCTCAAATAAAAAACTTGGATTTGGCATTTTATTCATTGTGAAAAGCAATTTTTGCCTTTATGGTCCATTGTTAGCAAAAAATAAAAGAACTGTCTCTCTAATTTTCATCACCGTCTCACAGATTTAATATTGTAATGGAAACATAATAAGTACATTTAAAGGATTATATATTTTCTTCAGGCAGTAAGGCATCCATAAGTGAACCAGACCCACATTTTCCAATTCTGCTCCCTAATTCACAGGCAGGATTTGCTATCTTCACGGTCTCCGTCTTCTGATTTCTTCCTCTTTCCTCTTCCTGTATTTCTTCCCTTCCTTTTCTAGGGAGAATTACTACGATCGAGTGTCAAATGACCTTGACAATCTTTTTGATCCCTAAGCTATTTTTCTAAGAACATAATACAACATATATGATGGGGTCAACACCCACCCTGTAGAGAGTTCCTCAGCTACAGAGGACACAGTTCACACCTGAAGGTTTCAAAAAGGGTAATGCTGCCCATTTTCCTCCCCAAAACAATCAGGTTGCTAGTCAAAGACAGAGTATTGCACCCAACCTTGGGGCCTCTTCAATCAGAATTTCTGCAACCTGAACCAGAAAATCTTATTTCTACCATGCTTCTCTGGGTAACTCTGATATTCACTCTAGTTGGGTGACTGCTGCTTTAAAAGTCAGGATAATTTCAGTTTCATGTATGGAGGCCCTCCTAACACAGAACAGAGCAGTGATTTGGGCCCAGCTATCTTTAAGCACAGTGTTTTTGTTTGTTTTTCAGAGTAAGTTAATTTTTCATTCAATGCCCTCAGAGTTTATTTTGACTCAGCTCCTGTGTAAAGGGCTTTAAGGGCTATAAACATTAGTTAAGACACAGTGCCCTAAGCTGTAACTATTAATACCTAAGGTTTTGGACCTCTTTGAAACAATCAACTGAAAATGGGAAGACAGAAAAAGAAGCTTCTTTACAAGGAGGACTGGGTCACTTTGTTGTAGAACAGAAATTGAAGAAACATTATAAATCAACTATATTTTAATTTTAAAAAAGGAGGATGCTGAGTTCTAGCTTCATCTTATTATTTCATATCTTGATGCCTTCCTATAAAGTAAGCTTTTGCCTGTATAACTGAACAGCTGAAACAGATCTACCCACTTAAGCAAATAATATTCTACCTGCTTATCCAGGATCACACCTCATGAAAAAACATGATGCTGATAGGGGGCCTTATGTTCACTGAAAATCCTATTCTATCTCTTTCTTGAATTTGAAAGACAACCATATTCAATATTAGAAAGGCAATACTTCTACCATCAAGTACATACTGCCTTATGTTCTGCCCCCTTCAAATCTGGTTAAGACAGAAAACCAATTACTAGGCAGCAGGCAGGGGCCTTAGTGGAAACATAATGTTATCTCTCCTGCAGGCTCCAGTGCTTTGTGGAAGCCATACTTAACTCAGGCATTTTTTATGTTTAATTCAAGATTTACAAGTTTGAATATCAAGACTGAATTTTTCTTTTTTCTTTTTGGCTGTGCTCATGGCATATGGAAGCTCCCAGGCCAGGGACTGAACCTACACCACAGCAGCAACCCTAGCCACAGCAGTGACAATGCTGGATCCTTAACTTTCTGTACCACCAAGGAACTCCCAAAGTATCATATTTCTAAAGAGATACATAAAAACAGATAAATAATTCCTGGGGTAGATGACAATTCTATGACAGAACAAGCTGCACAGAAACCTATCCCAACACCTCTCAAATGCAAGTTCTACCAAAACCCCAGAAACAAAATCTTTACACACTGGACTCCAGCAGTAATATTTTAACATGAGTGACAAATGTGTTTGAGACACATGCAGATTTGGCAAGCTGGCTAGAGTAAAATCATAAAGCCCAGGATGGCTTCAGTGAGGGCATAACTTGGGGTGGTAATTTAGGATTTTGTTTTTCAGATGGAACTAAGTCATCACAATGAAAATCCTCCAACCACTCAGAATCAGCTTGAGTTAGACACAAGTGCGCAGTTTAGAAGAAACCACCCAAACCTGAGGCAGAGAAAAGCTGCAGAGTACACTGTGCTGCTCCCCTGTCCAACAACTCCTCACCAGCCCACCAGTCCTTCCTTCTCCTAGAGCCGAGCCAAGAACTCTAGTGCTTATTCTAGGCTGGCGCTATCCAACAGAAATATAACAGAAGCATGCATAATTTCAGTTTTTTTAATTAGCTACATTAAAAAGAAGAAAATGAAACATGGTGATTTAATTTAATATATTTTGTTTCAATGAATATACTCAAATATATTTCAACCTATATGTGATTAATAGGATAATCAATATACAATGATCAATGAGATAGCTTGCATTCTTCTATTCTTATAGAATTTTGTCTTGAAAATCCTGTGTGTACTTTCTTTATAACTTACAAGTGCATCTCAATCCAGATTAGCCAGTAGCCTTATGTGGCTTGTGGCTCCTATAGAGGACAGCAAAGATCTAGATAATTACTCTGGTCCTTAGCCCCACTCTCTGTCTCTCCCCACACTCACTTGTTTGTGGTTTTGACTTTGAGTTGGGATTCCTACTCCAAAGCCACCTGCAATCCTTAGCTCTAGCCCCTTTCCACTCTCAAATCCATTTTTAAATTTTTCCAATTTCAAATTTCCTGAACGGCTAACCTGTTTCATTTTGTTTTGGGTTTTTTCTCTTTCTTCTAGTAGAGAGTTTTTGTCTCCAGTCATTCCCTTTTACCTCTGATGAAAACTTCTAGCACAGTTCCTGTTGTGGCTCAGCAGAAATGTACCTGACTAGTATCCATGAGGATACAGGTGTGAGCCCTAGCCTTGCACAATAGGTTAAAGGATCTGGCATTGCTGTGAGCTATGGTGTAGGTCACAGATGCAGCTCAGACCCTGCGTTGCTCTGACTGTGGCATAGGCCAACAGGTGCAGCTCCAATTAGACCACTAGCCTGGGAACTTCCATATGCCACAGGTGCGGCCCTAAAAAGACAAACAAAAAAATCCCCTTCTCATTTTTGTTTCTATAGAAATTCCATGTGGGATGGAAGGATTTGGAAATAGGGCAAAATTTTCTTAAACTTGCTTGTCAAAAGTTGTGCAATCAAAATACAGTATTTCCTTTATTCTTCAACGTCTACTGACACTTTTCTTCTCAAGTCAAAGCAGAAACATGTACACTTTAATGTCATGCCATTCAGCTGATCCACACAATCTCTTTTTTTTTTTTTTAATCTTTTCTAGGGCTGCACCCACAGCATATGGAGGTTCCTAGGTCAAGGATCGAATCAGAGCTGTTGCTGTGGGCCTACGTCAGAGCCACAGCAACGCAGGATCTGAGCCGCATCTGTGACCCACACCACAGCTCACGGCAATGCCAGATCCTTAACCCACTGAGCAAGGCCAGGGATCGAACAGCAACCTCATGGTTCCTAGTCAGATTTGTTAACCACTGCGCCACGATGGGAATCTCCTCCACATAATCTCAATTACAGATTGGAAAAATTATTGAACAGTCACATAGAATTACTGACAGTTAATACAATCTGAGTGTTTGGGGTAAATGGAAGGTCAAAGAGGTTAAGAGCTTGATGCCAGTGTATTCTGAATAATAATGCCCCCCCCATTCTATATGGATCTACCCTTGTTGATTGGACATGCTTAATGGTCAAGAATAAGAAACCAAATTCTAAATGTCCTTCAAACTGCTGTTAACATTAACTGCATGAAAGGACAATTTAAAAAATATTAAAAACATAATCCTTGTATAAATACACACTGAAGACTAACAGTTTGTGTAACTTATTAATAAGGAAATCAGATACTTGACAAAGCCAGCTTAAAAGAGTAATCTGAGTTGGGCAAAATCTTCTTAGATGTAATACCAAAAGCATAAGCAATAACAATGAAAAACAAGTATATTGGATTTCATTGAAATTGAAAACTTTTGTGCCTCAAAGGATACCACCAAGAAGATGAAACAACAATCTTCAGAAAGGTTAAAAAAAAGTTTATAAATCATATATCTAGAATATATAAATATCATATTAGAATACATAAAGAATGACTACAACTTAATAATAAAAAGATAACCCAATTAAAAACTGGACAATGGCTCTGAAGAGACATTTCTCCAAAGATGATGTAGAAATGTCTAATACGCACATGAAAAGGTGTTCAACATCATTAGTCCTTGGGAAATGCCAATCAGCACCACAGTGAGGAGTTCCTGTCATGGTGCAACGGAAACAGATCTGACTAGGAACCATGCGGTTGTGGGTATGATTCCCAGCCTTGCTCAGTGGGTTAAAGATCTGCATTGCTGTGAGCTGTGGTGGAGGTCGCAGATGCAGCTAGGATCTGGTGTTGCTGTGGCTGTGGTATAGGCTGGCAGCTGTAGCTCCAATTAGACCCCTAGCCTGGGAAGCTTCGTATGCCGTGGGTATGGCCCTAAAAGGCAAAGCAAACAAACAAACAAAAACACAGTGAGATGCTATTGCACACCACTTGTATGGCTACAATTGAAACAACAACACAACAGAAAGATCATCAAAAAGACAAGTGCTGATGAGGATGTGGAGAAAATGGAATTGTCACACTGCTGGCAAAAATGTAAATGGTGAAACTGCTTTGATAAACAGTCTGGCGATTCCTCAAAAAGTTAAATCTAAAGTTAACACAAATGACCTGGCAATTCCACTCCTTGATACAAGAGATACATATACAAGAGAAATGAAAACATACATTTAAACAAAAACTTGCACATGAATGTTCATAGCAGCACTGTACATAATAGCCAAAAAGTAGAAACAAACCAAATGTCCATCAAGAGACAGTAAAATGAAAATGACGTATCTCTACAAGAGCATTCTACTGCAGGATAAAAAAGAAATACATGTTGATATAGGTATGCTACAACACAGTGACTCTTAAACACATTTTGCCAAGTAAAAGAAGCCAGTCACAAAAGATCATACATCATATGATTCCACTGATATAACATGTCCAGAATAAGTAATACAGTAGAGATTAAAAAGTGGATCAATAGTTGCCCTGGGCTGGGGGCTGGGGTGAAATGGGGAGTGGCTGCTAATGAATATGAGGTTTCCTTTGGGGGAGATGTTATAAATTTGATTGTTATGATGGTTGTGCAACACTGTGGGTCTATTAAGGGCCACTGAATTGTGTACTATAAATAGATGAATAGTATGGCATGTAAATTATATCTCAAAGCTGTTGTTAAATACAGATATAAACGGATAATATATAAATATATATGTTCTGATATACATAAATTTGAAAAATTAGGGTTTTCATAGTTTATGAAAAATAAAAAGGAAAGAAATTGGCAAATTAGACACAGACTTGTTCACTGTCCTGCAAGACCATAAAACTAACATTTGAAGTTTTATTTTCTATTAGAAAAAAAATAAATAATGACACCTCTCAGATTTCTGAGTTGACAGAGTTGTAAAATTCTAAGTTGACAGAGTTGTAAAATACAGTAAATAATGAGTCAACCAACATTCCTCTTAGACAATACATTACAGTGAATGTCACAGTCATCTTTTGTCTTATTTCCATGTGTTAGACAATTTTTCTTCTTTTCTTTTTTTTTTTTTTTTGGCCACATGCCCATGGCATGTGGAAGTTCATGGGCCAGGGATCAAACCTGCACCACAGCAGTGACCTGAGCCACAGCAGTGACAGCCTCAGGTCCTTAACATGCTGCACAACAAAGGAACTCCCTGGTTAATTTTTCTTAACGAAGTTTCACATAAGCACATCACAATGATTTTACATCTCAGTTTTGTTAAGCAGGAAATGGCAAGAATTTCCTCTTCGCTAAATACATGTAAATAGATCATCTAAAAGAAAAGGAATCTCAGAACTCTAGTCATTTGCAAACACAGTAAAAAAACAGAGTAGACTGAGCAACTCTGAAAAGCTCTTAGGATGTTTTTAAAACAACAAGTAATTAATAACGACAGCAATCATCACAGGAAAAGAAGGATATTCTTACAAGACAGATGCAAAGACGCCATGAAAGTTGTTCAGTTTATAAATCCCATAAAAGAGGTGAAGCATTAATGAGACAGATGGACAGAGCTGAATGACAAACCTGTGATTGGTAAAGACAGACTTACAGTGCCAAACACATCATAGCTAAATTGCACAGCTGATGAAAAAGAAGAAAAAAAAAAAAACCAACAGAATTGGAAACAGACTAATGCAATCCAGGTTAAGAATCATCATTATACCAGAGGTCAAACAATTGCACAAGCAGAGCAGAAATGTTACCCAGGAAAGGAATTAAAGACAATTTTCCAGATGCTCCAAAAAGCCAATTATAATGCAGCTATCTTAGAGGAATACGAAAAGCCATTTAGAGCAACTGTCACTGAAATGTCCCAGGGTATCTACGTATTGTAAGTATGAAACACAAGAATGGAAAGATGTGTTTGTTGTTTGATTTTTAAGAGGAAGAATATAAAGGTGTTAGGATATTCTGCTCTATCACTTTAAATTGGCCAAATTGCCTGAGAATAGTCACGCTGATGGATTTGCAAACAGAAAGTCCTGGATGAAATGTGTAAGAGGTCCTGCAGAAAAAGAATATAAATGCTTTGGACGTGAAAGGCAGATCCTGGCAAATGACTGGCCCAAGGTTCTAATTTTGCCAGAGGTTCCACCAAATAAATTTTTTGGCCACTAGCAGGAATAAAAATGAACTTTACCCCCCTGGCAGCGAAGATCGTACAGACAGGAGGGCAGTGAGCCAGAGACCAAAGGCACCTTGTCCTTACACCAAGGACTGTGGAGCCAGGTGGGTTTGCCGATGACAGAGCTATATGGATGAAATGATTGGTTGGTGAGTTGAAAACAAATCTGTTCTTGTTTTCATCTGGTATCTCCTTTGACTCTGCAGCTTGGCTTTCAGAGACTGGTAAGCTCAGGAAACAGGCTGCATCTAACTATAAAGAATGAACACTCAAATTTAGCAGACAAGAAAGCTTAGTGGGAAACCAACTGAAGGCTAAAGGAAAAGGAGCCATTAGCAAGAATAAGATCTAGCAAAGTTGGTTTTTCTCTAAAAGGAAGAAAATAGCCATGTAAGGACCTACAGAACCTGAAACAATTTATCAATGAGCTAAAAATATCCAGACAGGGAGCTAGTGAAAGAAACCTAAAAAGGACAGGTAGATTGCAATATTAACAAAAAGCTGGGCTAGTGATGTTAAACTTAATTAACAGACTAATTAAACAACATTTTGAAAAATATGACATAGATTTTAAGGCTCCAGACTACTTCAATGGGATAAGCCAAAACTAGAGGCTGTATACCATATGATTTCTGAAGGCATATTCAAGGTTTTTAAATACAAATATGTTACAAGTACTAAAACCAATTGTGACATAATATTTATTACAAAAATGGGTCCAATTGGAAGGTATTGTTTTTCAATGGGAAATAGTCTTTAAAAAGGAAGAAAACATTAAGCACAGAGAAGAAGAACATACAATGCCAAGAATTTATCCATTAAAAAATATAAGGTAGGAGTTCCCGTTGTGGCGCAGTGGTTAACGAATCCGACTAGGAACCATGAGGTTGCGGGTTCGGTCCCTGCCCTTGCTCAGTGGGTTAACGATCTGGCATTGCCGTGAGCTGTGGTGTAGGTTGCAGACGCGGCTGGGATCCCGCGTTGCTGTGGCTCTGGCGTAGGCCGGTGGCTACAGCTCCGATTCGACCCCTAGCCTGGGAACCTCCATATGCCGCGGGAGCGGCCCAAGAAATAGCAACAACAACAACAACAAAAAGACAAAAAATATATATATATATATAAGGTAAATAAGTGAATTAAAGTAAAGATCATTGTCTGGCTTATAAAAACAAACTCCAACAATCTCTCATCCCTAAGAAATATAAGCCAAAACTATAAATGTGCTCTAGGTTGAGGCTTACAATTTATTATGACTTTGCAAACACAGAAAAGTGAAGGTTACTATCACAATAATGATTAAGATATTAAAAAGTATATAATATAAAACCATGAAAATTTAAGAACAGCCCACCTTAACACATAAACATTGTAGCAATAATACACCCTGAAAAAAATTATGAAAATTAAATATAATTATATCTGAAAGCCTCAGAAGTACACCATCACAGCAAATTGAATAGATAAGGAATTAAAAGCCATCTCAATGAACAAGAGCTACTGGTTGACATCACTTCTTGATCCACAATCTCTGCATCTCTTAAGGACAAATACGATATAACTGACTTAGTCATTTTCAACTTTACCACTGATTTTTTTTTTTTTTTAATGGCTGCACCCACAGAATATGGAAGTTCCCAGCCCAGGGACTGAATCTGAGCTGCAGCTGCAGCCACGCTGAATCCTTTAACCCACTGTGCCCGTCAGGGGATTAAACCCATGACTCCTAGGCAACCGAGCCACTGCAATTGGATTCTTAATCCACTGCGCCACTGAACCCCCTCCGCTGATTTTAATCTTACAAACAGTTGTGATATCTAATCAACCTCTACACACCCGTCAGTGCATTGTCCTATAACATGTGACACAGGGCCACTCAATAGATATTACAGATAAGTGCTACGATAGATGCTTGTTGAGTAAGCAAACATGGCAATATGAGAATACTACTAATAATACTGACATAACAGCACCAATTGTTGAAAAGACTGCCAAATATCTAAACAGGTGTTTCTTTTCTCCACATACCCTGAAGAGAACACAACCTTCCTTTCCTTAAAATGCAAAGCCAATATATCATTTAAGATTATTTTAAACAATCTGATAAATATCAAGTAAAGCAAAAAAAAAAAAAAACTTCTACTGACCTTGTAAGAATGTAAGGCGAAAATGAAGCCGGATTATCCTGCTCTGAGAAGAGGGGCATAGATCCTCCCATTATCCACAGGCGGAAGTACAGAACAACAATTACCTTCAGAGAAGAACAGGTTTGGTAAGAAAATCATTGATTGCTGGGGATGAGCCTCCTTTCTGGAGGATACTTTCAGATGCTATACAAATATTTTGTTCTAAATGTATTTTTTTCTGGTGAACATTTCTATAAAATCCTAACATTGTAGGAAAGATGGAAATAGTTGAGTAGAGGGAAGCGTGAACAACGAAGGTGTGAGGAGGAGGCAAGCAAATCAAATCTTAATACAGCTGTCAGTTTCAAGCTCTTCCTAGCTGTTACCCACAGTTATCCACTAAAGGCTTTCCACCCACCTGAGACCTCTCAACCCTAGAGGTAGATGAGGAAGCTGAAGCTTAGAGGTAATCTGCCCAGAAGCCCACAGTTAGTAAATTGCAAGATCCAGAAGTTGAAAGTTCCCAGGCCAGGGACTGAACCCACACCATAGCAACGACCTGAGCCACTGCAATGATAACTCCGGATTCTTAACCTGCTGCACCACAAAGGAACTCCCAATGCCCAATTTCTTAATGATTCCACTCACGCAGCCTCATGAAAGTGACCTTAAAGTAAAACAGATGATACTTCGTGTCCTGAATAAACACTTTGGAGATGCTCCAGCCCTTGAATGCTCTAAAGCAGACCCTTCATGAAGGGTTATTTCAGCAACACCAAGGAACATCTTTTGTGTCATTCCATGAAATTTTACCACTGAATGGTGTTATTCTGTTGCAAAGGTGGGTAAGAAAACCAGAGGTCAGGGCCACTTCTGTGGGATGAGTTTTGTTTATAGAAGAATCCATCCACACAGACTTTTGAGATGTAATTCCCATTTCAATATGACCAATCACATTGTTTCTGTTAAAGTCAGAGGGAAATCTCTGCCTGAATAAAACTAAAGAATTAATATTGGGCAGTAGTTTAGGCTGGACTTTTTCCATAACATTCACTGACTTATTTCATGAATACTTTTTATATAAGGGATCCCAAATCCAAAAACCTGAAATGCATGTATTTTGTCAGTCAAAAGCATATCAGCAGTAAATAATGCCCAGGCATGAGTTTCTGTTGTGGCTCAGGGGGTTAATAACCCGACAGTGTCTGTGAGGATGCAGGTTCAATCCCTGAGCTTGATCAGGAGGTTAAGGATTTGGCATTGCCGCAAGCTGCTGTGTAGGTTGAAGATGGAGCTTGGATCCAACGTCAGTGTGACTGTGGTGTAGGCCAGCAGCTACAGCTCAGATTCAAGCCTTAGCCAAGGAACTTCCATATGCTACAGGTGCGGCTATAAAAAGAAAAAAAAGCCCAGGCAGCAATTAAAAATCATCTTAATTAACATGTACACAAACTAAATTTAAATTCTTAAGCATATTACAGTGGCAAATGTTAACTATAAAAGTAACTGGAAGAGTTTCCTAAAAGAATATGAATTTCCTAAACTACTGGGAGGGAACAGAATATTTATACCACTTGTAGACTGTTTTGACCTGAAGGCAATTAAGACCCAAGAGACTCAGGAAAAGCTTTTTAACCTCTCCCTGAACTGCCTAAAGGAATTAAGTGCCCTATACCAGGAGGTGTGGGGCTGCTTCACAGAAATAATGCCAGATTCCTTGCATTTCCAAACAACTCTACGAAAATGAATAACTTCTGAAAAAGCTGTTGAATCTCCCTAATTTTATGCAAAGATACTGGGGAATTCTTTTGAGAAATCTTCTGGCCCTTTCATTGGAGTTGTTCAAGGCTCACCACCTCATTCAGTTTTTGCATATTCATCTTGCATAAACATGCAAGAAAAAAAATCACATTAACTATTAACATTAATTCAAAAATATTTAGTGCTAAGGAAAAAAAAATCACATTAACTGTTAACATTATGATTCAAAAATGTTTTCATAAGTTTCCTATCAAAATTCATGATAAGTCTGGACAGGGAATTTATGAGAAACAGCAACAGTGTGAAAGCCTGGTCTCCTAGTCTCCTTCAATGGAAACAGTCAACAGTGTATGAGGATGATTAATGTGACAGTCACCAAAGAGGGCCACCGAGAAGTCCTACCCTCTTTGCATGTGCCTTCTGCTCTTCCTATCAAGAATGGAGTCACCTGCTCCTCCCCTTAAAGCTGGTCTTATGACTTGCATTGACTAACAGAATACGATAAAAGAAATACTGTGTCATTTCTGGGCCCAACCCTTGTGAGGGCCTGCAACTTTTGGTTTTTCCTTTTAGAATCCAGCTGTCATGTTGTCAAGAGGTCCTGTCCCTTCCTCCAGAGACGGCGGCCACAGGGAGAGGCTCTAGAGGACTAATTATAACAAAGAGGTGACCTAGCCCAGCAGGGAGCTGCACAAACCTGCTTGAGCAACCCCAGCAAAAAAATCATGATGAAGAGAAGAATTAGCCAGCTGGATGCTGCCCAAACTAAAGCATTTATGGCAGCTATATGGTTGTTTTAAGCCACTACCTTTTGGGGTGGTTAGTAATGCAGCAATAGATAACTGATACAGCCAGGTATGTGTTGCAGAGACCAGCACCCTGAAGTGGACTCATGAAATATTACAGTTAATTCTGTGGGTGTCACTGAGTTCACATATCCTTAGAATGCTTTCATACATAGCTTCCAAAGCTTTGTAACATGTGTGACATGTTAACTCTTTGATCTTAAGATCATGTTAGGATCTATTGCTAATTCTGTTCAACAATGTGGATCATGTGTTTGAGTCACATTACAGTGAAATATTTCTTATCAGATATTTCAGAAGCATATATATACTTACATAACTAATGACCAGGATGGCTCTTTTTAAGAATGGCCTCATGGTAAGCAGGAAATTTCTATTGCTGCTTGCTGTCAGATACCTAAAATGGGAAAGAAAAAAACATGTTCTGTAAGAGCCAGAGTCCCCACACCTACATTTCTCTTTCCATGCAAACAGCCTCTAGTGCCAGTGAAGGCTGGAAAGGGTCATAGCTAAGAACATGGCTTCGAGAGCCAGACCTTGAAGATTTCAATCCTCCAGCTTCACTACTTATGCTCTGGAAGATCTCGAATGAGTTTTTAATCTCTGCACACTCATTTTTCTCACTTATAAAAGAGGGGATAATAGTAGCATCTGCTTCATAGGAAAGTTGTAAGGAATAAATGTGATAATATATAGAACTGAACCTAGCACAGTTAGCTATCAATATGACTATCCCATCTAATTCCAGATAACCCAGGCATTCTGATAACTACGTTATTACACTGGTCGCAAGGACGATAATTTTCTTGTTTGTTTTTGCTGTTTTTAGGGCCACACCCTCAGCATACGGAGGTTCCCAGGCTAAGTGTCTAATGGGAGCTACAGCTGCCAGCCTACACCACAGCCACAGCAACACCAGATCTGAGTCGCGTCTGTGAGCTACACCACAGCTCACAGCAACACTGGATCCTTAACCCACTGAGCAAGGCCAGGGATTGAACCCAAAACCTCATGGCTCCCAGTCCGATTAGTTTCCACTGCGCCACAATAGGAACTCCAGACAAGGATGATCTTAAGCAAGAGTTCATTTGCCTATCTAATGTTCTTTGAGAGGTACAAGGTCTTCCATGCACAAAAGATCTCAAAAGTGTCAATCATTAAAAAAGGATGCTAAGGTTGTGTGAAGTTAAGTAATTTATCTAAGGTAACCAAGTTATCAAGCATCAGTGTGGGTACCAGAGCTCACCCATACACAATGGATAATTTCCCCACCTGCCTATGACCTTTTGAATGAAACTACATTGCAAGAATGTCACTTCTAGAAAGGGAGGAACCTGTGTGGACCCTGCATCTGCCATAGCTGACTCAGGTGTACAAGTGAGAGCTGTATATATCTACATATAAGCCATGTGACTGGCTGGTTTTAATAAAAACAATGAAAGGGAAGCAAGAGAAGGCTGTCCACAATCTCTAGGAAAACCTAAACCAAGTCCTTTTCACCTACAGGCAATTTTCCGTATTTTAAAGAAAGTATAGGATTTAAAAAAGTTAAAGCAAACCACATAATCCAGCAAGCATTTCCTAACTCATCCTTATTTCCCCTGTCCTTTTTCACTTTTCTCTTTTTCTTTTTAGAGCCACATGTGTGGCATATGGAAGTTCCCAGGTTAGGGGTTGAATCAGAGCTGCAGCTGCTGGCCTACACCACAGCCACAATGATAGCAACACCAGATCCAAGCCCCATCTGTGACCTAGGCTGCAGTTTGCAGCTAAGCTAGACCCTTAACCCACTGAGCAAGGCCAGGGATTGAACCTGCATCCTCATGGACACTACGTCAGGTTCTTAACCCACTGAGCCACAATGGGGACTCCTCTTACTTTTCTTAGTCCAATTTTTCCTCAAAGGAAAAGTTCCCCAGAATCTCTTAACATCTGCACTTGAGGTCCCTTGACAGAGCAAGGACGTTCTATAAGGAGAGCAATCCTTTCCCAAGACCTGAGCGGGTTAGTATCTCACAAAGAAGCTTGCAACTTGATGGCTGCTTAAAAAAGTACAAGTGATCCCTCTGTTTTGAAACAGCTAGAAGTATCCAACTGGCACTGGAAAGAGGAGACAGTGTCAGAGGCAGGTTCCCTCCTTCTGGCTTCCCTTCTCTTCTTCCTGGTTCGTGAACAGCTGTTCAAGTGATACACAGATGTGAAAGAAATCTGACCATTTAAGCATTTAATGAGAGGAGAAAATGAAGTGAGCTCGAAAAATACTATGCAGAATCCACTTTCAGCAAGCTCTGGACTGGGTCCACCCCTAAGCACTACATTAAATCCTTTCATCTCCCCTAACTCTCAAAACACAGCTTGTCAAGGAGGAAAGCGAGGGATACAGTCAGCTCTCATGATGGCAGGTGCATCGCTTTTGTCCTGAAATGGGCTTGAGGAAGTCCATTACTTCCTGAAACTCTACATGAGATTTTGTGTCTGTCTGCCTCTGTGTTTCTCTGAGGCAAAATCCTTGGCTTTGATCTCCAGTGTCAGCCAGGTCTGTGATTCCAAAAAGGGTGAAGCACTGCCAAGTGCCTTTTCTCAGCTCTGCCTCTACTAGGACTACCTTTTTCAGGCCAACTCAGCAAAGACCAACCCTGGTTATTTCTGCTGTTCCTTTACAGGATGTAGGGTAAGTGGCAGCAGAGAGAGAAAAGGAATGGCCGTGTGGGATGGAAAAGGGCTGGAGTTGCAACACATCTGAATGAAAAAGTCCTTCTTGGGTTGGTCTGCTTTTAGAAATTTCATTTCTCCGGTTCCCTCTGTGGCTTGTTTATTTTAACACAGTGGAAAAATTAGAAGTGGTTTCCTTTCTATAAAACAAACTATAGGGTTTCAGAGGCTAAACTTAGGTAATTCATATTTTGTTTCACTGAAAGCTCACTATGATGGTTCTTGCAAAGAGATGTATTCATAAAGTGTCGCTTTGTTTAGAAATTCTTCCTCCATGAGAAATTCTATTTCCTCAAAACTTAATGAGTTAAAGGTACTACTTTACTATTTACAAATAATTTCCTCTTTAAAATGTGGCATCCCAAAGCAATGAGAACAGTGTTTGAAATGACCTCTTTTCAAGATTTTAGTTTCTAGTTGTTAACCAAAATTAAATGAGAAAATAAGCCAAAAAGGCATGGCCTCCTGTTTTGGTAAAAATTAGATTAGAGCCTGAGATTCCTCAGCTCCTATAAGAAGAACTTCAAGAGCTGAATTTTCTGCATCCCCTCCTCTTCCCCCTCCCACAAAAAATTGGACAGTGAAATTTTCCCCTTTATTCCATGATGTTTGTGAATTAGAACCAAACAGCAATGAGTAATAACAAAAATAATAAAAAAGAGCAAACAATATCTGTCGGGCATAAATCTAAGTGATTCAAATGTAGTAATTCCTTTACAATTTACAACAATTCCATGAGGAAGATCATTATAATTACTTTTTAATAGAGGAAGACACTGAAAAACTAGAATATTTAACCAGGACATCAGATTGTCTCAACTACTCATTTTAATCACAAGCTAACAAAGTTGAGAGTGCCTTATGAACACAAGGAACTACACAAATGCCACCACTGACAGCTCTCAACTTCAGTTCAGACTCTCCATTGCTTAACCTGCAAAGCCAGGGAACATGTCAATAACAAAATTAAATGACTGAGGAAACCATCAGAATAGGAAATAAGAGTCCAGGGTTGTTTTTGCTATTCCAACTCATCTGTCACATGAGTCGGTGCAAATCTATCTATAAGAGCTTCACTTCCTTCCTGTATCAATTTTAGTTGGACTAAATGGTTTCAGGGTCCCTTTCAGGTCAAAGACAACAACTAAAGAAAAATTTTAAAAATCTCCTAAATTTTTTTTTCTTTTTACGGCCATGTCTGGGGTATATGGAAGTTCTGGGCTAGGGGTTGAATCAGAGCTGCAGCTGCAGATCTACACCACAGCCACAGCAATGCAGGATACAAGCCGCACCTGCAACCTACACCTGAGCTTGTGGCAACACCAGATCCTTAACCCACTGAGCGAGGCCAGGGACCTTCCCACATGCTCATGGATACTACTCGGGTTCTTAACTGGCTAAGCCACAGCAGGAACCCCAAATCTACTAAATTTTTTAAAAAGGAATGCCAAGCGATTAGAGTGAAGCAAATATTAGTTGATACCTAACTTTTAAGTAGACCCCAGATAATTTGCTGTTGCACATGAAAAAGTATTTTAACATTAGCTTAGGGTATTGGTATTATCAAATTCTGAATTTTTTTTGGCTGCACCCATGGCATTGTGGAAGTTCCCAGGCTAGGGATTGAACCTGTGCTGCAGGATCGACCTGTGCCAAAGCTTCAGTAGCACAGGATCCTTAAAGCCACTGCTCCACAAGGGAACTTCCAAATTCTGCATTTTTTACAAATTCTGATTTTAGGCAAATAAAAGAAAAAAAAATCAAGATTATCCAAAATAATTTCTTTCTTTTTTTGTCTTTTTGTCTTTCTAGGGCCGCACCCATGGCATATGGAGGTTTCCAGGCTAGGGGTCTAATCAGAGCTGTAGTTGCTGGTCTACGCCACAGCCATAGCAACACAGGATCTGAGCTGCATCTACGACCTACACCACAGCTCACAGCAATGCCGGGTCCTTAACCCACTGAGCAAGGCCAGGAATCAAACCCGCAACCTCATGGTTCCTAGTCGATCTGTTAACCACTGAGCCACGACGGGAACTCCCAAAATAATTTCATAACCTATGCTTCATACACTCCAAGTTTTCTGACCCCCGATTTTCTAACACTAACATCCACCTCTTTAGTTGATCATTTTCAAATATTCAGAGCTAAATGGTACTTCTTCCTGAAGTTACCCTCCATACCGACTCAGTCCTCAAATCTCATTTAGAGGCTTTAGCTGAGATAGGACAACCAGCCACCTGAATTTTTAAGCAGCTCTTTGCAAGAAAGAGATCTCCTCGGGAGGTCCTTGTCTTCACACTTATCAAGGATATATTTTATAACTAACCTCTGGCCCAAGCACATATTTCAAATCTTTTGATCACACAATACTTTGCCTAACCTGCCAGCTCTTTCCTTAGATCAAAGAAATAGATGTGAAAAATAAGTAACAGATGACCTGAGCTTTTCCCCAGCTACCCCTTCTCTAATTACATAAGCAAAATGTGTGAACCAGACAGCACCTAAAAAAAGATCACAAGGAGTAAAAAAGTGGGAGATAGTGATGATTCTGACCCCTTATCTCAGTGATTAACTGAGATTATTTCTCTTGTTTCCCTTAAAAAACTTTCATAGCAGAGCAGAATTTTCAGAGATGGTTTTGGGACATGAGTCCACCTTCTCCCCAGATTGCTGGCTTTCTGATTAAAGCAACTTTCCCTGTTACCCAGACCTGTGTTTGGTAACAAAGTCACCAGCCCATAATCTTTTATTTTTTATTTTTTCCTGTCTTTTTAGGGCTGCACCCGAGGCTCCCAGGCTAGGGGTCCAATTGGAGCTGTAGCCCCTGGCCTACACAACAATGCAGGATCTGAGCTGCATCTGTGACCTATACCACAGCTCAAGGCCCCACTGAGTGAGGCCAAGGATCGAACCCGCATCCTCATGGATACTGGTTGGGTTCATTAACCACTGAGCCATGACAGGAACTCCCCAACCCATAATCTTGAGGGCTAAGTGAGTGCTTATTATTTTAAGTCACTGAACTTTGTTAACACAGAATTATTGTGTTAATCAATAACTGATATATATAGTAAAATGATCAAGAAATACTTACAGAACCAAATAGAAATCTTAAAAGTATTTATCTACCTCCACTCAGCCTCTTTTCTTTGTGCTTTCTTTACTCTCCAGTGCTAAATTGGGTACAAAATAAGAACACAGAGCATGCAATGTGGACAGCAAGTTGGAGGAGTCCTGGTGGTTTAAACGAAAATATTACATTTTTCAGCCCTTCTCAGAATCTATAAAAATCTGACAATTTTTGCCTTACTAACAGCTCCAACAGCAAACATCTCAGCTACAGTTATTTTTATTTAACAACATACCAATAAATTATAAAAAGCTGTACATAAAATTCTTTCTATAACACACAACACTAATTTTTTCTCCTGCTCTTTCAAGGCTGTAAAGAAGATTTACAAAGAATCATACTATGACCAAGAAAAGAAAGAAGGTAAAAGAATTTGAATGTAGAGCTTTTTAGAACAGGAGTTTAGAAACCCTGCTTCTTTTTGAAACAAAAAGAAAAAAGATCTCTCAGTTGACCAAAGTAGCAAAGACATAGTTCACATTTGAAAAGATGAAAAGATGTACAAAAACAACAAAAGAAATCTAAGTATCTTTGGTTTCTCTCTTTGATGCACTCTCCTGGAACCCATAAAGTTCCTCATCTAAACCTTAATATCCAATGGCCTTTTATGGGGGAACACAACTACTTTTGATGTCTCCTTTGATATTCAAATGAAGTTTCTGGAGGGAAGGTGGTGATTATTTTAAGACAATGACGAATTTCTAAGTTCACTTTTAGAAACCTAAATGAACTTCAACAACCCATCCAGTGGCTGTGATAAAAATGCCTTCTTGAAATTTCGAACTCTTCACTCAGCACGTTACTTAACAAAGAAATACTGACTTAAATTATCACACACAGAATAGTGGAAATAAAGACAGAGAAGGCAAAGGGGAATATTAATTTCAGTTCTTTTAACCATTCTTAAAATCAAAGTTAGAACTGGAAGGGATCAAAACAGCTCAGGTAGCTTTACAGGTGGGGGGGGGGGAAGCTCAGAAATGTTATCTGACTTGCAAAAGGTCATGGTCCTTTAGTGCCAAAGGTCAATGAGTTTAGGCTTCATGAATTTAGGCAGAGGCACCAATTTTTATTCTATATGTTAAGCAAAAATTCAGTTTTGGTGATATCATTCTTGCTTGTTACTAAGGCGCTGGGTTCATTCATTAAAAATAACTAAACAATATAAATAAATAAAATTTAATAAAATATCTAAATAAAAACTAAAGCCCCAGCTCATTCAATGCATTAATAATAGGATACACTTTATGCATTTAAAATATGCCAGTCACTGTGCCAAGTGCTTTACCTTTTTCATTTCATTTAAACCTCGTACCAGCCCTGGGAGTCCATACTTGTCCCCATCTTGCAAATGGGGCTGAAGGAAGTACTCACTCCGGATCTCAAAGCTGGCAAGTGGCAGAGGTGAGACCCAAAACCAAAGCCAAAGCATCCACTACTCTATACAGCATCAAAGTAAAACAGAAATGTTTTATTCAGCACACTTTCAACACAGATAATTTATTAAATGGCATTTCTGCATGTTAACACAATGACTTCTAATTCATTAAAAATGATAAAGGATCATCTTTGATATCTTCATCAGTTTGTACTGGTCTAGAATAAAACATATAATAAAAGTTTTTCATGCAAATGAATGGGGTGAGGCAGTGTGCAATTCTTGAGGGGTCTCTTAAGAAGTATCTTAGGAGTTCCTGTTGTGACTCAGAGGTTAAGAACCTGGCATAATGTCCATTAGGATGCAGGTTCAAAACCTGATCTCATTCAGTGGGTTAAGAATCTGGCACTGCTGCAAGCTGCTGTGTAGGTCACAGATGCAGCTTGGATCTAGTGTTGCTGTGGATGTGGCTATGGTGTAGGCTTGTAGCTGCAGCTCTGATTTAACCCCTAATCTGGGAACTTTCATATGGTGCAGATGGGGCCTTAAAAATAAAGAAAAAAAAAAAAAAGGTATCTTATGTATGTAGTGGTTGCCGCACACTGAAATGCAAAATCCATGTGTGGTGGGCTGATTCAGAAATCTAAGTGAGAAGAGATGGCTACAAGGAGAAGGAAAGCAGGACTGGGAGGGTGTCACCGCACCGTAGTATGACCAGCCACGGGGAGGAGAAAGAGAGGGGAGAAGGATGCCCCAAGAAAGGGAGAATAAAGCTGACACCTGAAGAAGAAGAGGATCAGTCCAGTGAGGAGAAAAAGAGAACATGCACATACAGAGGCCTTGGATTGAGAGCTGACAAGCAGGATGATGGAAGAAAGAGTCAGTTGTACAGCTGCAGAATTTCATAGTGGCAGAGGGGTGGGCAGAGAGGCTGAAGAGGCAGGCAGGGGCCACGTCCCCACAGGCCTTCCCATTCCACTGTAGGCTTTGGGCCTTGTTCTGATGGCATGGCAGTGAGCAGCCAGTAAAAGACTTCACTCAGAGACAACTCAATCTGATTTCTAGATGAGGAGCGTTAGCACTGTGTGACACTGGTCTACACTCAGGCCCATAACACAGAGCAAAGGGCCCAGAAGCCCAAAGGGGGAAATGCTGGACAGAACTTAATTTGGAAGTTTCTGAGATATCACATTTAGAAACAGAGAGGAGGAGTTCCCGTCGTGGCGCAGTGGTTAACAAATCCGACTAGGAACCATGAGGTTGCGGGTTCGATCCCTGGCTTTGCTCAGTGGGTTAATGATCCGGCGTTGCTGTGAGCTGTGGTGTAGGTGGCAGACGCAGCTTGGATCCAGTGTTGCTGTGGCTCTGGAGTAGGCTGGTGGCTACAGCTCTGATTAGACCCCTAGCCTGGGAACCTCCATGTGCCGCGGGAGCAGCCCTAGAAAAAGCCAAAAGCCAAAAAAAAAAAGAAACAGAGAGGAGATCCAAGTCCAAGTGGATGGAGAGATCTTACCATAATAATAAATAAGAAAAGCCTCGTGCTGTTACATCTAGTTAACAGTATAATTTAGGTGTTAAGTTTTTTCTTAATGTACTTTAATATTGTGTTAATTGGTCATCAACTTACTGCATATATAAAAACTTTCTAGGGGAAGTGGGAAGTACCAACTATTGGGTGTATGAGGCCGTAAGTATATGCTGTACAACACAGGGAATATAGCCAACATTTTGAAATAACTATAAATAGAAGATAACCTTTAAAATTGCATTAAAAATTTTAAATGAAAAAAAGACACCTTTTCTACTAATCAGAATATTTAACTTGCCAGAATGAGAACCCACTACAAGAAGATGCATGTTATATACTCATATGGGGTTTTTTATGTCAAAGGGTTTTTCAAACCAGTCTAACATTTAAATCTTTAAAGATCCATATGAAGGTGGCAGGACAGACAGCTCCGGCCTCACAGTGCTGATCTAGACCTAGTGAGCACTTAATCCCAAACCAGAATCGACTCTTCTCATGTTCGATTCCATGCCTTTCACCTGTATCATGTGGTCTCTTCTTCAATATGCTGTAAGACAGCATTTGCTGTGGTTTTTTCCTTATTCCCATCAGTCCAAACAACAGTCTAGTTGTTGCACACTAGAGACTCTAAGGAACCCATGGAAACCACTTGCAACACATATTTGTGCAGATATGCAAGTAAACATTTGCACTAAAAAAAGATTAAAAACAATGATACCATAATTATATTTTCTGATTTTACCCCTTCATTGGGGTAAATGGGCTAAAAAATTCAAGTAAAATTAAGCTCATGAAAAAAAAAATAACATTGGGACTGTCCTGTACAATGAAGAGGCACACACTGCATTAACAGTAACAATAATAGTAAATGTCTACTGTATTCCAGGCGTGGTTCTTATGTGTATAATCCTTAGCACATAATAAGATGCACACTTTTTTTTAAATGGCTGCACCCACAGCATATGGAAGTTCTCAGGCCAGGGACTGTATCCAAGCCATACTTGCAATCTACACCACCGCTGAAGCAATGTTAAAACTCACTCTGCTGAGCTGGGGATCAAACTCGCACCTCCTCAGCAACCCGAGCTGTTAAGTAGGATTCTTAACCCACTGTGCCACAGTAGAAACTCCAAGATATCTTCTTCTTAATATCTTCTTTTCACAAGTGGAGAAACCAAGGATTTAATGGTCAACTAAATTGTCCCAAGGTCCCACAGGTGGTAAGGGAAAAGAGTCAGAATATAAAGCCAACATGTGCCCTTAACCACCAATACTCTGTTATCTTCCACATCATTGCCAACTAAATCTGTCTTCACCTTCCAGGAGGATGCTTAAATTTCAAATACTATTTTCGGAAGTACAAAAACATCAATAATATGTTTAAAAGGATGAAAATTAGCGATACCAGATGATATCTGACCAATTTAGGAAATTAACAAAAAAGCCACTAGGACTGCATCAATATGAAAAATCACAAGCTATTCCAACAACAATATTTAATATATTATTACCTAAGTTTCAGGTATACTATTGCATTATATCAACATCTGTATATACCAACCAGAGTGTTCTCCTCTACAAATCTATTTAAAACCCACCACCATACAGTTGACACTTATCATTCATTTCCCCTGCCCTCCAACTCCATTCCATCTGGTAACCATTAATCTGTTCTGTGTCTATAAGTCTTTTTTTGTTTTACTTGGCTCTCTCTGTCTGATTTATTTCACTTAGCAAAATACCCTCCAGGTCCATCCAAGTAATCACAAATGGCAGGATTTCATTCTTTTTAATGGCTGAGCAGTATTTGACAGACAGTTTGTTTCCACATCTTGCCTACTGTAAATAATGCTGCAATGAATATAAGGGTGCATGTGTCTTTTGGAAATAATGTTTTTGTGATCTTCAGATAAACATACAGAAGTGGAATAGGTGGGTCATATAGTAGTTATACCTCCATACTGTTTTGCATACTGTTTTGCATAGTGGCTGCACCACTTTACAGGACCTCCAAGAGTGTAAGAGTTTCCTTTCTTCCACATCCTTAACAGCATTTGTTATACCTTGTCTTTGTTTGTTTGTTTTTCTAGAGCTGCACATGCAGCATTTGGAAGTTCCCAGATTAGGGGTGGAACTGGAGCTGTAACCACCAGCCTACACCACGGCCATAGCAATACAGGATCCGAGCCATACCTTGGACCTACATTACAGCAATGTTAGATCTTTAACCCGCTGAGTGAGGCCAGGGACTGAACCCACATCCTCATGGATACTAGTTAGGTTTGTTACTGCTGATCCACAATGGGAAATCCAACTTGTCTTTTTGATATAAGCCATTCTGACAGGTATGAGGTGATATCTCCTTGTAATTTTGATTTGCATTTCTCTGATAATTAGTGATATTGAACATCTTTCCATCAGCCTGTTGGTCATTTACAGTCTTCTTGAGAAGAATGCCATTTCAGATCCTCTGCTCAACTGTTTTGTTTTGTTTTGTTTTAATGGCCGCTCTCGTGGCATACAGAGGTTCCCACGCTAGGGGTCAAATCGGAGCTGTACTGCTGGCCTGCACCACAGCCACAGTAACACAGGATCTGAGCTGCATCTCTGACCTATACCACAGCTCATGAAAACGCTGGATCCTTAACCCACTGAGGGGGGCCAGGGATGAAACCTGAGTCCTCATGGATGCTAGTCAGATTTGTTTCCACTGAGCCATGACAGGAACTCTTTTTTTTTTTTTTTTAATTTTTTACTCTGCTTCATTTTTCCCCCAGTATAAATTTTATTTTCTTTTATTTGCGTCCTCAAGATAAGCTTTTTTTTTTTAATTTGTATTGTTATTTCCCCAATACAATTTTTTTTTCTACTGTATAGCATGGTCACCCAATTACACATAGATGAATACATTCTTTTTTCTCACATTATCATGCTCCACCGTAAGTGACTAGACATAGTTCCCAGTGCTACACGGCAGGATCTCATTGCTAATCCATTCTAAAAGCCATAGTTTGCATCTATTAACCCCAAACTCCCAATCCATCCCACTCCCTCCTCCTCCCCCTTGACAACCACAAGTCTGTTCTCCAAGTCCATAATTTTCTTTTCTGTGGAAAGGTGCATTTGTGCCATATATTAGATTCCAGATACAAGTGATACCATATGGTATTTGCCTTTCTCTCTCTGACTTACTTCACTCAGTATGAGAGTCTCTAGATGGGTTGTTTGTTTTCTTGCTGTTGAGTTTTATTAGTTCTTAATATGTCTTGGATATTAACCCCTTACTGGATGTGATTTGCAAATTATCTTCTCCCACTCAGCAGATTTCCTATTTATTTTGATAATGGTTTCCTTCACTTCAGAAATCTTTTTTGTTTAACATAGTTCTATTTGTTTACTTTTTCTTTTGTTTCCCTTGCCTTTAGAATCATATCTATAAAAGTATGTTATGTTAACCCATGTTAAGAAAGTTACGGCCTATGTTTTCTTCTAGGAATTTTATGGTTTCAGGTCTCACATTCAAGCCTTTAATTCACTTAGGGCTAATTTTTGTTCATGGTATAAGATAGTGGTCTAGTTTGATTCTTTTGCATGTGGTTGTCCAGTTTTCCCACCACCATTTATTGAAGAAACTGTCCCTTCTCCACTGCATGGATTTTGTTCTTTATTATAGATTAGTTGTCCACGTATGTCTGGCTTTATTTCTAGACTCTTAATTCTGTTCCATCAATCTATATGTGTGTTTTTATACCAGTACCATACATCTTTGATTACTATAGCTTTTGTAGTATAGTTTGAAATCATGATGCATGATACCTCCAGCCTTGTTCTTCTTTCTCTAGGTTATTTTGACTAATAGGGCTCTTCTGTGGTTCCAGAGAAATTATTTGTTTTAGTTCTGTAAAATATGCCATTGGAATGTTGATAAGGACTATACTGAATCTGTAAATTGTTTGGATAGTATGTACGGTTTAGCAATATTTTTTGTGGCGATGCCAGCAGCATGTGGAAGTTCCTGGGCTAAGGACTAGACCCATGCCACAGCAGCAACCCCAGCCAGTGCAGCAAAAATGCTAGATCCTTAACTTGCTGCACCACAAGAGAACTCCTACTTTAACAACATAAATTCTTCCAATCCATGAGCACCAAATATCTTTCCATTTTTTTTTTCATCTTCTTCAATTTCTTTCATCAGTATCTTATGGTTTTCAGTGTTCAAGCCTCTTATCCCCTTGGTTTACTTTTATTCCTAGGTTTTTGTGTGTTTTTTTGATGCAACTGTAAATAGGATTTTTTTTCTTTTTTTTTGTCTTTTTGCCTTTTCTACACCTCCTGCAGCATATGGAGACTCCCAGGCTAGGGGTCTAATCGGAGCTGTTGCTGCCGGCCTACGCCAGAGCCACAGCAACGCAGGTTCCGAGGCACATCTGTGACCTACGCCACAGCTCATGGCAACATCGGATCTCTAACCCATTGAGCAAGGCCAGGGATTGAACCCGCAACCTCATGGTTCCTAGTCGGATTCGTTAACCACTGAGCCATGACGACGACGACGCGAACTCCCTGCGATTGTTTTCTTAATTTTCCTTTCTGGTAGCTCATTATTTGTGCGCAAAAAACACTACAGATTTCTGTATAATGATTTTGTATCCTATAACTTTACTGAATTCACTTATTGGTTTTAACAGTTTTTTATTTTTGTAGAGTCTAGGGTGTAGAGTCTAGGGTGTTCTATAAATAGTATCATATCTGCAAATATTAACAGTTTTACTTCTTTTCCAATTTGGATGGATGCCTTTCCTTTTTTTTTTTTTTTCTTTTCTAATTGCTGTGGCTAGGACTTCGAATATTATGTTGAATAAAATTGGCAAGAGTAGGCATCTTTGAATTGTTCCTGATAGAGGAAATACTTTCAGCTTTTCACCATTGAGTATAATGTTAGCTGCAGGTTTGTCATACATGGTCCTTATTATGTTGAAGTACATTCCCTCTAGAGTCACTTTGTTGAAAGATTTTATCATAAAAAGATGTTGAATTTTGCCAAATGCTTTTTCTGCAGATAATGAGATGATCATATTATGTTTAATCCTTCATTTTGTGAGGTGTATCATGTTGACCTCTTTGCAGATGTTAAATAATCCTTGCTTCCCTGGAATAAACTCACTGTATCATGGTGTGTGATCTTTTTAATGAATTGTTGGATTTGGTTTGCTAATATTTTATTGTGGATACTTACATTTATAATCATCAAGGAAACTGGTCTGTGATTCTCTTTTCTTTGATGTCATTGTCTGATTTTGGAATGAGGGTAATGCTAGTAGCTTCACCAAATATGTTTGGAAGGTTTCCCACCTTCTCAATTTTTGGAAGAGTCTCAGGATAGGTATTAAATTTTCTTTGAATGAATTGTAGAATTTGCCAGAGAAGCTATCTGGTCCCAGGTTTATGTTAGGAGCTTTTTGATTACTGTTTCTATCTCTTGGTTAGTAATGAGTCTACTCAGATTTTCTATTTCTTCGTGATTCATTCATCAAAGACTGTATGTTTCTAGAAGTTTATCCATTTTTTTTCTAGTTTGTCCTATTGGCCAAAATATAATTGTTTGTAGTAGTCTCTTATGATCCTTTGTATTTCTGTGGTATCAGTTGTAACAAACGTATCCTCTTTCATTTCTGATACTGTTTATTTGAGCCCTTTCTCTTTTTCTTGGTGAGTCTAGCTAATGGCTTGATTGGGTTTATCTTTTCAAAAACAGCTTAGTTTCACTGATCTTTTCTAATTTTTTTTCAGCCTCAATTTATTTCTACTCTTCATGATTTCCTTTCTTATATTAGTTCTCAACTTCATTTGTTCTTTTTCTAGCTTCTTTAGGTGTAAAGTTAGATTGTTTTGGATTTTTTTGTTTGTTTCTTACGATGAACTTCCGTCTCAGAACCACTTTTGCGATATCCCATAGATTTTGATATGTTGAATTTCTATTCTCATTTGTCCCTAGTTTTTTATTTTTCCTTTGATTTCCTTGATGAACTTTTGGTTACTCAGCAGCAGTGTTGCTAAATTCCCACATTTCTGTGGGGTTTTTTTTTTTTTCATTTTCTTCTTGTTATTGATTTCTAGTTTCACACCATTGCAGTTAGAAAAGATGCTTGATATGATTTCAATCTTCCTGAATTTATTTAGACTTGTTTTGTAACCTAACATATAATCTCTCCTGGAGAATACTCCATGTGCACTTGAGAAGAATATGTACTCTGCTGCTTTGGCATGAAATGTTCTATATATACGTATTAAGTCAATGTGGTTTAATATATCATTTAGTTTAGTTTTTCTTTATTGATTTTCTGTCTGGATGCTCTATCCATTAATGTAAGTGGAGTGGTAAAGTCCCCTACTATTATTGTATTTCTTTCAATTTCTCCCTTAAGTCTGCTAGTTTTTACTTTATATATCTTCTGTTGGGTGCACATACATTTATAAATGTTATATCTTCCCATTCAGTCTCTGGGTAGCATCCCTCTCTGGCAGATGCTTTAAGATTATTAAGTTGGTCCCCTTCACTTAAAGTTCACATTCTCTAATCTAGTGGTTTTGCACTTGTTTTCAGCTAGAGTGAGTCTATGTGCAAACCTTTAAAAGCAGGCTTCCATTCCCTACAGCTCTGTAGTTTTCCAGGATGTAATCCCCAGTGATTTTCAAAGTCAGATGTTTTGGAGCCTCATCTCTCCTGTGCAGGATCTAAAGGTTAGAGCACCTGATATGGAGCTTGGGTCCCTTGCTCCTTGGAGAAAAGATCCATACCCTTGTGATCCTTCTGATTATGGATTGCTGCAGCTGGGGAGTGGTTTTTCCCTTGGCAAGATCTTCGGTTTCTCCTACCCATCTTGATGCTGTCCTTCCACCTTTTACTGTGGAGACTATTCATGCAGTTTTCTAGTGCCTTTCAGAGGGAATTATTCCATATATAGGCATAGGTTGGTCATGTCCATGGGAGGAGATAGGTTTAGGATCTTCATTATGACGCCATCTTGAACTCTCTCCACAGCAATATTCAATTTAATAAGCATTGGAAACAACACATGAAAGGAATAAATTCATACATTTAACATTTAAATAACAAGTAACATTTAGCAGGTGTACAACACCGGCCAGCAACTCTTCAAACCACATGCATTCATTCTTTACACACACACACACACACACACACACACACACACACACCCCAACAAATAACAACTATGAAACAGATATTATATCTAGTCTCATTTTTTAGATGGAGAAACTGGGACATAAGGAAGTGTCACATCTTGCCCAAGATCATAAAGCTAGTAATTAACAGATCTGGGACTTGAAGCAACGCATCTGATTCCCTAGCCCACACTCTCAACATGACACCACCCACTCTGTACTTTTTGCACATGAAAAAGGACTGAAGGATTTCAGAGAAGGAAGAAATCAACATGGACCGGACAAGAAAAGGAGGCTGCAGAGAAGACATGAGACCTGACCTGGGCCTAGAGGGACAAAGATGATGGGAAAGCAGGGGAAGGCAGAAGGGGCCAAGAGGAAAGGAGCCCACAGAGCTGCACAGGGAATAATGTGAGCACAGCCTGCCCCAGGCAAGGAGGGCTCCCTGCAAGCAGAGAGTAGCAGCCTTACTCCTGTACTCGGTGCACTCCTTAGAGTCTCAAAGTCAGGTGTCTGAAATCTGAATAAAGAAAAGTTAAATTGGGACTCTAAAACCCTGATGGCTGGAACAGTGGCAGACTATCCCTAAATATGACTGATGTTGATTTCATCTGCCTTTTGCTCAGTCAGGTATGGGCACAGTGATCTCACCCAGGCAGCTCCCTTTCCCCTGAGCTTGCCCCAGTCCTTACCTGGTGTTGCCCTTGTCACTAGGAGTCCTTAGATAACTGGAGCAGGACTGCCTCTCCCCAGGGTCCCAACTCCGATGTGCATACCCAGGACATAGACTGGGCCACCACTGCAAGTGGGAGAGGCCACCCTGTGCGTCAGGTCAGCATCCTCTCTTCGTCTCTCCTCCACTGCTGCATCCGTGCAGAACGCAGGCCACGCTGGCCCAGCTACGTGTCTCTCTATCCCACTTTCACGTGTATGACTGGGAGAGTAACTTTGCCTGAAGTCAGGGCTAAGATTCAGGCCGCTTATATTTTGGGCAAGGAAAGGAGAAAGCCTCATTTAAACCTTTACAAAGCCACTTTCCCCAATCCAGCTTTCAATCTAAGGCCCTGAACAGTCTATTCTTCCCCCACCCCCCACATCCTCAAGCACATGCTCTGTAGCAACTCATAACAACAGACAGTA
Organism: Phacochoerus africanus; assembly: GCF_016906955.1. Taxonomy (NCBI): domain Eukaryota; kingdom Metazoa; phylum Chordata; class Mammalia; order Artiodactyla; family Suidae; genus Phacochoerus; species Phacochoerus africanus. The sequence continues at coordinate 47,865,258 of NC_062550.1, read as the reverse complement.
AATCCGGAAGCTCTCAAACACACATGGTTCCCTGCTCTGAGTTCACGCAGAGGCCAAGGAGGACATTTGGCAGCCTGGGCTTCCTGCAAACCACGTCTCCTCCTAAATTTAGATGACTTCCCTGCAGTGTTGCCTGTACTGTGGTGAAAGGCTTGCAGCAGAGGAGGTGGCTTAAGAAAACACAACACCATTCATGAGGACATAAGCAATGTTGACATAGGAGAAGAGAAACCTTTTCTTGGTCAAACAAACATCCAGAGACAGCCCATTTCCTGTGCTCCAACTCCTAATGTTCCTATTTAAGGCAGAAGGACTGACTGTCAGAGCTGCAAAGACCAGAAAGCCGGGGTCAGTCCCTCCTGCACAACTTCAGCAAACACCTTTAAAATGCCCTTTTCCTACTAAAATCTAAATTTGGGGGGATTCAACTTTTATTTCTGTTGGAATTCCATTTTTTACATTGAGAAAAAAATGATGTTAAAAATTTGAAAATTTTAGTCCTTCGGTATTATTTTTATTTTTTATTAATAAATAAATTAATTTATTTTTTGTCTTTTTAGGGCCGCACCTGCGGCATATGTAAGTTCCCAGGCTAGGGGTCAATTCGGAGCTGCAGCTGCCAGCTTACACCACAGCCACAGCAACAAGTGATCCAAGCCGCCCGCATCTGTGACCTACACAGCAGCTTGTGGCAACGCCAGATCTGTAACCCACTGAGGCCGGGGATCGAATTCGCTTCCTCATGGTTACTGGTCGGGTCCATTACTGCTGAGCCACCATGGGAACTCCTATTTACTCGATTTATATTATGGCTTCACCCACAACATACAGAAGTTCCCAGGCCAGGGATTAAATCTGAGCCACAGCTGCAACCTATGCCACAGCTGCAGCAACACCAGATCCTTTAACCCACTGTGCTGTAACAGCACATGGATCTAACTATAGGCAGCGACCCAAGCTGCTGCAGTCAAATTCTTAACCCACATGCCACAGCAGGAACTCATTACTTTTATTTTTAAATTCCAATGGTCGTACACCTTGAAAGCTCCTGAGAGAAAATTATAACTAAGATTTCACAGTAAAAATAAGAATCACAATGGGTCTCAGTACAGAGTACACACAACAGAAATATTCATTATTCAAGGTTTTACCGTTTGCATTAAAATGCCTATTATTACCGTGTACATTGGGAATCCGTAACAACTAAATCTAAATATTTTTTTCAAATGCATACTTCTTTTTATATAATTTTGAAATCTTTCCCCAATTTCCTTCTAGATCTAATTAGACCTAAGGTCTAATCCCTGGCCATTTTAAAACATAATATAAAAAGCCCAAGTAGGAAAGTTGACAAAAGAACTAGAAATTCCAGTCCCAGTCTTATCATCCATATTTTTTTACATATTTAATTATAGTTATTTATACTTTGCTTATACTTTCCAAACTGAACATGTAGAAAATAATCTTCCTCTTAGTGTAGTCAGCAACACATCAGTCCCATCAACATACAGAAAATAATGTTATAACATTAGTCTGCTAGGTTTTAATTATCTCTGTAGACAATGCCTTGGTTGCCAGAGGGATCGCTGTGGGTCTCCTACCCTAAGCTCTCAAAATTGGCGCCCTCGATATTACAGGCGCTGCATGGTGAACAAGGGAGACGAGGCAAAACCCGTTTATCTCCCTGGGTCTCTGTTACCTCAGCCATAAAATGGTCATCATAATTTCTACTTTATGAGATTATTGATAGGATTTCAGTGAGATGAGGTATGTACGGTGGTCCTCACAGCCCCCTGCTCGTAAAGGCGCCCAAAATAGCCATCATTGTAACGAGTGACCACAACTCAGCTGCAAACACCAAAGCCCTACGGCATATGGCTTATCCTTTGTGGCCACAAAAAGAGTGAAAGTGTTCAAGGATAAGGATAGAAAAAGGGTTTAATTTCTCTCCAGTTCTATCAGCTCCCTCCTTCCTGAAAGGAGAAGGGAAAGAAAGCAAAATATTTTCCTACAAGGCAAAGCTTTCATCTGGCTTTCAGGATTCTTCGTGTTCACTGGGCAACTTTAATTCAGCTTTGATATTGAAGCCAGATACTCAAATGCAGGTTGTCTGAGAACAAAGGAGCTAACTGGGGAGTGGAGTTAGGGGGCTGAAAGGGCTGAAACCCAGCTCATGTTTCATTCGACAACCAGTGCACCCCGATGCTGGCTACCTCTGCCCCAAGGAAGGAGACCTTTTCCTAATTCACCCCAAAGAATAAAAGGTGCCCAAAGAATAAAAGGTGCCCTGACTCAAGCATCATCTACCCACCATACCTCGTGCCCACATAGCTCTTTCTGCTTCATACAAATTCCGCTATTGACCAGCAGCAGCCCTGTTCCATTATTATTTAATACCCACTAGACAGTTTCATTGTCCTAATGCCTTCCAGAGAGACTTATTTAATCTCATGGTTCCGAGTTCACTTTCTCACTGACATATATTATCACAGTATTGCTATATTTCCAGTCACCAAACCATGTGCAAAGAATTGCATTTCTTTCTGTCTTAACTCAGCTGAATTTCCCTTATAGACTCAGCCTGGTGTTTTGCAAGTAAGCATTTAATTCATCAAAATGAACTTTAAAAAATCCTAATCATATAAAGCTTCACACTCCCTCTGCAAACCCCACTGATATCAGGGCCCAATTTGAGACTATTATTTTAACAAATGCATTTTTCCTGGCCCAAACTGGATGTAAGCCCAAAGAAAAGTCCTCTGAAAATTGTCCAGTTCAAAATTTCCTGATCCTGGAGATTTCCATACATGAGGTTGGACTGCCATTAGGAGTGACCAACCAGTTCAGTCTCCCTAGTACCAAGGAGCTTGCTGCGACAAGGGGCTTTCAGGGCTCAAACTGGGAATTCCTAGGAAAATCAGAAGGGAAAGGTCGCCCTGTCTCCTCATCCTCTAGCAGGTTGCTGGGGAACAGTAGAATAAAAAGCTAAGGAGTAACCAAACCATAATTTCTGTAAAATTCAAGAAAAAAAAAAAGTTTTCTTTCTTGTTCTGGACACACAAACACATACACAAACACACACACTCCCTCTTAATCTAAAACTTTCTGTTCCTTGGGAGTAAGAGTTAAATCAAAAACAAGTGGTTCTCTGGTGGCAGATCTGTACTAATTGGTTGAGCTCGTTATTTCCGAAAACATGAGAACCAGAATTTTCTCACCCACAGTTTCCGGCTGTCAGATAAGTCTTTTCTACTTGGATAAGCCAACAGAAATTACTCTTTATAGTGTCATTTTGTTAAAATAACACAAAGGAAAGGAGATTAGAAAGAAACAAGAGTTTAAAAATCACTAAAGACTGTACAGAGTCCCCTATGTGTGCAAATAGTGGAATTGTAATGATTGTGTTTACTGGACTATAAAGCTGCCTGGTTGATTGTAATAGAAATTGGTATTTTAAAGCTAAATTCAAATTAAGTTTTACACCAGAAATTAAAAGGAATTTGACAATCTCGATTTTAAAATACACCCTATCTAAAAATGTTACCTAAAATCATCAATGTCAATAAACAAAATCAAACATTCTACCAAAACTGGAGTTCCAAGTCCTCATTACCTGTAATTTTGATACATTTATTCACCCTCTGATATAGGTAAATTACAAATATTCCTTTTATTTCTTTTTTTTCCCCTTTTTTGCCATGCCCATGCATGTGGAAGTTCCCGAGCCAGGGATCAAACCCACGCCACAGCAGCAGCTCAAGTCACTGCAGTGACAACCCCGGATCTTTATCGGGCTGCCCCACAAGTTAACTTTTATTTTTATTTTTAAACACTGGTAAAACTTAGTTTAAAAATTTGTAAAAGCTTTTCTATCTTATATGCCTCTTTTCTTTTTCTTTTTTCTAGCTGTGCCCACAGCAGGCAGAAGTTCCCGGACCAGGAATCAAACCTGCATCACAGCAGCAACCTGAGCTACAGCAGTGACAATACCAGATCCTTAACCCACTAAGCTACTAGGGAACTTTCATGCCTCTCTTCTTTTTATCTTTCCCTCATATAAAAGGTTTAATGACTACAAGATTATCCAAAATCATTTCCACTCTCTTTAAACACTAAGGTTCTGATTTCCTGGGTCTTACTACTATAAACACCATATTAACAAAGCTAAAAGCAGATTTTCTCACTGTTTGGTGATATCCTACTCCTGTAGAAGAACCACATTATAAAAGCTAAGCAAATATTTCAGACTCACAAAAACAACAGACATTCATCTGAGGAAAAGAAACTCCAGAAAAATCTGTTTTTATATGTCCTTTTTCCAAGTAGGAAACCTGATCCCTGACATAATCTGTGAGCAATCAGTTTCTAGGGGTCCCATCTGCACGGCAACTTCAAACAAAGAAAGCCTACCTCCAGGGATGAGAGAGAGACTGGGCAGAGTCCCTTCATGATGTGCGGAGGTGGCAGCCAGTGCTAATTCCATAAGGCATGTGATTAAGAATCATGCTTGATCACAAATTCTCTAACTAGCAATTTATGAGAAACTGCTAGCAGGTGGGTTCCCTCAGCATGGACAGCTGGGGAATCAGCAACTCAGAGCTGGCTGGTATGCCACAGTGTGTGGATAAGCAATGAGATCCTGCTCTATAGCATTGGGAACTATATCTAGTCACTTATGATTAAGCATGATGGAGGATCATGTGAGAAATAGAATGTATATATGTATGTGTGACTGGGTCACTTTGCTGTACAGTAGAAAATTGACAGAACACTGTAAACTAGCTATAATGGAAAAAATAAAAATCACTTGAAAAATTTTTAAAAAAGGAAAAAAAAAATCTTGTCCTCATGTAATATGATTTGGTTGAGGAATAAAATAATACAAGATGAGATGCACACAAAGGTCCAAATTTGGTCCTTCTGTGGAAATAAGAGGTATAAACCAAGAACCATATTCATCTACCTAAAATCCCTTATGGTCCTCAGCCCTTACTGTTTTCAGGTCTACTTTCCAGAAAACAGCATGAACATATTAACCGACCTCCAGTTTTGCTAGGTTCTTCTTTCTTAGCTAGACAATCTAATGGATTTCAGGATTGAGGTAACTGCCAATAAAAGTAAAATCAAATTTGCAGCATGAATAATCCTTTTCCTGCATGTCTGTTTTGTGCACTGTGATTTTTTTTTTTTTTGTATTTACCACACCTGAACAGTACCAAATGAGCCTATTCATTAATAGACACTTACCCTGTGGTTATTTCCATACCTAAAATGTGCCACAACATACGCACAGGGCCACAAGTACTCCAAGAAAGGTATATGAATTAATCCATACTTTCTGAGCCATTTTCACACAATTAGATGATTTAATATTTCATTTGCCAAAAACAACTATTTCCATCATTACACTCTCACATTTTTTTAAAAAATTAGTTATCTCTGTAATACTCTGAAAAGTCTACTAAATAACCTTATCTATTGGTTATATATACAAAGAGCAGAAATGAACAAAATTGCTTCTGAGCAACCAAAACAAATGTTTCCAACTCCAAAATTCCAGTTTTCATCCCTAAAGCAAAATCGAGCCATGCAAAAGTGCTGTTACAGACAAGTATGCTGTGACAATGACTGTTCTCCAGACCCTATTTCTTCTTTTTCCTGAGAACCTAACTTCTTTGCTTAGCTTCTGGTTAGAGATGACCACACAATTCTAGCCACAGGAAGGTGAGTGGAAGTGACAGGTACCACTTCCAGGCCTGGTCCATATAATCCTCCTGTACGCCCATGTGAAACAGGAGAGGAAGAAGCAAGACACAACCCTTAAAAGAGTGACATAGCCTTTGAGGATATGACATAAACTGGCTAGAATCAGTGAGGTCCAAGATGGTAGACGGTTCAACTTCCAGTGGACCTCGAGCCTCCTTATAGGCTCCTTGTAATACATTAGCCAAATGTATCTCTCAATACTTCTTACCTATCACTTTGCCTCTCAATGAACTCCTTCTGCTCTAAGACATAAAGAACCTGAACTTAAGTCCTGAGATCAGGTGTGTGATTGTAATTAAAAAAGAGTGGGTTCCAGCCCCAATCTGGGTTGTGCAATTTCACATACATTTTCCTCTTCCTGCTTGAGGAAGACAAGCACAATGACCTAAAGCCATTGCTAAGAGCCACAGATGGAGGGAACTTGGTTTCCCAAATCACAATATGGAAGTGAGCTGCTTACCAATCAGGTGTGTGTACTTCAGACTTTATGTGAACATGAAATAAACTCGCATGGCATGGGAGCCACTATTATCTTAACTCATAGAGACGTCAACAGTGGTAAGAAATGGCACCTAAAAGCAAGGAGCTATCTACAGGTGCATTGGAAACACTGCACACACTGCATTGGACACTCTGAAGAATTTACATAAGGGCATTAGTGTCTCAATATTCATAAACACTAAATTTAAAAAAGAATACAATATTGGCATTGATTCCATGAGATAGACAAAATCATGGACTTCTCATAGGAGTGAAAGTTTCTATAACCCTGTGCACATTTTTCTGAATAGCAATTGGTAACATGCATCAAAATCTAAAATATTTCCTCAACCGTTAGTAATCACACTCAAATCAGAAACACACAGAATTATGTGCAAATTAGTAAAAGACTGGAAACAACCTAAATATCTAATTGTGGGGAGATATTTAAATAAATTTTAGCATGTTAGCATAACCATATAAGGGAATAACGCCATTTAATCATTTAAAATTATGTTGAGAAGACTATTTTAAAATGTGCAAATACTCATCATATATTCCTTTTTTTAAAATTTTTTATTGAGAAAGGATATCATTGACATGATCTTGTGAAGTTTTTTTTTTGTTTGTTTGTTTTTTGTCTTTTTGCTATTTCTTTGGGCCGCTTCCACGGCATATGGAGGTTCCCAGGATAGGGGTCCAATCGGAGCTGTAGCCACCAGCCTACGCCAGAGCCACAGCAACGCAGGATCCGAGCCGCGTCTGCAACCTACACCACAGCTCACAGCAACGCCGGATCCTTAACCGACTGAGCAAGGGCAGGGACCGAACATGCAACCTCATGGTTCCTAGTCGGATTCGTTAACCACTGCGCCACAACGGGAACTCCCTCATCATATATTCTTAAATAAAAGAATATGACCAAGGAGCATTATACAATATGAATCCAGTTGTTAAAATGTATATACAGGCACAACAAAAGACTGGTGAACTGCTACAGACTGCATGTTTGTATTCCCCCCCCCCAAATTCATATGTTGAAATCTTAATCTCCAGTGTGTGAAGATGAGGCCTTTGGAAGGTAATTAAGTCCTGAAACTGCAGCCCTCATGATGGGACTAGTGCCCTCACAAGAAGGGACAGGGAGAGTGTCTCCTTCTGCTTTCTGTCTTATGAGGATACAACAAGAGTATCTGCACATCAGTAAGACAGCCCTCACCAAGAACTGAGTCTGCCAGCACCTTGATCTTGGACCTCCTAGCCCCTAGACCTGTAAGAAATAAGTGTTTCTTATTTAAGCCACCTAGTCTATGACAACGTACACCAGCCATGCAGACCAAGGCAGTATCAGAATGTTACAGAGCTACTCTGGGGGTCCTGAAGTGATGTATGTCTTTTAATTTCTTCTTCATAATTTTCTGTAATTCCAAAGTTTTCAGCTGTTAACATGAAACTCTTTTACTATCATAAACAAATCAGTCAATGAATTCTATTACTTAAAGTTTTAAAAAAAGAAAGTTAAAAGTTAAAAATATGAAAAGATAGAATCTTCAAAAGTAGATATAACAACTAAAGGCTAAAGAACAGACAAGTTCCCATTGTGGTTCAGAGAGTTAAGAGCCTGAAGCTGTCTCTCTCAGGATATAGGTTCGATTCCTGGCCTCGCTCAGTGGGATAAGGATCTGGCATTGCTGCAGCCTGGGGGCATGGGCCACAGATGTGGCTCAGATCTGGTGTTATCACGGCTGTGGCGTAGGCTGGCAGCTGCAGCTCTGATTCGAACCCTAGTCCAGGAACCTCCATATGCTGTAGGTGTGGCCTTAAAAGAAAAAATAAAATAAAGAGCAGACAAAAACGGAATCATTTGGGCTTCCTTGGTAATTCTTAAGGGGTTATCATGCTATAACGAATACTCCAAAAAAGTTCATAATGACGACCCTAATATACTGCCATGGAATAATCTCTGGAATATATTACTCAATGAGAAAAAAGCAAACAGGAGAAAGTGTGTAAATAATGTACCATTTATCTAAGATGGGAGGAGGAAGCGTTTATTTTAAATGAAAGCTAAACCAAATTGAAAAAGAGAAGGAAAAGGAGAAGATGAAGAAGGAAAGTGCTATCTGCAGGTGGAGGGAGGCAATGAGGTAAAGAGGACTGGGACAGACCTGAGCAGACCTCGTTTCGTAGATTTAGGAGTGTTTATATGATTACAAAACAAAATCATAGATGAGAGACTTCATACTAAGCGAAGTAAGTCAGAAAGAGAAAGAAAAGTACCATACGCTATCACTTACATCTGGAATCTAATATATGGCACAAATGAATCTTTCCACAGAAAAGAAACTCATGGACTTGGAGAACAGACTTGTGGTTGCCAAGGGGGAGTGGGAAGGAGTGGGATGGACTGGGAATCTGGGATTAGTAGAGGCAAACTACTGGAGTGGATGGGCAATGAGATCTTGCTGTAGAGCACTGGGAACTATATCCTGTCACTTATGATGGAGCATTGTGGAGGATAATGTAAGGAAAAAGAATGTATATATGTATGATTTATGTATGTGTGACCTGGTCACTTTGCTATACAGTAAAAAAGTGACAGAACACTATAAACCAGCTATAATGGAAAAAATAAAAATCATTTTTAAAAAAATCAAGGAAAAAAACAATCCTTAAAAGTCAAAAGAAGTATGGAACAAATGAGCCAAAACTACACAGAAAGGAACTATATCAAGGAAGTTTAAAACAGTAATTTTACTGTAGATGCCTCATACCATATACTTTAAAAACAAAAAGCAAAATATCATAGGATACCACTTGTATGTGGACTCTAAAAAAATGATACAAATAAACTTGCCTATAAAACAGAAATAGATTCAACAAATAGAGAAAATAAACTTGTGGGTTACCAAAGGCAAAGGGGTGAGGAAGGATAAATTAGGAGTTTGGGATTAACAGACACACTCTACTATATTTAAAATAGAAAACCAACAAGAATTTACTGTACAGCACAGGGAACTACACCTAGTATTTTTAATAACCAGTAAGGACAAAGAATCTGAAAAAGAATAGTTATATATAATATATGTATAACTGAATCATTGTGCTGCACACCTGAAATTAACACAACATTGTAAATCAACTATACTTCAATTAAAAATATAATTTTAGGAGTTCCCGTCGTGGCGCAGTGGTTAACGAATCTGACTAGGAACCATGAGGTTGCGGGTTCGATCCCTGCTCTTGCTCAGTGGGTTAACAATCCGGCGTTGCCATGAGCTGTGGTGTAGGCCGGGGGCTACAGCTCTGATTGGACCACTAGCCTGGGAACCTCCATGTGCTGCCGGAGCGGCCCAAGAAATGGCAAAAAAGACCCAAAAAAAAAATATATATATATATGCACACACATATATATAATTTTAAATACATATAAAACACCAATAACAGAATAAATCAAAACAAATGAAAAAACTAAAAAAGAATTATAAAAGAACTCGCAAACTATTTTCAATAATTACATTGTGCCCGGTAACATTGGTTTTGTTATTTTGAGACTGTCATGTGAGTAATTCGGGGTAAAACAAACACATCATTATGTTGGTATCATGAGGAACCACAATTTTCAATGGCAGGAAGGGAGACAGAGATGCACCCTGGATGAGGCGAGGTCCAATCCTCTACAGTTCTAAATCTGAATTGAAAGTATCAGAATGGACTCATTACCTACTTTCACATTTGAAAGATGATCGATTTTGACAGAACTTGGCCCTGAAAAATCTTATAAACAGTAATTATTCAGTAGTCATGAGCACCACAAAAGCTCTAATTCTGGTCCCAAAAATCACTTCCAAATTAAAGGAACCAAAAGCTTTGGAAAAGAAGTGGCTGTTTCCATGCCTAGTTCAAAAAAATGGATAAAATGAGCATGGAACAGCTGGAATATCAGGGAAGACAACAGGTCACACCAAAAGGACTTAGGGATCAACCTGAAGAAAGCTCTTACTGACCAAAACTGGCATATAAAGCACAAAACAAAAGTGGCATATAAAGCACAAAAGTCAAGCATTTATTTGTCCTGTGCTGCCTATGTAAACTGTACCCCCAGAGTAAAAAAATATTTAATGAAGGAATGTTTCTATTACCAATAGTCTAGCTATTGGTAGTTTAGTTTAGTTTAGTTTCTACTTACCAGTAGTCTAACTAATGAATGGAGTGACAGAATTGGAATAGCACCATTTTTTCCTTAATTTCTAGTGAAATAATGTTTCCAGACTTGCGGCAACTCACTTTATAAAAAGAAAAACAACCATGGAATTCCTGTTGTGGCTTAGCGGGTTACAAACCCAACATAGTGTCTGTGAGGATGTGGGCTCAATCCCAGCCTTGCTCGGTGGGTTAAGGGTCCGGCGGTGCTGCAAGCTTCAGTGTAAGTCACAGATGCAACTCAGATCTGGTGTTGCTGTGGCTGTGGTGTAGGCTGGCAGCTCCAGCTCTGATTCAGCCCCTAGCCCGGGAATTTCCACATGCCTCAGGTATAACTCTTGAGAGCAAGCAAGCAAGCAAGAAAGGAAAGAAAGGAAAACAACCAGAGTCATTTCCTCGTTTTCTTTCTCCTGAAAGTATACAACACCATCTATGAAGCATTGCTGCTGATGTTATGGCAGCTGCCCAGCAGCCCTGCGCCACAACGTATCAGCTCTGGCAACAGCCCTGTGGCTATAGTGTACTAGCTCCAGCAGCTCTGTGGCTGTGGTGGATCAGCTCTTTTACCCGGCCGAGAAACCAAGCAAGCACTCGGACATTTGGAGAACTCAGGTTTATTACGCCGGCGAGCTCAAAGGAGATCGCTCTCCGGAGTCTGAGCCCCGAAGAAGGGTTTCACAAGGCTTTTATGGGCTACCTCTTCCAGGTCCGTGCTTGGCTGGTCAGACCGGAGTGAGAACAGGCAGGGTTGTAATTGCGGAAGCAACTTTATAGAGGCAGATGTGTCGGGGAGGGGATGTTGGGGCAGCTGGCTGGACTTTGCTTAGTCATCATGGCCGGGGTCTCTCCTTTCTACCTTTTTATTGGGACAGTTTCTCCCCACTGGGGAAGAAAAAAAAAAAAAAAAGTCTAAAAGCAACCAAACCTCTAGATCTAGCTATCATTTACAGGAAATACAAGGGATAGAACACATCAATTGACATCACAGAGTTGCAATCAGCAAAATGCAGAGTATGGGAAACATCACAGGACAAAAAGAAAAAAAAAAATAGGCAAAAAGCAAAAAGCCACAGCAAAATTGAGAATTGCAAAAACCCTCAGCATGAACTGCCCTCCAACTCCTGCAGTAAGAGACTTGATCAAAATTTAACATGTCTTCCAGCAGCCTAAGCCTAGTCACAGGAATAAGGCAGCCCCTTTTATGTTCCCTTCTAGAAAAGCTCAGGGTGTCAAAAGGATTTACTACTGTTCCTTCCAGTCAACACCTGAAGATGGGCCCCAGACTTGCCTTTCTTAGAGCATTTACTCAAAAGGGCTTAAGAGTCTTTCAGTCCCTTTGAGATGCATACACATATATCTCCCAGATGCATATATCACCAGAGGGCCTTTCCCAAGGATCTGAGAGCCATTCCTTTGAAATGAAATCATCAGAATGGGTAAGGCCTCCGTCTCCCAGCCTCTGTGGGAGGACAAAACCTCCCATCAGTGACTGCCAGCTGGCACACACGACTGGCCTACTCTCATTTACACTTACCAATCCTTCAAATTTTCACGTGAGTCTCCACTCTCTCCTCCCCACCACACCCCATTCTCACTTTAAAATCCCCAAGCACCTCTGCACAAATTGAAAGGAAGTTCAGCTCTTTCCCCTCCCATCAGTAGTTACTGAATACAATCTCTTTTCACCACTTTAACTGCCCATGTTTATCTTTGACAAAAGCAGAAAAAAAGAAAGAAAAATAAAAAGAGTAGGAGTAGCAACCTATGGATTAATAGGGATTTTAGGGACATGTCAATCAACTGCAATGTATAGACATTATTTGTTCTCTGTCTAGAACAAACATGTAAATAAACATGAAAAAGGGGTAATGTAATAACTAATTTGATATTTGATGATATTAAGAATTAGTGTTCCTTTATTATTATTATTATTATTATTATTATTATTATTATTATTATTATTATTATTTTGCTTTTTTTAGGGCCGCACCCGTGGCATAAGGAGGTTCCCAGGCTAGGCATCGAATGGAAGCTACAGCTGCCGGCCTACGCCACAGCCACAGCCACAGCCACACGAGATTCAAGCCACGTCTGCAACCTACACCACAATTCACTGCAATGCCACATCCCCGACCCACTGAACAAGGCCAGGGATTGAACCCACATCTTCATGGATACTAGTCGGATTCATTTCCACTGCGCCACAAAGGGAACTCCCAAGAATTAGTATTCTTTTAGATATGACAGTTCTATTATAATTGTGCACAAGAGTCCTTTCAGGAGTTCAAGCTGTGGCTCAGCATGTTAAGGGCCCAATGTGAGGATGGGGGTTCAATCCCCGGCCTCGCTCAGTGGGTTAGGGATCTGGTGTTGCTGCAGCATAGGTAGCAGATAAGGCTCGGATCCCACACTGCTGTGACTGTGGTGTAGGTGGGCAGCTGCAGCTCCATTTCCTAGCCTGGAAACTTCTAAGACAGAATTCTAACTCAGGTAATTAGTGTAGGAACATGGGCTCTGATGCATTCTTTTGATATGGATATTGATTAACATTAGTGGCTTACAGGCTCCAGGTAGTAACACCTCCAAAGGCCTTGTTTTATTATAAGAAATGCGCATTCCCCACAGGCTTTGTTTACTACAGGAAATGGGAATCTCTAGCCCACTCCTCAACTGATAGAAAGAAATTAGAGGAATGGTGACTTAATCTAAGGAAAGAAAAGGACAAAGAAATCATAAAACTTACTGGACATTCCAACCCTAAAACTCCTATTGGACAAGGGCTGATATAGGTAATTGAGCAAGACAAATGGGCGAAAACCCCATCTTTCTGGACCCCAGGTTAGTACCCCCCATCTTTAAGAAATAAAAACCCCTATAGGACAATAAAGAAGGGGGGCTCTTCTCCCCCCTCCCAGCAGCCCTGAGAGCTATTAGCTTTCCTTTAATAAAGACTTTGCTTGCTCGCTGCCTGTGTGTTTTCGGAGTTCATTCTTCGACTGCGTGAACAAGAACCCGGATTCTGGTATCATCCTGCCGGTATCACCTCCATATGCTATAGATGTGGCCCTAAGAAGCAAATAATAATAATAACAAGCTTTTTTAAAAAAATAAAGCTAGGAGTTCCTGCTGTGACACAACTGGATCAGTGGCATCTCTGCAGCACCAGGACGTAGGTTCCATACCTGGCCTGGCACAGTGGGGTTTAAGGATGGGTTAAAGGATCCAGTGATGCTGCAGCTGTGGCATATGTCACAACTGCAGCTCAGATCTGATCCCTGTCCTGGGATCTCCATACCACAGAGTGGCCAAAAAGGAAAAAAGAAGAAAAATCAAGCTAATCTAATTCGAAAGTATGTGTCTTTTTCCCTGTCATGCTGTGTCACTGAAGATTAAGATCAAAGCATGAGAAAATGTTAAAAAAAAAAAAATTCACAGATTCAGCACCTGCAGTTACCTTATTTTGAAAAGCTTAGTACAAGCTGTATTTGGTTACTGTTGTCAGCAAATGAGTTTTCAGAACTCCTGGCTTCCTTCTTTTAATATACCAGATTTTGGATTCAATTGCCCAGACAGTTTACAATTGAAATCAGCAGAAACTTTGGCTTTTAAGAAGCAAAGTCAAACTTATTTATATCACTCTTCCCCAAAGCATCCAGAAATTTAATGTACGACCCAAAAAAATAGGAGATGTGTAAAACCGGGGTAAATATTGTTCTAAACCAGAGAGAAGTAATTTGAAGAAAAACTTCAAACATCTCAACCTAAGTTATACTCACCCGAACTCCACAGAAACCGCAACAGCTAAACAAGTCCATATATATATATATATACATATACACATCATATACATACAACATACATATATATATACTGTAGTCAATCGTGTGTAACATTAAAAAAAAAAAAAAAAAACCCTAAATCATGAGTATCTCCCTCCAGGGTGTTTCTGAGAAATGTTCCTAAATGTACTATATAATATTCTCTTTTAGACAATTCTAGTTCAGCAGAAGCAGGAAGTCCAACAAAAGATGGGAAATAGAATTTAACATACTTGAAAAAAACAAAGCTTGTACATAGCCTCTCCTAATTACTAAAGAATTGAGATGTTCACTAGCAGGATAACTTACAGGTAAACTGAAAATAATTTATTTCTTATCACTTTATTTTTATTTTTATTTTTGGTGGGGGGGCATGTGGAAGTCCCCCAGCCAGAGATCAAACCCAAATCACAGCAGTGACAACACCTAATCCTTAACCACTAGGCTACCAGGGAACTCCTCTTATCACTTTAAATGGGGGGGAAAAAAGTATACATGGGACAGAATGGTTAAAAAAATAAATAAACATGCAATCAATTTTCTACTTTTATTCTTTTTCTGATTAAAACATGGGATTTCCAGAGAAGTTTTATTGCTGTTGACTAGAGAAAAAGAAGGCGAAAAGAAGGCTAAAACAAAGTCCTCAAATGTTTGTGAACTCTTACACGTTTGAGCAAAACTAATAGTAAATAATTGCAGCCAGATTTTCTCATATCAGAGGAAATACACATAGTTTACTGCACTCGACTATACATGTGGCATCCAAAGATAACAGCAGCAGCAAGATGGCTTTATCCTCCTTTTTAATTCTACATTAGTCCTAAATTGCTTTGAACAAATTCATATCTGGATTCACTTCCTAATGCTAAGATATACCAGACTAGAGTCATTTGTGTCTCTAGTCATTTTGTTGGTTTAATTATTTTTTGACCTTTTTTCTCACTCTCCTGAAGACAACCTGATTAAACCTTGATGTGAGTGTTATATAAGATCCCTGGTTCTGAAGTCAGAACTGGATTCAAAGGTTGACTCTACTATTTCCTATCTCTGGGCTGCAAATTGTGAGGATTAAGAGAGAAAATACTGAGAGAACACTTAGTACAAGGTTTCAAACACACACACACAGTTGGAGATCATTATTTTCTAACACTGTTATGGCAAATGACTGGTTATAGTAAACACAGAGAATTTTCCAACTCAACAGTTACACAGAAAATGTGTAAACAAGTTCCTTGTTATTCAGATTCACCATGCTACTTTAATAAATCTCCAATTTTCTTTTCCTTCGTGTTACAAACAGTACTCTTCTTTGTCATCTCAAGAAACCACTTTTTAAAAAGAGTAATTGGACGTAGGATGAAAAGATTGTACCTTCCTAAGACATAATTCTATTTTTACAACTAAAATGTGTTCACGGCCTTTGTGAATGAAACTTAGTTCAACTCAAGGCAAAGATTTTCCTAACTAGATATCGAGACTGCCATTCAGCAGCAGCAAAATAAATCAACTAGCACCATATTGTTGGCACAAAGATTCCGAAAACCAATTCTGAGGCATAGTAGAAAAACAGTCTATGTTCCAAAATTTAAAACTTCCCTACTTATTCACATGTAATTTTTCTTGTGCTTCTCTGTTCAAATGCAGTGGTATCACTTGTTCCCAGATTTACTAAAAAAAAAAAAAAAAGGAGTTCCCATGGTGGCGCAGTAGTTAACGAATCCAACTAGGAACCATGAGGTTTCGGGTTCAATCCCTGGCCTTACTCAGTGGGTTAAGGATCCAGCATTGCCATGAGCTGTGGTGCAGGTTGCAGACACGGCTTGGATCCCGCATTGCTGTGGCTGTGGCTGTGGCTGGCGGCTACAGTTCTGATTAGACCCCTAGCCTGGGAACCTCCATATGCCGCGGGAAGAGGCCCTAGAAAAGGCAAAAAGACCAAAAAAAAACAAAAACAAAAACCAACTTTCCAAGAAGACATAATAACAAACAAATAATAAATGTGATATATGAAGATTTTTGAGCTTAGAGATTCACTTTTGGAGTTTCCGTGGTGGCAGAGCAGTAACAAATTCGATTAGACTCCATGAGGATGTGGGTTCAGTCCCTGGCTTTGCTCAGTGGATTAAGGATCCTGTGTTTCTGTGAGCTGTGGCTTAAATCACAGATTCAGCTGAGATCTGGCATTGCTGTGGCCATGGTGTAGGCCAGCAGCTTAAACTCTGAGACCCCTAGCCTGGGAACTTCCATATGCTGCAGGTGCAGCCCTAAAAAGACAAAAAAAAAAAAAAAGATTCACTTTTACTTCGCTAACTAAATTAATGCTAGCTTTTTAAAAAGAAAAAAAGGAAAACAACAAAATCCCCTTCTATATACTTATGGTTTTCAAATCACAAATCTGACCAATGATTTTTAAAAGTGCAAACTACTGTTTCAAGCATTATTTCCTATTGAAAATATAATTGGCAACAAGAAAAGATACAGAAGTCTGGTAGGCAATATAGACAACAAAGCTACTGAGAGCTTGGTAAATTAATATGATTATTTATTAAAAGTTGTTTTTAAGTGTTATGCTGACAAAATTGATGGGGAGCCACAATACCAAGGTTAAAATCAAATTCAAACTGTCTAAATCAGATCCCTGACATATAAGCAAAGTTGTACAGCTCCTCCAGAAGGCGAACAAATCACTCTTTCACCTCATGTTTATTATGATCTAAAACTATAGTCTATGTTGTATAGTAGAATTGTTAAATAAAAAAAAGGGGGGATATTCATTTTTCTCAGCCCCCAAAGTTCCATCATTATCCAATCACCACTCAACAGCTATCAAGTTTTCAATTCACCATCTGCTCAAGTCATTAACTAAAATTTCTACTATGGTCCTCCAACAATCTAATACCCTAACCTACATGGACATCTTGCCTGTATATGACCTTGTTCACCAAACCTTCTTTTTCAGAAATCTCTACTGTCTTGGGATCTTTGAAACCTCTACCAGTAGTTCCCCCCAAACTTTTCTCCATTTCTTCTGAAGCTCTTTTGTGGCTTTTCTTCTTTCATCCATCCCTAATGACACCATTTTCCGATTTTTTTAATACCATATTTTACGCTCCTATTAAACTCAATCACTAAATGATCTCATCCACTTTCAGGATTTTAGCTGTCACAGGTATGTCCCTAGATGATCTCATCCACTTTGGGGATTTTAGCTGTCACAGGTATACCAATGCTTCTCAACTGTGGTCTACGTATAAACTGGCTCTGGAGGAGAGATGAGGAGAAGCAGACCAAAAGACTGGATTCATATCATTTGCTGATATATGGGCTGTAAATACTCCCTCCCTGGCTTATTTCAAGCCATCCAGATGGATGGAGTTGGGAAGAAATGTGCAAACTTGGCTCTCTGAACCAACAGAACGCTCCCTTCTCTGGCACACATCTGCTCTCCAACCCACATCTTCTGCCAGGCATCATGCCTGAGCTTCAGTTTCACACATCAAACCATCTCTCCCTGGATTAGGCTTTTCACAATTTTGACTCGCTTCTCAAATTAAATTAGAACAACAGGTGGCAAGTCCCACATCACACTCTTGAAACTCCCTCTACCTTTTCTGATTCTGCCAAGAAACGTAGGTCTTGGGTAACACCCCCCCAAAAAGGGTTGCCAGACACCTGCTCCCACCTGGTGCCTTATCTGCCACTATGGGCAGCCTGGAGAGGTGCAAGTCCCCTAGTGGGGCAGCCAGGTCTCAGGTATTCATGCCCCTGCCCACCAGTGTGGCCCCTCAGTCAGGAAGCTTCAAGCCTGGCCATTCCCAAAGCCCACTGCTGCCAGTTACAGGATTAGAGCAGCTACCTAGTGATGCTTTGCGTGTATTATCTCTTTTATCTCTTCTATTACTTACTCCTAACAACTCTTTGAGGCTAGGATTATCCTCACTTCATCATGGATGAGAAAACTAAGACTCAATAATTACTTCACGAAGCTGCTAAGTAAAAAACTAGGAAAATAACAGTTATGTCAGGACCTTCCCTCCAGTATCCTTTCCCCCTGTTTTCTTACCCACAGAAATGCATTTTAGCTAGACTCATTGCTGACCAACTAAAAGGTTAATATTTGCCATCCTCCTTTATGGCTAAGTGTGACATATGACCAAGAGGACATAAGCACAAACATCA
The DNA here is from genome assembly GCF_016906955.1 of Phacochoerus africanus. NCBI lineage: Eukaryota > Metazoa > Chordata > Mammalia > Artiodactyla > Suidae > Phacochoerus > Phacochoerus africanus. The sequence continues at coordinate 47,846,812 of NC_062550.1, read as the reverse complement.
GGGACCTACCAAGAAATCTTCTTCAGGAATGAGAAGGACTTCATTTGTGTCCTACCTGTCTTCTTTAACATCTGGCCTGGATATAATGGCCAGAGTGTTGGCACCTACTTTAATTTACAGGAGTGAGCACCACAACATAGTGGCTGAAAAACAGAAACTTCAAAAAACTTGGCAACCAAAGAGAATTAGACAACTTTGTGGAGCCATCGTATACCCCAGTTCTACATAATGGACCTCTGTCATTTAAAGGAGAGAGAAGTAAACTGTTACCTTGTTTAATCCACAGTGTGTATGTGTGTGTTTTCAACACATGCAGCTAACTTTTACCAAATACACTCTTTTCCTAGTAAAATATATAGAATGTGGCTGGCTCTGGACCCTGAACTTCATCTCTCCCCTGTCTATCTTTTATAACTTTTACTACCCACACAGTTGAGAAGACTAAAGCACAGAGATTTTTAATACTTTCCTAATCATTGAAAACTTAAATTGATGGTGCAAGTCTGGATGTTTTAACATTAATGATAACTGTCTTCTAGGATTGGTATGATGAATGAGTGAGTAAATGGACCCCTTCTGTGATCCCATAATCTGTCCTCTCTCATCTATGGAAGATTCTCCAGTAGCCAGGCATTTGCCAATGGCTCACTCAGTTGCCAAGGTAACTGGCATTACCCTGCTTGGACCTCATGGAAGGAACTCCAGGTGAGGAAGTTTGTCTATTACATGGAAGCAACTTGTGTGTGTTTTTGAAAATGCCATTGACCCTGGTAGGAGAGATCATTGGAATAAGACTTTATCTCTCAACAGCTATATCCACACTCACAGACATCAGTGTTGCCCCGCTTGATAATATAATAGATAATGGAATGAATGCATATCTTTTTCAACCAATCCCTTCCATAAGACAATCTGCTAACATGTCTATCCTCACAATGTACCCTGACTCATCTCTTAGCCTCTTAGAGAATTTTTTGTAATAGGTTGGAGAAAGGGCTCGGTATTAAATTCTAAGAAAGAGAGTAATGGATGCAGAGGAAGTAACTGCTGCAATCAGTGCATTCTTTGTTTCAAACATATTGTTTTTCTTATGAGATGAGATGGAAGGAAAACATGTGTTTGCATCTGAAAACAGGCTGAACCAAGCACTAGGCAATAGATGATAGGAGTCTCAATTTATTTATAATCTCAATTACTAAAGCATATTGCTTTTGCATCTTCTATATGAGATGTAACGATAAAATAGTAAGTTTTTTTATGCGGTTCATAAACTGGCACTGATGGAAAGTCCAAAAGAAGCCAGAGGAATTGCGAAATGAATGAAATAAGTTTATAGCCAAGATCCTTCATTTCAAAATATATGATGCTCACTTACATATGTAAGTTCGGTCTATTTATTCAAACTACAGTCATAGTACTTGATCTTCAGACTTCACATATACACACATGTTAATTTGGTGATAAAATTAAATGCTGAGGAATATGTGTGTTTTCCTATTCTTTGAGTTTTGAAAGAAAATCTTTTTCCTGTGAATATACATTCTATTCTCTTATGTTTTAGAAAAATTTTGTGCTAAGCTTTGAGACTGAGATTGAGAATTGGCTTAAGATAAAACTCTAAGTTTACCACGAATTTTCAACTGACCATCACTTGAAGCCAAAATTGAGAAAACTGTTCTCAATCATTCAAGTATTTGTATTCACAGGGAAAACGTTTCCTAAGAGATTACGATTATGTGTTATGTGTTATCTTCTGAACCCAAAAGTAAAACAACAACAAGAAAAAAACCCCTATGCCCCCAAATGATGTACATGGGTCTGCAATGAAGGGAGCAGAGGCAGAAAAAGGGTAAGAGCGAGAGGGCTGCACAGATGTAAGTGTGTAAGACGGAAGAAAGGACATGAAATTGGCTATTATTCAGACTCACTGTGAAGCTCAGATGGACACTAATGGCCATAGAAGGCCTGACACCATGTCTACAAAGTGACAGGTCACCAAAGGAAAGGGCGTAACAGAAGAAGGGCTTAATAAATCAAAGAAAGAAGATATGAATAAATGAGAATGTACTCTTTCTGAAGAGACTAGACAAGTGTAATGGATAATAATTCAAAAGTACTCTTAGTTCATGAGAACATTTTGATCTAAATTAATGACAGTGTCATTACTCTAGACTGGAGAAGGTTCAGATTGTTAACAAGGGTTCTAAAGTTCTCATGTTTTTTATCTTCACTGATACTCTTTTTTTTTGTCTTTTTTGCCTTTTCTGGGGCTGCTCCCATGGCATATGGAGGTTCCCAAGCTAGGGGCCCAATCGGAGCTGTAGCCACCAGCCCACACCAGAGCTACAGCAACACGGGATCCAAGCCGCGTCTGCAACCTACACCACAGCTCACGTTGCCGGATCATTAACCCACTGAGCAAGGCCAGGGACCGAACCCACAACCTCATGGTTCCTAGTCAGATTCCTTAACCACTGCGCCACGACGGGAACTCCAAGATTAGTTTTTAAAGTCTTTTAAAGAACTTGATGCCCACATCAAAATTAAGCAGCTTTGCCACCCTGGTTAACTTTTGACTAAAAAATAGTCCCCACCCGCGTCCCCTTTTTTTTAACTATGTCTGCAACCTACGTTCTGGTGGTAGATTTTGTGATGGCACTGTCTATGGCCTCAAGGGAAAATATGAAGTGAGCTTTTCTGTGACTGAAATAAATATAATTCACTGAAACATGAGCCAACTGCATATTATTCTCCCAAACTTTTAGGGTATTTTTTTTCCCCCTAATGTTTCCTTTTGATTGACAGCAGTTATTTTCCATGGTTCCCACAAGTTTCTAGTGGAGTTTTTCCAAGGGGGTATATTTGCAAACATTTTAGACTGAGGTGAAGTATTGCAATTAGCTGTGGAACAATATAAAAAGAAATTTTGTTCTTTACCTCTATATTTTATTGCAGTCTTTGGTATCAGAAGCACTATTATCTCAATCCTCTATATGTGTCTTAGTTTATGTTGGAGAAAGGATGTGACCTGTCACTCAGCTAGATCTGAGTCGCTTCAGTTTGCATTGAGTACAGAGGTCTACTACTTCAATGGGGAAGAAGGGAGGGCCCAAAAGAGTAACACATTATTAAATGTTTTAAAAATGAGCCAACAGCTTTTTATCCTAACTTTTGGATATGACTAGAACTCTAAAACAGTCAACCCTGACTACCCCATCTCTAAACAAGGAACCTTGCCAATACTGTAATACATTTCTATACTTTTTCATCTAAACATTTAAAGACACTGAGAAATTCAAAATAAAATTTAAAAAAAAAATCTTTTCTTCTGCAAAAAAGTAAGCTCACCAGCACTATCTTACACCACCGTAATCACTACTTGCAGATGATCTTATCTTCCCATAATACACATTTCCAAGGAAACTAAAAGAAAAAGCAATGATTATGGAATACTGAATTTTTTTTGAGAGCTTCTGTTTCATTTTTTTTCCCCAAAGATGAGCATGTGGCCACTTCCCAATTTGCATGATTCAAATGCTGTAACATACATTAAAATAAAAGATTTAAATAAACCTAAGAATTAACCATCAGGGTTAAACCTACAATTTTTGTTTGTCTATTCACTTTTCTTATTTAAAAAGAAAACTTATTACTTTTTATCCATCCAATGCTTTAATTTTTATAGCTTAAGAAATATATATACTATCTAAAATATGACACAAATGAACTTATCTGCGAAACAGAAATAGACTCACAGACATAGAAAACAGACTTGTGTTTGCCAAGGGGGAGGGGGCTGAGGGAAAGATGGATTGGGAGGTTAGGGTTGGCAGATTTAAGTTATTTTACATGGAGGAGATAAACAACAAAGTCCTACTATATAGCACAGAAAACTACATTCCCTGTCCTGTGATAAACCATAATGGAAAAGAGTATCTAAAAAAGAGTGTACGTGTAACAAAATCACTTTACTGTACAACAGAAATTAACACGTTGTAAATCAACTATACATCAATAAAAAAAAAAAAAACACATATGCTAATGTTTCCCTAAGATCATTACCATGCTAGGTGAGATACTTAACAAGTTCTGCTGGGTTGGGTAGGATGAGAAAAAGAAAAGGGAGGAAAAAAACCCTTAATATATGGAGGAGGCGTTTTGTGCAAATTAACATTATTTTTAAATGTTTAAATTTGTCACTTCCTTATTTCTAATGTGCATTAGAATAAACTTGAGGAACTTAAAACAGCTATGTTAATAACGGACACAGAAGAAATAACACTCTTATTTAAAGCAAAATGAAATGAGAGGATGTACAAAGATTTCTGAAAACCATGAAGGTCTACAGAAGCATGCTTTGTCTTCTTTAGAAACCACACACAAGCACTGTAAAAACTAGACCTAGAACTTTCATGCAGGCAGAAGACTTCCCCAGCTTTGTTTGCCAATTTACTCCCAGAAGCAGGAGCAGTGTCTGGCAGGTGGTAAATTTCTCACTATGAATTCGTCAGCTGAATAAAGGAAGAAATGAAAGAAACCCAGAGCACAGTCACGTAGCCCTAAGTCTGAGTACAGAGTTCCACTGTCTACTACATACTAATTAGGTTCTACTGCTTCTCCCATCACTTAGCACTTGGTGTGGCCCCAGCCTGGAGGGATCTTTTACTTTTCTGTTAGCACAGGTATCCTGCCTCCCTGGATTCCACTCTAAACCTCCCTCTGCATTCCCAGTGTCCACACGGCACCCTCTCACAGCTCAGACCAGACGGGGTCAGAGGATGCTGGTGTCAGAGGATGATGACAGTGACGGGGGACTGGAAAGCCTTCTCTATGTTCAAGGGGTACAGTGTCCACACAACCACCTTTACAAATCATCTGGCATATGTAACCCGCCACATCTCTTCCAGAGATGTTTACAAATAATGTGTCTTCTTTCTTCTCATCTTCCTAGGTTGCAGAACACTGTAGAACACCGGGAAGAGATGTTTGTTCTTCAGCTGTTCCAGTGTCTCATCTGATGGCTCTTCCCTTACCCCCTACAGAGAGTTATACTTAGCACATACACTCTTGCCTGAAGCACAGACCTCTGCTATTAATCATCACCAGATTATTATCAATCCCAAATCAGTACCTCACAATCTTACCAGAGTATGGACAGATTACTACTCTAATGAAAATCTGAGAAATCTCTGTTATTCATCCTTGGAGCCCAACGCCTCTCTCCAAGATCAAGAGGGACACCGGGAAGGAAAAGGTTAAAAAAAAATCCCATTCCCTGGAACCAACCAGCTGTGAACAATTAGGCTTGTCAGCATTCCCTCCAGGAAACTCCTGCTGCCTTATTAGGATGAATGGAAAACAGAAATTTGACTTTTTGATAGGTGGGTCATAAATCTACCACCAAGACTGGGAGGGGCTCAGCATTTATGTGCACAAGTTGGATCTTTAATGCTGGACCCCACAAGATGTTCAACTTAGGAATGCCTTATTGTGTTCCAAGGCACAAATGAGAGGAGAGGGAGAAACCAGATTTGTGACCAAGGAAGTACCTTCTTTAAATGGAATGATATAAAAGGACAGGTAACAGTTGAGCAAAGCAAGGTCCCTAAACATTCATGCTGGGTCAACCTGGAAGTACTTGCTCATACACAATTCTTTTTCATGAGTCACGATTTTAGGCTTTTTTTTCTGAATTTCACATCGAATTTTTAAATAATCTTTGACATAAAAGTGAGCGATACAACTCTAAGAAAATAGTAGAGGTGAAAGCAACTTAATTGGAGTTTTTCAAAAGATGACATGCCAAGAACCGAGATTCAACTACAGATTAATCAACACACTTTCCAATCTCTACTCATGAGATAGAGTCCTTCCATTTTTCTATTATGAAGTGCAATTTGTCTAATATGACAACTGCCTGTGCACCCTTTTTTGGCTTCTAAGACTCCATCATCTGATGGCAGCAATATCCAGAACACAGGACATCACATTCGTCGAGGTCAACAACAAACATACCAAGTTAAGGACTGTGCAGTTAAGAACTGTGACCCTTTCTAAATTAAAAAAAGAAAGAGGAATTCCTATTGTGGCTCAGCAGGTTAAGAACCCCAAATAATGTCCATGAGGATGTGGTTTTAATCCCTGGCCTCATTCAGTAGGTTAAGCATCCAGCATTGCTGCAAGCTGCAGTGTAGGTCACAGATGCAGCTTGGATCCATTGTTGCCGTGGCTGTGGCACAAGCCTCAGCTGCAGCTCCAATCTGACCTCTAGCTTGGGACTTCCACATGCCACAGGTATGGCCACAAAAAAAAAAAAAAAGGCACCAAAAAACCCCCAAAACTAAACAAAACAAATAAAACCCCAAACTAAAACCAAACCGAACCAAACCAGAACAAGTCTGAACCAATAGCCAGTGCTGTGGATGCACTGGGATGAATATGAGAGAGAAGAAAAACAAAATCAGGAAAACTGCCTTTTGAAAGCAGGTGAGTCATGTGAGATTCACAGAGAATCAATGTTCTATCAAAAGTAGCAACCTAGAAAATCCTCTTTCAAAAGGGAAAAATTTTCTCTTAGTTGATTCAATCTAGGGAAAGCTTGAGGTCTGTCATTAACAAGAGAATATTAAAAAAAAAAATGCACTGCCAATTTCCATGACTGGCTTGAGGATTGTTATAGCATCTTATTGTTGGCAGTATCCAATTCAGCCTGCAAAATATGACAAACTTCTCTCTTTATTGACTTTAAATAATTTGATGGAGAACATAGTCGGTTTTTGAAAAGCATCACTAACATGGATTAGATTTTGCACCACCCCAAGCTGCATTTTTTTTGCCAACAAAAACTACAATGAGGCAATGAAGGTGGTATGATTATCAGAACTGATTCTTCTGAGGATTAGAAATCATCTAGTCCAGTCTTTTTGTTTTTTTATGCTCCCTGCTGTCAGTCTTAAAGGTTACCTTTGGCTGAGCTTCTCTTTACACTTTCATGGCTCCGTCCTTCATCAATTTGTACAGACTTTTTGAAACCATTTTATGTTTCCTGCCACTGACACCTCTTGGGAAACATTAACTTTGAGGTCACAATTACTTTTTTCCAAGACTCGTGACTTAGGTCGAGTTATTATTATAATTGGTATCTGATTATTGGCTAAAGATGCTAATTTTATAGATTTCACTGATCTCAGTTGAAACCAATGCTATATTTATAAATTCATCCTTGGATTTCATAATATATTATGATAGTTTTATGAGAAAATATGGAAATGCTTTATTAAAATATAACAGCAAGATATGCCAAATCTAGTTTTGTAGCATTAGAAACTAAAGTGGCTCAACTTCAAACCATACCTTATAAGGACTAATAAATAAATGAATAAATGAATTGATGAAGGAAAGTCAGAATGGAAAGGAATGACTCTCAGGGGCAGATCAGATGAAGTCATTTCACAAGCAGATTGCCTATCTGGTTGCTTCAACATCTTCAGCCCTTAGGGACAGAGCAACCTTGGAGGCTGAGGAAAAGAGGCCAGTAATTACCACTGCCCATGAGTGACAGAACCAAATCTGAAGGGATCCCAAACAGACAAAAACAAGGGGCTGAATCTAATACACTGAAATTTAATTGGACGATTTTTTTTAGCATCTGAATTTAAGACATTATAACTTCATAGGTACAGGGCAGAAGTTGAGGAAAATGAACCTTAACAGGAATATAAGACCTCAAGGGAAGGGTATTGCTAATAGTACCTTTACTGTGATCCCTGAGTGATCTGTCTGGCCCCAAGATTTGACACTAGGCTATGAAGAAGGACAGAAAATGCCACCCCAAAATATGTCACTTTGGCATAAGAATTATTTTGTGCTGAAAGCAACTGAGAAGAAGCAGATGTAAGAAAAATTCGTCCTCCCCCTATTTGCCTCAAAGTAGGACATAAATTTCCAAAGGTGTCCTTCCTGCCCTCTCTACCAGGAAAGACAAAATTTAATCATTGGAGACAACTTCAGACCCTTACCGACCTGAAGATGGCACCATCCCTGGAGAGGAATCGAAATAGCACATGTTACTAACTAGCCTTTATGTACCTATCATTAGTTTCCTCCAATATATTTCCCTTCCCATAGTTTGTCCTATCGTTTCTCTATGGATTTACTGTTCTCTGTTGAAGATGCTACATGAGCTGGAGTTCTAAGCAACTATTTTGAATTACTCATTTTTCCCTGGTTATCTCTTATGAATACATGAGGCATACATGTTAGTAAATTTCTGTTTGTTTTTCTTATTAATCTACCTTGTACTATAGAGGTCTCATTCAAGAAATCAGAAAAGTAGAGGGAAATTTATTTTTCCTCTCATTTATGTTTCCTCTGCTGGAACAGAACCCCAGTCCATAAGGAAGAAAGTGCTACTCCTCTTGGAGCAGAATTCAAATCTGGGCATCATCTTGCTTCTTGGAGATGTTGATTAATTACAGCATAGCTAAGAAAGAGCAAACAGAATAAGAATTTAAAATTGTGCTATATGGAGTTCCCATTGTGAACCCATGAGGACAAGGGTTCCATCCCTGGCCTCAATCGGTGGTTTAAGGATCCCGCCTTGCTGTGGCTGTGGTGTAGGCCAGCAGCTACAGCTCCAATTCAACCCCCAGCCAGGGAATTTTCATATGACCCGGGTGCAGCCATAAAAAGCAGATAAATAAATAGATAAATAAAAATAAAATTGTGCTATATGAAGAAAAGCTAAAGAATCTGAAGGCATTTATCCTGAAAAAGAAGTGATTTAGGAGAACATACTGCCTGCAAATATCTGCAGAACTATCGATGGAAGAAGAGTCAGACACATTTTCCTCACCCCAGAGGCATGGGCAGCCTCAGGAAGCAGTGAGGCCAGGGCTGTTCAGAGTAGAGGCCAAACAGAGAGGGCGGTGCAATGAAGAGGATGCTATGGGAGGGCTAGACTCTGCAACCACCAATGTCTCTTCAAATCCCAAGAGTCTACAATTGGTCAGGGTTAGAGAACTCTTCTCTGGTCCCTGCTTGCTAGGTCTAGCCTGTCCTAGAGAAACCTCAGGATGTGCAGGTTGATCCCAAAGAATCATAATCACATAGTCTACTTCTTACATTACTGAAGACTCTAATCCCCAAGATATGTCTGCTTTGGGCCAGAAAAAAAAAAAAAAAAAAAAAAAAAGCATCGTATAAACTGTAGAAATCTATAAAAGAAAGGTGTAATTCACATTACAATTTCTCTCATCCCATTTTCACTGGTTCCCTGGGGGCCCAGGATCTGTTATCTGTTTCCTACAATCCTTCCCCTGTTGCCCAGAAATAAAAGCAATCTACTAGGGATGTTGGCAGAAAGGGAGGCACAGAATTTTGCTCTTAATACTTTAAGTCTTGTCCTTTCCTGTACACTAGCCTGTAAGAGGGCTTCCTGAGGTTTCTGCTGTAATCTAATAACAGGGTAGAGACAGAACACACAGAAAAGCTGGAAGTGCGCTCCAGTGGCAGGAAGGGAGTTCCCTGTCATCACTGAGAGACACAATCCACAGCACGAGGGCAAAATACCTCGAAACCCTGCTGAGAGAAGGGCTGACATAGGGACAGGATCAGCCAGGGCTGACCTGATGCCACAGCCTCCATTCCACACCCCGATGAAAGTGGCTCTCTCTACCTCTGCTCAAACAGAATTTAGAGTCTACTTCGGCTTTCTCACTTGTTTCCCCCACTTCTGCTGAACAACATTCTTTCATCAAGCAGCTGCCTCGCTGCTAGCTAGCCTCCAGATCGAGCTACTCCAAACGCAGCCTGCACACCCTTGCCGGGGTCTGCAGGAAATCTTGAAGCCTGTTAGGACACAGCGGACGCCTTGTAAGTTGTTTGGCTGCTAGTGCTCCCGCCACGTGCCAATTAGCCTGCAGGCTGCTCTTTCTCCACAGCCCTCGGAACCATGTTCCTCTTTCACAGACGTCTCAGAACCATGGGACTGAGAGACCAATGATGCTGATGCCCTGTGTTTACCATCAACCTGGATCTCCAAGGACCGTGGCAAAACATACCTGAACCCTTAGAAGACCATTCCAACAAAAGGAAATATAAAACTTAAATATTTTACAAGGTAAGAAGGGGAAGTATTTACACAGGAACTAGTTTTATGTGACGATCTAGGAAAAAAACGCTATCAAGGATTATTAATGGGTCTCTATGAGTCTCCGTGCATTAGCACTGTGCTTTCCTTTCCCCTCCAACAAATCAACACCATAAACCCTCTACGTTCTAATACCAATAGTTAAGGACATTGAACTGGAAAACTGCTGTCACTGGTTTAACTCAAGCTGTGCACTGCAAATGGCACCATATTTTGAACATTGCTATAATGAAGTGAGAGAGGAGGACTAAATAGTTGGAACAGCAGTGGGAGATAGTCAGAGATTTGAGGCCTAAGAGCAGGACCTTATAAAGCTGTTGGACTTCTGCAGGCACTTGGCAAATGCTCTCTGAGTCCCTTTGCAAACCAGCCCTGTTTTAGCCTTTTCACTGGCACCTGGGAGTCTTTTCACAGGTCACTACTCTCCAGCAGAACATGGACTTCTTCTCAAACAAATTCTAAGTAAAAAAGAATCTCCCAGGAGTTCCCACTGTGGCTCAGCAGATTACAATCCCAACTAGTACCCATGAGGACTAGGGTTCAATCCCTGACCTCCCTGAGTGGGTTAAGGATCCGGCATTGCCGTGAGCTGTGGTGTAGGTGGCAGGCAGGGCTTGGATCCCGTGATGCTGTGGCTGTAGCATAGGCCAGCAGCTGCAGCTCTGATTTGATCCCTAGCCTGGGAACTTCCATATGCCACAGGTGCGGCCTTAAAAAGCAAAAAAAAAAAAAAAAAGAATCTTCCAATTAATCAGCCTGCCTACCTTATACTGGACAGAACCACTGCCAACACTATTGTGGGACACGCAAGCCACTTTTATGTAAAAACGCTCATTAAACCTTCAGGTATTCAGACAGGTTAACCAGTCAAGAAAAAGTTTAATCCTCTGCTGCCTTAATGAGACTTATTCTTTCCCCAATCTATTACCTCCTTTTAATTGAAGCAGCAATTACCAAACAATTTTCTTTTTTTTTTGTCTTTTTTTTTTTTTTTTGTCTTTTTGCTATTTCTTTGGGCCGCTCCCGCGGCATATGGAGGTTCCCAGGCTAGGGGTCCAATTGGAGCTGTAGCCGCCGGCCTACAGCCAGAGCCACAGCAATGTGGGATCTGAGCCGTGTCTGCGACCGACACCACAGCTCACAGCAATACTTGCTGAGTGATGTTGTGTCAGAGGATATCCACAATTACCTAAAAAACTATGAACACAGTCCCTTTTCCCAACCCACTGAGCAAGGCCAGGGATCAAACCCGCAACCTCATGGTTCCTAGTTGGATTCGTTTACCAATGAACCACAAGGGGAACTCCGAAGAGAAAAGGATTTTAATGTTTAATCCTTAGCAATAACAATAAACCCATTGCCTATTAATTTATTTATTTTTAAAGTCACACTTTCTAAACCAAAAAATTAGTGAAAAGAATAGAATTGGGGGGGGGGGCACACATGGAAGTTCCTAGGGCGGTGTTGAATCAGAGCTACAGCTGCAGGTCTACTCCACAGCCACAGCAATGCAGGATCCGAGCTGCATCTGCGATGTACACCACAGCTCACAGCCACGCCAGATTCCCAACCCACTGATGGAGGCCAGGGATCAAACCCACATCCTCATGGATACTAGTCGAATTCATTTCCGCTGCGCCAGAAAGGGAACTCTGAAAAGAGTAGCATTTAAAAACTATTTTTGTAAATCTCTTTAAATAACTGCCTCAGTTAGTAAAGGATAGAAACTAAGTTTCCATATTTCCTTCTACATTCAATCAATTACTATAAGTTGTTTTGGTGGAAATATGGAAAGAGAATCTGTCCTTGCTCAAGTGTAGTTGGGAAAAGGGACTATCTTCATAGTCTTTTAGGCAACTGTGGATAGCCTTTGATATAACATCACTCGGCAAGTGTTAGCTTCTCAGAGCTTAGGAGCAATGTAGAATCCACTGGTCTACTCAATCTTTTACCTATGGTGAAGGTTAATTTAATGCATCAACTTGCCTAGGCTATGATGTCAAGTTATTTGGTCAAACATGACTCTAGATGTTGCTGTGAAGGTATCTTGCAGATTTTATTGATATTTAAATGAGGAGACACTGACTAAAGCAGATTACCCTCTGTAATGTGTGTGGGCTTCATCCATTCATTTGAAGACCTTAGGGGAAAAAGGCTGAGATCCCCAAAGAAAAATGGAATTCTGCTTTCAAGCTGCGACATGAAAATTCTTCCTAAGTTTTTCAGCCTTTGAACTCAGAACTACATCAACTGTTGCCTAGACTTCCAGCCTGCTGGCCTGCCTATAGATTTAAGACTTATCAGCCCCCACAACTGCATGAGCCAATTCCTTAAAATTATCTATATACATATGCCATTTGTTCAGTTCTCTGAAGAACTCTAATATACCCCTGAATATTATTTTGGGGTATTATGGGGTATTATGCATCAGTCATTTGGAAAATATTAGGTCACCAAAATGCACAAATTTTCAACATGCTTACATATTTCACAATACAATATTTTGAAAATTCTATTTGCTAATATTACAACCGATCTCATCAAAAGTCTTTTTGTATTGGCAAGCTTGTTAGGCTCACAATGTCGGTTAAAAGTTTTCCGAAGTTCTGGAGTTCCCATCATGGCTCAGCAGTTGGCGAACCCAACTAGTATCCATGAGGATGCAGGTTCAACCCCTTGCCTCGCTCAGTGGATGAAGGATCTGGCGTTACCGTGAGCTGTGATGTATGTCGCAGACACAGCTCAGATCCCGTCTTGCTGTGGCTGTGGTGTAGGCCAGCAGCTATAGCTCTGATTTGATCCCTAGCCTGGGAGCCTCCATATGCTGCGGGCACAGCCCTAAAAAAGCCAAAACAAAAAAAAAAAAGTTTTCCAAAATTCTAACTTTTGCTCAAATACCTGAAATTTAGCACTATTTTCTTTAAAGTATTGGTTACATTGCTCATTTTCGAGAAAATATGTATTAAAAACCAAAGTCTGAATAAGCATAATTTGTCAGTAAGTTTTTCTACTAAAAACAAATGTTTGATTTTAAAAAACAATTAGCATGGCCTTCTATTCGATCACAGAATACTTCTCCTGTAGACAATGCCCTCTGGTGCACGGGACAAGTGCTTTGTGCAGACGGCCAATTTCATCGCACAGAGTATTAAAAAGAGATATACTCAACTGTTGGTGTTTAATACAAAAATAATTTTTACTGCTTCATTAAGAACATTCTTGAGTGAAAATGGAATTTTTTTTTTAATTGCAAGCATGTGATATTACATACAACAACCATTAGCACAGCTTGGTGCCACTATCTGATTTGTAAGAGGCCAATTGTTTTGACCACACAGCCATTGCATTACTCCTGCGAATATCAACACAGTAATAATTTTTTTGGGGGGGGCTTTTTGTCTTTTTAGGGCAGTAGCTGTGGCATATGGAGGTTCCAGGCTAGGGATCTAATCGGAGCTGTTGCTGCCGGCCTACACCACAGCCACAGCCACAGCAACACCAGATCCGAACCATGTCTGCGACCTACACCACAGCTCACAGCAACACCAGATCCTTAATCCACTGAGCGAAGCCAGGGATAGAACCCGCAACCTCATGGTTCCTAGTCGGATTCATTTCCGCTGCAACATGACAGGAACTCCAATAATTTTTTTAAAAAGGCAAATGATGCTTTTGTTATTTGGAGAATGGTTTAGACTGCAAAGCCCCCCCCCAAAAAGGGCTGAGGCCTCCATGGATCTGCAGAGCACAGTTTAAGAACCACAGCGCCGGAGTTCCCGTCGTGGCGCAGTGGTTAACGAATCCAACTAGGAACCATGAGGTTGCGGGTTCGGTCCCTGCCCTTGCTCAGTGGGTTAAAGATCCAACGTTGCCGTGAGCTGTGGTGTAGGTTGCAGACGCGGCTCGGATCCCGTGTTGCTGTGGCTCTGGCGTAGGCCGGTGGCTACAGCTCCAATTCGACCCCTAGCCTGGGAACCTCCATATGCCGAGGGAGCGGCCCAAGAAATAGCAACAACAACAACAACAAAAAAGACAAAAAAAAAAAAAAGAACCACAACGCTGCCCCCTCCCAAGCTCACATACCAACAAGGTCCAGAGAGAACTCAAACTCAAGCTGGTAGGTAGATACCAGGCACGGTAAGTTCCCAGTTCACACTGCTCATGGAAGAGGGATGGCTGCAGGGGCCATTACCTCTAAACTGGGGTACACAGGCCACAGTACACACAGACTCCTTAAGACTGACTTGATTCAGAAGCAATACAGTCCCCAGATGCCACTCTAGTTATGTTTCCACCTGCTCTTTCACATTAGTCCTGACTTGTTCTTTCTAAAAGAAATGATATCATCCTGTTTCACAATAGTGTACTGTCTAGATGGTAAATCCTCTCAGGGCATCCAAGAGAAGTATAATCAGAAATGTTGGTACTGGTTTTGCAAAAGAAAATGACTATATTGGAGTTCCCGCTGTGGCTCTGCTGGTTAAGGACCTGACACTGTCTCTCTGAGGAGGCGGGTTCGATTCTCACTGGCCTTACTCAGTGGGGTAAGGATCTGGCATTGCCACAAGCTGCAACATAGGCTGCAGATGCAGCTCGGATCCTGCGTTGCTGTGGCTATGGTATAGACCGGCTGCTGAAGCTCCGATTTGAACCCTAGACAGGGAACTGCCATATACCACAGGTGCAGCCATTAGAAAGGGGAGGGGAGGGGAGGGGAGGGAGGAAAGGAAAAAGGAAATGACTATAAAGACTGGAGAAAAATCATTTTGCAAGTGAAGTCGTTTCCAGCCGAATTATTTCAGTAACACTGAAGCAGATTCTAATGGAATAATTCACTGAAAGATAATTTAAAATGATATTTGATAAAAGATCAGTTAGTGATTTGGGGGCACATACAAAAGGAGTTCAAGGAAGTGAGAAACTGTTAAACCAAGCCTATTTTCATTCTCATCTATTTGTCTTTATAAAGAGTTTTCTCATTTTAAGCATACAAGTGAAAAATTGGGATAACCGTGATGCTGAACCCAGATTTTTTGTGGCAATAAATAATATTCATCATTTAATACATGAACTAATCATAAAATAATTTTTAAATATACTTCCATCTCATTAAGAGACGCATTTCCAATAATATTTTCCTTTTCATTTTTAACAACTATGAACAGAGTAATAAAGCAAATACTTTATAATGTTTATTATGGGTTAGAAATTATTCTAAGTACTTTACATATGTTCACTCACTTAATCCTTATAACATAATTATAATCCTAATCCTTACAATGTTTATATTAGGTTAATATTATACTGAATCCCCAGTTTACAGATAAGTCAACTGAAAGTATACAGAGTTAGAGTTAGGATTTAAACTCAGAGTCCAGAGGAGTTCCCGTCATGGCTCAGTGGTTAATGAATCCGACCAGGAACCATGAGGTTGCAGGTTCAATACCTGGCCTTGCTCAGTGGGTTGAGGATCCGGTGTAGCCATGAGCTGTGGTGTAGGTTGCAGACGTGGCTTGGATCTCGAGTTGCTGTGGCTGTGGTGTAGGCCGGCGGCTATAGCTCCGATTGGACCCCTAGCCTGGGAAACTCCATATGCTGCAGGTGTGGCCCTAGAAAAGACAAATAAATAAATAAATAAATAAATAAATTCAGAGTCCAGAATCTGTGTTTTTAACTAATACACTATGCTACATTGATATATTTAAAATAGGAGTTCCCGTCGTGGCGCAGTGGTTAACGAATCCAACTAGGAACCATGAGGTTGCAGGTTTGGTCCCTGCCCTTGCTCAGTGGGTTAACGATCCGGTGTTGCCGTGAGCTGTGGTGTAGGTCGAAGACACGGCTCGGATCCCGCGTTGCTGTGGCTGTGGTGTAGGCTGGCGGCTACAGCTCCGATTGGACCCCTAGCCTGGGAACCTCCATATGCCGCGAGAGCGGCCCAAGAAATGGCAAAAAGACAAAAAATAAAAATAAAAAATAAAAAGCTAATTGATATATTTAAAATATTTTGACAAACCAAATATTAAAACCTAATTCATAAGTTTTAAATACTTAGAGACTAAAGATATGGAAAAATTTAAATCATATAACTTATTTGCAGATTTTATTTCAAAGAAATATATTAATATTAATATGATTAATAAAAACATAAAACTATATTATATCAGACTGAAATTCATATATGCCATATGGAATGGAAATATGAGTTGTAAGTGGAAAAGAATAATGTAAAATTCCAAGTGATAAAAGGGAAGCTTAATGATGTGTTTTAAAAATATATGAGGGTAGGTAAAAAAAATAAAATCACTTTTTAGCATTTATATTCCATTGGACATACTTAAAATAGGGATATAACAATTTTATTTTAAATTGTCAAAATTTATAATTATGGGAGATTACAGTATTTATAACGGCTGAAAACTTATGAAGAAGAACTTTAGATGCCAATATAGACATAGAGGGAGTCCATGGTTTTTCAAAGTAAATTTAAAGAGCACGTTGGGCAAAATGTTTAAAACATTGTTCTTGATGAGGGCTAAGTTTCGAGTTCTCTGGCCTAAAGAATTCTGGTAGAATGGCTTAAAGTCCATCATATGTGAAATGAATGAGGCCTGTGGAACTCACGTAAAATGGCTCAGCCTTAGTTGCCAACCCTATCACTGTTTATTTGCCAATTGTCACTCCATTGGAAAGGTGACCAGCTTTATTTAGGAGCAAAAGTTCAACGCATTTGTGTTCTTGGAGAAAAACTAAATAAGTTTAACAATTCCTAAGGGTTTGACGAGAGTTAGCAATTCTATTCTTTAGTTGAAGTGCTTCATATTAGATAGGCAGTAGCACTACCCTGTAACACTCACTTTCAACACGATAGCAGCATAATTATTTAGTAATTATTATGGGATTTCTTAAAGGTTTGTCATATTGGGATTTATAATTCCTTCCATAAGTGGAAGGTTGTGCACTTCATTATAAACTAATGGCGCAATAATTACTCTTCAGTTAGGCAACATGTAAGTTGAATTTGCAAGTGATTTATGCTTAAGCAATGACAGGCACTTACCAAAAAGAAATACTCGGTAATACAGTGCAGATGACTTGCAATAAATTAAACCACTCAAATGCTGTTTTCCTAATTACCATACATGTTCTCAGTTAAAATGTCAAAACAAGTACAGGAAGGTTCTGTTTCTAACCATGGTGGAATACCCTGCATCTGCATTGGACCAACCCTCCCAGGAGAAACAACTTTAAATTTTGTACTAAAAGGCAAAAATAACTACTGAAGGCACTGGAGAGAGATCTGAAGGAGGCAGAAATCAGAGGGGAATCAATATTCCAAAGAAGGGAACAGCACTGTGTTTATGTTGTATGTTTTTTCCCTGCTTTTCATGGTTTTTCATCTGAGGGGAAGGAAAATCAGCTCCACTCCAGAGGGCAGCTAAACACTCATAGAAACTCTGAGCCCTACTAGCTTCAGGAGCTGAAAAACAATAGTCCAGGACAACCATGGCGGCTATAAAATGAGGGAGAATCCCATAAAGAAGGAAGCCACAGAAGACTGTCCTAGATTATGCGTATAAACTCTGCCCAAACATCCAGTACACATGTGCAAAGCGCAACTCCAAAGACACCAGTTAAGGCTATAAGATTGGAACAGAGATTTTAGTTGCCATCCCATTCCAGAAGAGCTGAATACGTCTGAGTTCAGCCATGTTTTTTTTGTTTTTGTTTTTTTTGCTTTTTAGGGCCACACCTGTGGCATATGGAGGTTCCCAGGCTAGAGGTCTAATGGGAGCTACAGCTGCCGGCCTACACCACAGCCATAGCAATGCAGAATCCAAGCCACATCTGCAACCTACACCACAGCTCATGGCAGCACCAGATCCTTAACCCACTGGGTGAGGCTAGGGATTGAACTTGCAACCTCATGGTTCCTATTCAGATTAGTTTCCACTGCCTCATGACAGGAACTCCCAGCCATGTTAACTATCTACTAAAAGGGGAAAAAAAAATCAGCACTAGGAATATGAAAAACCTAGAATCTCTATTATAACATTCCATTAACAATATTCAGGATACCATTCAAATCACTAAGCATGTGAAAAACAGGAAAATGCAACGCAAACTAAAGAAAAAAAGGCAATCAGTGGACACCCAGATGTTATTAGGAGATAAGAAACTTAAAGCTGTTACTATCACTACTATGCTAGGAAAATGTGCTCATAATAAATGAACAGATAGGAAATCTGAGCATAAAGAAGAAATTATATTAAAAAGCACCAAATGTAAATTCTCCAATTGAAAAAAATATTTATCTAAAGTAAAATAAAAATTCTGGAGTTCCTGTTATGGCTCAGTGGGTTAAGAACCACAGACATAGTGTCTGTGAGGATGTGGGTTTGATCCCTGCCCTCGCTCAGTGGGTTAAGGATCTGGCCTTGCTGCAACCTGCAGTGCAGGTCACAGATGTGGCTCAGATCCCACGTTGCTGTGGCTGTGGTATAGCCTGGCAGCTGAAGCTCTGATTCAACCCCTAGCTCAGGAACTTCCATATGCCGCTCAGGCTATAAAAATATAATAAATAAATAAATAAAATAAAAATTTCCTGTTTGAGCTGAATAGTATATGAAAGAAAGTTAATAAAACAAGATCAGGAGTTCTGGTCGTGGCTCAGTGGTAAACGAACCTGATTAGCATCCATGAGGATGTGGGTTCAATCCCTGGCCTCATTCAGTGGGTTAAGGATCAGGCGTTGCCTTGAGCTCTGGTGTAGGTTGCAGATGCAGCTCAGATCTCAAGTTGCTGTGGCTGTGGTGTAGGCTGGCAACTACAGATCTGATTCAACCCCTAGCCTGGGCTCCTCCATATGCTGTGAGTGTGGCCCTAAAAAGACAAAAAAACAAAACTGAAGATCGATCAAAAGAATTGATCTGATCTGAATAAACAAGAATAAAATAAAAATGAACAGTAACTCAATGACAATATGGAACATCTAACATCCACATAATTGAAGTCCCAAAGAAAGAGGAAAGAGATAGAATTTTAAAAAGTTAAAGAAATAATGGCCAACATGTTCCTAAATTTTGTGAAAGGCACAAATTTAAGAGTAAGAGAATTCAGTAAACCTGATGTAGCATGAATGCAAAGAAAGCCATACCTAGAAGAAAATAACACATTACATACAGGGAAACAATGATTAAATATCTGATGACCTATTATTGAAAAGAAAGGACAACATAGGGTAGGGGATTCCTACCTTTAAAATGCTGAAACAAAACAAGTAGGAGGCAATCATTTAAAAGTACGTCTAAGAAATGGAGAAGAGGAGTTCCCATCGTGGCGCAGTGGTTAACGAATCCGACTAGGAACCATGAGGTTGCGGGTTCGATCCCTGCACTTGCTCAGTGGGTTAACGATTCGGCGTTGCCGTGAGCTGTGGTGTAGGTTGCAGACGTGGCTCGGATCCCACGTTGCTGTGGCTCTGGCGTAGGCCAGTGGCTACAGCTCCGATTCGACCCCTAGCCTGGGAACCTCCATATGCCGAGGGAGCGGCCCAAGAAATACCAACAACAACAACAACAACAACAAAAAAAGACAAAAGACAAAAAAAAAAGAAATGGAGAAGAACAAAATGATTTCATGAGATGACAGTGGTCAGTCACTTCTATCAAGGAAAATGGGCAGAACAGAAACAAAGGGACTCATTTTTCACCAAATGCCCTTCTGTATCTTTCACACTGACTTCTGAATACCATTCAGCTACACAAAAACACTATTCTTAAAGCCTAAATAATAAAAAGATGTATCTTCCATCAGTTATCAAATCTATTTTCCTTTGAATTTGCTATTTCTTGCCTAATGATATGGTCAAGTGTTGAATAAACATTTGTGAATCACCTAAGAAGGAAGTGAATGAAATCAGTAAAACTGAGGAGAAAAGGAGTTCCTGCTGTGGCACAAGAGGATTAGCAATATCTCTGTACCACCAGGACACAGGTTCAATCCCCGAAACAGTGGGTTAATGGCTCAGACATAGGCTGCAACTACGGCTCAGATCTGATCCCTGGCCTACAAACTCCACATGCAGAGCAGTGGCCAGAAAAGAGAGAAAGAGAGAGAGATGGGAAATGCTTGCAGCTTTGAAATAAACTTAAAAAAAAAAATTGAGGAAAAAAAAAAGGAGAAAAAAACAAGACTGAGTTTCAAAATAGGTAGAGAAGTGCTTCCACCTATTATATAAAAACTATGTTCCTTATGAATTCGTTTTTTCATTCCTCACAAAATGGGCCCAACTTAAAATATACCTTAATAAATCTAAAAGTATGGAAAAGAAGCAACCCATAGATAAGTAGAGTCAGCAAAACTGAGGGAGGCAAAATATGAGTAAAAACCAGGTTAAGCTGCATGATAGTAACAGGTGGTCTGGAATTTAGAAGGAAAGCTCAATCTGCATTTAATCGTCACAGTAACTTCCATTTACAGGGTATATGACAGACTCAGAAAGAAATTGTGATTGCAGGAGTTCCCACTGTGGCACAGCAGAGAGGAATCTGACTAGTAAACATAAGGTTGCGGGTTTGATCCCTGGCCTCGCTCAGGGGGTTAAGGATCTGGCATTGCTGTGGCTGTGGTGTAGGCCAGTACTCTGATCCCACCCCTAGGCTTCGACCTCCATATGCCATGGGTGCGGCCCTAAAATGCAAATAATAGTAATTATTATGATGATGATGATTTCATATTTTAACCTCTTAATTTGATTCCCTGTACTATTTTACCAGAGAAGCAGCTTAGAATAATGCTTGATAGGGTAATTTTGAGCTGACCTAAATTTCTGTCACTTATTAGCTGTGGGACCTTAGATAAATGCTTTGGTTTCCTCATTCAGAAAATGGGAATAGGAGTTCCCGTAGTGGCACAGTGGTTAACGAATCTGACTAGGAACCATGAGGTTGCGAGATCGATCCCTGGCCTTGCTCAGTGGGTTAAGGATCCAGCGTTGCCGTGGTGTAGGTTGCAGACGTGGCTCGGATCCTGCATTGCTGTGGCTGTGGCACAGGCCGGTGGCTACGGCTCTGATTAGACCCTTAGCCTGGGAACCTCCATATGCCGTGGGAGTCACCCTAGAAAAGGCAAAAAGACAAAAAAAAAAAAAAGAAAATGGGAATAATAATAATAGCACCTATCTGATGTAGTTGTCAAATGAGGTAGCACTGTACTAAGTTTCTTAGAACAGTATCTGACACATAATAGTCAACAAATTTTATAAATGTTACATAGCATTTTAATTAGGCATTAGCCAGTGTTCATATAAGCTTTGTTGCTTAAAAACCGATTTGTCTGTGCAAAATATCTTCAATGATTTTTATTATCAATTTATATTTGATTAAACTTGATAAGTACAGACTACTGAAATAAGGTACAAAAGGGTTTTTTTTTGTTGTTGGTTTGTTTTTGGGTTTTTTTGTTTGTTTGTTTGTTTTAGTTTTAGAATGACTACCATCTGCTCTTCTGGAAAAAGGAAGCTCCCTTGCCACCCAGTACTATATACATACTCCACCAAGGCTTTTCTCAAATGTAAATAAACACAAAGGGTTTAAAGGAAGGAAAATTAAAAATTAAAAGTGGAATTCTATGATATGTGAATTATAGTCCAACAAAGCTGTTAAAACGGTACCTACCCAAGCTCTTCTTTAACAGGTGGAAATGCTGCATTTCATTTCTTTTTCTATACTCTTATTTTCATTCTAATTTCCCACAGAAGTATATCTTGATGTTGGATACGTTATTGGTCAAGCTGTCATCTTATGTTAAACAAAAACAGGTATGTAACCTGAAATTAACTTTTTTCTTTTTTTTTTTTTTTTCTAGGGCTGCACCCACAACATACGGAGATTCCCAGGCTCAGGGTCAAATGGGAGCTGTAGCTGCTGGCCTACGCCACAGCCACAGCAACACCAGATCTAAGCCACGTCTATGACCTACACCACAGCTCACAGCAACCCCAGATCCTTAACCCACTGAGCAAGGCCAGGGATAAAACCTGTGTCCTCTGGATACTAGTTAGATTAGTTTGTGCTGAGCCACAATGGAAACTCCTGAAATTAATTTTTTTTTCAATAATATTTCCCAAGGATAGGGGTAGGAGTGGATGATGACTTGATTGACAGTGATCTCACTCCAAAAATTTTAAAGTTACGGAGTTCCCACCATGGTCCAGCGGTAACGACCACGACTAGTACCCATGAGGACGCGGGTTCGATCCATGGCCTCGCTCAGTAAGTTAAGGATCCGGCATGGTGTAGGACACAAACATGGCTCAGATCTGGTGTTTCTGTGGCTGTGGTATAGATCAGCAGCTATAGCTCCAATCAGACTCCTCGACCTGGGAATTTCCATATGCTACAGGTGTGACCCTAAAAAGAAAAAAAAAAAAATTTCATTGACGAAAAGATGTTTACTGTGCAGTTTAGACATCTTCACAGCATGATGATCATTTAGCAATCTGCAAACAGATGAGTGCAGAAATAAGGAGTGTGTTCAGAACAGCGGCAGGACAGATGTGACCCTGAAATCCTGTGAACAACCAGAGGATCTGGTGTAGATTCCTTTCTCGAGTGCGGATGGGATTTCCAAAATTCGAATACTCCTTAAGACATGCAGCTGTAGTTCTGGGCCACTAAGCTGTCATGTAAAGCAGCAGAGGGCCCAGCTCACACTACCTCTGTAGTCTGGAACAGAAGGGTGAATTTCTTGTTCTAGCAGTACGACAGCTAGATCCTCTCTCTTGAGAAAACAAAATACTATATTAAAATATGTATATAAATACTATATTAAAATATATATATTTGACCACACCCATGGCATACGCAAGTTCCTAGGACAGGGATCAAAGCCCAGCCTCAGCAGTGACCCAAGCCACAACAGTGACAACACCAGACCCTTAACCTACTAGGCCACCAGGGAACTCTTGGATAAAATATTTTTTAAAATCCAGTTTGCAAATGTATTGGTGAGCTGAGTAAGAACTTCTCAAGAGACCAACAATCAGGTGCAAGAGCAACATCAAAAGGGTAAGGGGACCTCAGAAGCTTTTGCTAAGCAAAACTGTAGTAGAACTTTCTAGTACTTGGCCTTATAGGAACAAGAGGATAAAAGAAAAAAACCTCAGTGACCATCCAAGATGGGGAGCCTATAAAAGACTCTTTCCCTGCATAAAGCTGGGATTTTAAAGAGTTGTGTTGGCATTGAAAGGGCACTGCGAGGAAACTTAACTGATATAAACACTGGCAATGGAAAGGGGAAAGAATCTCCCTTGAGAATTTATAATCACAAACTGACCAGCATAAGGTTTCATAGCTAGAATTCATACCACTGTATCTCCAAAATAAAAAACTCCAAGTTGAAAAATAAAGTACTCCAGAGTTTTCACTGTCCCCCAAGCAAATGAAGCAAATGCAGATTATGCAACTCAGACATCCAAATATTCACAAACAAAAAATTCTACGATATATGGGCTCAGAGTTAATCATCAAAAAATACACAAGCAAACAAAGTATCATGAGAGAGCGAGGCCTGCAGGGGAAAAAAAAAAACAGACCCACAAAAAAAACTTCATAAATAAAAGTTTATGAAACAGAATGTAAACTCCTATATTCTGTCCATCTAAAATGTAATCACTTATTAAATGCACCATTATTTTATTTAACACAAAGAGAAGGCGTTCCTGTCGTGGCTCAGTGGTTAACGAATCCGACTAGGAACCATGAGGTTGCGGGTTCGATCCCTGCCCTTGCTCAGTGGGTTAACGATCCGGCGTTGCTGTGAGCTGTGGTGTAGGTTGCAGATGCGGCTCGGATCCCGAGTTGCTGTGGCTCTGGTGTAGGCCGGCAGCTACAGCTCTGATTCAACCCCTAGCCTGGGAACCTCCATATGCCGAGGGAGCAGTCCCAGAAATGGCAAAAAGACAAAAAAGAGAGAGAGAAAAACAATAACCCCGACGATTACAATTGTAAGCAGCGTCCCAATTTCAGAGATGCCAAGTGTGGGGACAATGTTTTTCTTAGGAGGGCTGCTATGCAGTTGGTATGTCAGAATGTTAGTACTGAGTAGGAAGAATGATCTTGTTAAGGTCCGATTCCCTACGGGAAGCCTGGCTTCCTGCAAAGCTCCATGGAATCCTTCTACAACTGAGTGCTTTTCAGAGTCAACCCTATGAGAGTCCTGAGGCTTCAAATCAAGCCAATGGTCAGCTATTGAGTTGCAACCAGGCTTGGATATCAGACTCCTTCCTGATCATGCCAAGGGAGGGGCTGGTGTTCCCCTGACCATGAATGCTGAGGTGGCAGAACAGAGATGAAGGCTAAAGTCTTATTATGGCACAGTACTATAAGCCAAAGGTTTGAACTCCACTCACTTATCACATTAGGAGAGGAGAGCTATTATCCCAGTCTTGCAGCTTAAACATTCCATGGCCCAGCCCTAAATCCATATTCCTTCTCCTGTTGTCTTACAACACGCCCTGCTAGAGGCTGAGCATGTCCCATAACACAATGGGGAAGGGGGGAATGACCACATCTACACAGACCCCTGTTCTGTGAATTTCCCCCAGTGTAAATGGCACCAGGTAGCCCGAGGTGTGTGCCCTTAGTATTTCATATTTTCTTACTGTGTAATGTTAAAAAAAATCTGTAAATATTTGTAAGAAGAAAAAGAATATTAAAAGGAATGGAGAATATCTGAATAAAAACCAAAGAGAACCTTCAGAAATAAAAAGTATAATATAATTCTGTACTGCATATTCGAAATTTGCAAAGAGGGTAGATCTTATGTTCTGTGTTCTTACCACACAAATAAAATTAATAATTAAAATAAAAGACATGGAAAGAAACTTTGGGAGGTGGTAGATACGTTTATAGCCTTGATGGTGGCAATGGTTTCACAGGTAAATGCTTATCCTCAAACCCCCTGAATTATACATTAAATATGTACCACTTTCTATATATCAATTTTATCTCAATAAAATGTTTTTCTAAGTATGTTTTGAAATGTTAAATTCCATGGATAGAATGTGTGATAAACACAACAAATCAAAATGACGAAAGAACTGGTGAAGTAGAATAAAACCTGATGAAATTATCCAGAATATAAAGAGACAAAAAATATATGAATACAGGGTTAATAGAAATGGAGGAGCGAGAATGTTTAACGATAAAGATGAAAAAAAAGATAATAAAAAATGAAGTAGAGGCAATATTTAAGCAGATTAATGGCTACAAATTTATATATTTGTACAAATATACGGATTGGCAAAAATCCAATCCACGGGTACATGGGTTCAGGACTCCTAACATATCCTAAGCAGGATAAGTAAAAATAAATCCACATCTAAACTACCAAGATGAAAATGTAAGATGACCAAAGAAAAAAAATCTTAAAAGTAGTCAAAAGGAAAACAGATTATATTGCAAAGAACCGAAAGACCTCTTAAAACCAACAATGGAAGTTAGAAATCAGAGCACTAGCTTCAACCTGCTGAGGAAAAAATAAAAACTCAATACAGAAAGACAGATGTACAGATAAATAGATATAAATATCTTTCAAAAATGAAAGTGAAATAATGACAGTTTACAGAAAATTAAGGGGCACACTACCATCATACACTTCCTTCAGAAATCCTAAGAAATATTTTCAGGTGGAACAGTGATTATAGATAGTTGTACTGCACTCAATAAGAAGGGAGGTCCTACTGTACAGCACAGGGAACTATATCCAGTCTCTTGAGATAGAACATGATGGAAGATAGCATGAGAAAAAGAATGTATATATATATTTGACAGGGTCACTATGCTGCACAGCAGAAATTGACACAACACTGTAAATCAACCATAGCCTAATAAAAAATAAAAATTAAATAAAAATGAAGAACTGACATCAAATACTTAAGTGGTGTGTGTACAGAGAGAGAAGAATTTGTAGAAAACAGGAAGATGAAAATAAACATCAATAAGATTTATGTCATAAGAAGGTGGTTATATTTTGTGACATTAAATAATCTTTAAATATGGAACAGCAAAGGTTCATAAAATTAACTATAAAGAATTACAGAGCAGCTATTTTGGCAGACAGAAGTATTTTAGGGTTATGATAATTGAGTAGTTACTAGGAGGAGTTCCTAGTAAATAAATAAATAAATTCAGAGTCCAGACTCTGTGTTTTTAACTAATACACTATGCTACACTGATATATTTAAAATAGGAGTTCCCGTCGTGGCACAGTGGTTAACAAATCCGACTAGGAACCATGAGGTTGCGGGGTTTGGTCCCTGCCCTTGCTCAGTGGGTTAACGATCCGGCGTTGCCATGAGCTGTGGTGTAGGTTGCAGACGCGGCTTGGATCCTGCGTTGCTGTGGCTCTGGCATAGGCTGGCAGCTACAGCTCTGATTCAACCCCTAGCCTGGGAACCTCCATATGCCGTGGGAGCGGCCCAAAGAAATAGCAAAAAGACAAAAAAAAAAAGAGTAGTTACCGGGAAGACAAAGGAACACAAGAGAGAAACCAGAAACAGACACACATATGTAGGAATTTAATTTATCACAGTCCTGGCCCTATAGATCAATGGGAAAAGGCTAGACATTTCAAAAAAATCATACTGAGATATTTTCAAAAAATCATACTGAGATATTTGATTATTCATATGAAAAACAAGAAAGGGAGACTTAAGTGAAGTCAATATAAAAGTAAAGCTACTTTTTTAAAATGTTTAGCAAATAATGTAGGAGGACATATTCATGACCTCAGAGCAGAAAAGGGTTTCTCCTCTATCTTTTCAGAATGTTTTGCATGAAAGGTACAACCTATAAAGGAAAATACTGACAAATTCAACTACGTTAAATAACCTACAGAAAAAAAAAATTGGCAAGTACCTTGAAAAGGTACTTCACAGAAAAAAAAATGTGACCAATAATAATCACATAAATACATTAAAAATCTCATTAGCATTTAAAAGAAAAACTAAAACACTATGAGACAGTATTTGACAACACACCAATTTGGCAAAATGTTAAAGTCTGACAATACCAAGTGTTGACAAGAATGCGGAGCATTATGATTACATAGGCTCTGCTGAATGTAGTATCCACTGTTATAGATCAGTTTAGGGGAATAAAACGGCCTAATTAATGATGAAGATACACATGTCCCACACCCTGGAAAATGTCATTTATAGGGATAAAACCTATGCAAATCCATGCATATATATATATGCATTAGACTTGCAACTGTTCACGAAAGCATTATTTGGATAGAAAAAAACTGGAAATCTATTTTTTTCATCATATTCTAGATAATTAGTGATTGAGCCATTATATAGTTTAGACGGCATTAATACAGAATATTACACAGCTATGGAAATGAATATAGCTACCAGTAATAATAAACATTAATCTTAGGAATACAATGTTGAGTGAAAAAAGCAAGTTGCCTAATAATATACACAAAGGTAGTATTTAGGAATATAAACATATGTGGTAAAATCATAAAGAAAAGAAAGGGGGGAATAAATACAAATTTCAGGACAATGTTACCTCTAAGGAGGTTGGGAAGGTAATGAGTTGGCGGAAGGATACCCACCTCACAGAGTCACTGTATTATTAATTCTTTATACAGTCAATAACTTTTAATAAATTTCTCAATTTATTACTTATTATTAATTCATTTAAAGTTCAAAATTTAATTTTTAAAATAAAACAAAAGGATTACATAAAAGTAAACCAACAAACACAAGCTAAAATGTCATATAGTTCACTTTTTTTTTTGTCTTTTTTGGGCCACACCCTTGGCATATGGAGGTTCCCAGGCTAGCGGTCCAATCAGAGCTGTAGCTGCTGGCTTATACCTCGGCCACAAGGCAGGATCCGAGCTACATCTGTGACCTACACCACAGCTCACAGCAACCTTAACCCACTGAGTGAGGCCAGGGATTGAACCTGAATCCTCATGGATGCTAGTCAGATTTATTTCTGCTGAGCCACAATGGGAACTCCCAGTTCACATTTTTATTACAAATGACAAACTAAATCTCATTATAACACTTGGATGTATTTCTGCCAAGTTCTTCATGTAGTAATTTCTCATTTTGAGTTATCAGATCATGTAATAAAGGCAGAAGTGAAAGACTATCAGTGAATAATTGTGTTTATGAAACACAGAATCCAGACAAGTGACAAAAGTATTATAAAATATATTATTTATTCCTAGTTCATAATTAACTACACACCCTAAAGAGACAAGATGCTTCAGTCATAAAGTTTTTGTCCTTTGGAGAAAGACATTTATTTGATCTGCTTTTTCACAAAAGTCTACCACTTGCTACAGCATTCAATCTTCCATAAATAGCATTTCGAAGAAGTCATCACTGGAGCTGACTTCCAGCAGGAAAACACTCGCATTTATGACCCTCCAATTGTTAAAACCCAATTTTCAAATTTAAAATTTTATTTTAATTCTGCCAATCATAGTTCAAAGAAGTGCATTTGAATCCAAAAAACACTCTGTCTGCTGGAAGGAGGAGAATTCCATTCTAGCCTCTCAGTGTTTTAAAGATGTAAGCCTTTATAAACAGACCCACCTAGACTCAGGATTCCACAGCTCAACTGAGTTAGCTGCCAAGTATTCCGCCTGAGCAGAATTTAAAAACATACACTATGTTCAAGTTCATCTGAAACCCCTCTGGGAAAGAACAATGCAGTCCCAGGGGATACCACCCACCCTGCAAGCCTGGGGGAGCTTGCAGCCCGCATAGTGGGCTAAGGAACCAGAGATGCAGAATTAAGGAGGGGGCAGGGAGAAGTCTGCCTCATGAAAACATCCCAGATTTCCGCCCTCAACTCTTCTGGTTCAATATCTCAAACCAGCTCGCTAGCTGTATTCGACATCTTTACTGTAAAACAGAGCAATGAACATGAAAGTTACTCTTGACAGATACCAGGGACATTTAAAGATAGGATTTATTCTCTTAGCAAATACGAGTGATTTACTAAGTAACAGATTCTGTGCCATCTCCCAGTCGTAACAATTAACCCAGAGAAACTGTTCTTAGATTTTTAATAATGCCCTCTTCCACCTACATCTGGTTCTTTAAGCTCAAGAGGAAATCAGGCAAGGAGCCAGAAAAGCTTAGAAGCAGAGGTGCAGATCAACTTTGTGTCCAGGAGGGCAGCCCGCCCAGCCTCTCTGCAGTTGTTTTAGAATCCTTCCTGTCTTCTCTCTACACCCATCGCAAGCGTTAGAACAACATCTGATGCTGCTGCACCTCTTATTCTTTAACAGTCCCAAATCCCACCCCTAGTAAGGTGCTGACCATGCCAACATGATGCTCTCAAACTGCAACAGGAGTTATTTCCTGGGTATCGACAGCGCAATATTAAAACATTCCTGAGAACACATCAGAAAAAAACCGGAAAGCCAAGGAAGTCAATATCTTCAATATAGAGATCATTCTACAGTCATAAAGACTTGTTTGTATGGATAAATTAAATGTACACATAATGATTACCCCTTTCAAATATCTACATGCCTTCTAAGTAGGCCTAGGTGAGTTAAGAGATAATGAATCATGTAAACATGCTAAGAGGACAGCAAACATCCTTCTCCATAACCTTCCAGAAGGCACTGCTGAGCACAGCAGGAGCATAACACTGCTGCTCCAGCCTGATTAGTTTGTGAGCATCATCAAATGCAATTAAATCACCCCAAATGTCAAAATATAACGAGAAAACCATACACATGATGTTGCAGGAGCTCTGCATCTGATAAAATTCAATCCATGACTTAGTGAATGTGTGCTATTATAGCACCACATGATCAAAGGAAAAAGAAGGAAAAAGGCTCAGTATTGTGATTCCCAGACTGATTTTCTGAAGTCAAGTCAAAGATTTTACAAACTGTATATACAGCTGTGGGTTGCAGTAAAATGGGAGCCCCAAATCACAGACAGAAAACGTGGCACCTAGGGAACTGGAACCCTGCTATGAATATTTAGTAGTAAGAGGGTTTATCCTTTTCCACTAGCAAGTGCTCATGTCAGCTGTGGCATTCTCTAGTTACTGCAAAAGGAGAAAGAATTGGAAAATTACAAGTTTTAAGGAGAGCACCGACTCAGCTTAAAATTTAAGCCACATAATAATGTTCAGCATCTTCTAGACATGTCCAACAGTAGAAACCCTTTTAAAATAATTAGGAGTTTTATTAAGATGCTAGATGTTTCTTCACAGGAATATTACAATGTGGGGCTCCAACTACAGGAGCAACAAAAAAATGACACAATGTGGTATCTTGACTATCAGGCTCCATTTCTAGATCCAGCCGCCTTATCAGCTGTGACAGCAAATGAGAATCCAGGAGGCAAAAGGGAGCCACACCAGGGGCTGGGAGACCTCTCCACTCTGGAAGGAAACAGCTGAGAATGGAACAGCCCTCCTCTGGCCAGAAGCTTTAGTATTGTCATCTGAACTCAGCCGGTGGGGAGGAGGCTGCCCACGCCAGCTAGCCTCTAGGACCCCCTAGACCTTTATGACAAGGAGAGCAGCACTTGACAGCTGGGAGGAGCCTCCAGTCTGAAATCAGGGGGCACGGGGCTTTGCAAGCTTGGCTGATCCTTAAAAACATGTGACCTGTTCATGCGATGCATCAGGAAAGGGAACAGCAAAGACACAACTGATTGAGAGCCTTAACCTTAGGATGTGGACTATTTTTCTAACCACAAGTCCTCAATCCCTCACTGCACGAAATAGACCAACAGCATTTGGTAGAAATGCAGACTCCCAGGCCCCACTGCAGGATCTGTTGAACCAGGAATTATTCGTAAAGGCCCCCTCAAAGATTTCCATGCATATTAGGTTTGGGAAGAAAGCGCTGCTCTACACCAGGTGCTTAACTCTTCAATTCAGCAAAGGAGAGACTCTATAGAGACAAACTGTGAGTTCAAATCTCAACTCCCTCACTTACTAGCTGTGTGACCCTAGGTAAATTCCTTAAACTCTCTGTTTCTTAGATCCCATTATCTGTAAAAATCATCACAATACCTCTCTCATACGGTTCTTGGGGGTACTCAATAATTTTTTTTTCTTTTTTGGCTGCCACATGGAGGCATATGGAGTTCCCGGGCCAGAGATCAGATACCAGCTGCAGTTGCAATGTAAGCCACAGCTGTGGCAATGCTGGATCCTTGAACCCACTGCACCAGGCTGGCAATCGCCAGGCTGGCAATCAGTATTGAACCTGTCCTGGCACTGCAGAGATGCCGTAGATCCCATTGCGCCACAGCCGGAACTCCATACTCAATAATGTTTAATAATTATTTTAAATATGTTAAAATGTCCACTTACTCCTCTGTCTACCTGATGGATTGGAAGCTCCTGAGTGACAGGAACTAGCATCTGTGCGTTCTAGATGTTTTCTATTTGTCCTCCAGCCACCTCTACCAGAAGGCTGCTTGTATGGTCCATGAGCTGCCCTACCCACTTTTTCCCAGTGGGGAGCCCTGGACTAAGAGGAAAGCGTATTTATTGCCCAGACCCCCTCCCTGCTGGGTCATCTCAGGTGGGTTGGTGCCTGTCCCAAGGTGACCTTTCCTGCCAGACTTTCTGTCTCAGGTTTTGCATGATAACTGTTCCTCTGCTGTTCCTGCCCACACCTGTGTAAACAATCCCTTTGCAAATACTCCTCCTAGTATCCTGATTTGAATGTGCCATCTCTTTGCTAGTGTGACTTTGACCAACACACCACACCTCCACTCATATGCCCAATAAATATTCCTGCAAGTCCACTCTGCCAGACCCCAAGCCAGTTGTTGATGAAAGAGATAAGAATGACAGTCCTTGGACTCGGGGCATTGATATTCTGGACCTCACACTGAATCTGACAGAGAAGACACTCTTCTAAACGGATAAAGATCATTTCCTCTTTTCATCCAAACTTTTCCTTAATCTTATACCAAAAGCGTTGCCACAGGGCACACCAAGAGCCTGCTGGTTATGTACAGCAGATGTGGCCATAACGACTAAGAGAGGGCGAGGATAAGCCACACAAGTGAATTGGAGCCTCATGGAGGGCACAGCTGAAATAAGTGTTACCTGGTTTTGAATCCAAATCTGCTTATTTTCATTTAATAAAATCAAAGGCTGTGAAAATATTTCACCTGAGAAAGTGAGATTTATAAAAAATAAACACAGGAAGGTGAGTTCTGCAGCTTTTCCTTCAGATCAAACCACTTCAAGCAGCGTAACTCCCGTCATCTGCCAAAGAAGAATCCCCCACACAAAAAAATCCCGGCTGGTGCTTTTCTTATTTTAAATGTATTTCAGGGAAAACAGCCACATTTCCTAAGCAGCAGATGGATTAAGCCAAATGCCTTGTTAGTAATATGTCACTTAAAATTCTGGAGCTTGAGGCTTTGCACATCTGTTTGAAAGTTGCATTAAAATAATACCCATTCCTTAGAGACCAGGAGATGCTATTGATTTTCTCCCACTCTTCCCTTCCCCAAACTGTCAGCTTTGCTGCAAGCGAGCAGGGACCCTACACTTAGAACCGTCTCTGAGAAGGCTCACCAGAGGATGACAGCACTGCCACCTGCAGTGGAGGATGGTGGGGATTAGTATGAAGACAACATAATTATTGCCCCATGACAGCAAAGGTTTTTACCTGTTCCTCCTTTAGTTCTTCCCCGTTTGAATAAAGGCCAGTAAACCTATAATAATGGTTCTTAGGTTCTAAAATCTTAAAGGTCAACTCAGTACAGATTATATCCCAATGGGGGATAAAAAAGGGGAAGGACTGTAATGAGAAATTCCACTTAGTATTTGTTCAAAAAGGGGAGAAGGCTCTCATTTTGTTGGTATTTTGTTAGAATTTGTTAGTATTAAAATAGCAAGAGTTTTTTTTTCTCCGGCTTTATGCAAGAGATTTATGCAATAAGAACAGCAGGTCCTCCTGCAAGGACCACTCTATTAACACTAAATGAAATAGGAGTGGATTCTACATACTCTTGAGGAAGGTCATGAATTAAAATCTGGAGGAAGGAGTAACTTGTGAGTAGTAAAGTCAAATTAATGAAAATGTATTTTCTGCAGTTTTCTGTCAGGGAACTCTAGCTCTTACTAAAAGAGAATTTAATTCAACAAAGAAATGGTCTGAATAATAGCCAAAAAGTCTAGCAAAATGGATTTTTAACAACATGATAGCAAAGCAATGGAGGACAAAGCTTATGTCCTTGGAAGAAATAACAAAAAAGTAAGGAAAAGAAAAGAAAAAACTCTTTAGAAGCTGTTCCTTTTTAAGCAAATACTATAAGACAATGTTGCAAAGTCTGTGAATCTAATATTAATTTCATTTTCTCCTCTCATGTACTTGAAAGAAGATAACCAAACGATATTAATACATAAAAAAGCTCATGCTTCAAATCCATTAAAATACAAAAAAGGGAAATGAATTGTTTAGCTATATGACTATACAAATGTACACATATTTTTCCAGTCACCTCAGTTACCACTTTTTGTTATACATTTACAGATTTCTGGCACACGGTTAACATAATTCTCCTTCTAAATTGGAATATAAAT
Organism: Phacochoerus africanus; assembly: GCF_016906955.1. Classification (NCBI taxonomy): domain Eukaryota; kingdom Metazoa; phylum Chordata; class Mammalia; order Artiodactyla; family Suidae; genus Phacochoerus; species Phacochoerus africanus. The sequence goes on along the minus strand of NC_062550.1, from coordinate 47,813,044 downwards.
TCCCATGTGGTTCCAGTATATTCTTTCCATTTTTATACCATTTTTCTGGCTTTTATTTTCTTTTCCTCATTCCTTTTTCTCTACCACAACATTTTAGCAACTTTATTCTAATTCCCATAAACCAGGATATATATTTTGATTATTTCACTTGATCTGAATTATTCCTTTCTCTGAATTATTCAATTAAAGAATATTTACTCAATATTATCTGTGTGGAACACATAGTATAGTTGGGATTTTAAAAAAAGACTTACACTACAAAAGCTTTGAAATCCTTTTGAAAAGGGCACATATAACAAAGGTTACACATACATGGTAGCAAGTGGTAATTGCAAAATCAGTAAAGCAATACCAAGTGCAATGGACCTCAGGGTTAGAGACAACCAGACTGGGCTGTATGCTCAGGAAAGGGCATTCAAAGGCAGGAAGAAGTTATTGGGTGAGAGGAAAAGAAGGCACAGAAGTGAATGACAAAAGGGGGAAATGATGGCAACCAGAAACCCAAAGTGTATTTCAGTGGAAATGAGGATAGCCGTTTGTATGGAGTAAACCTTTCCACTAGGAAAGAACTGGGAGAGGAGGATAAACAAATGGGTTTGAAGCCAATCTGCCTATGAACATCAAGAGAAAGGCACGATGGGAAATTCAGGGATTGCCTCCCAGGCCAAGCAGATCCTGTTCAAACCTGGTTCCCCTACCTACCACCCTGGGTTTCCACATCCATAAAATGTTGATAATAACAGCACCTGTCTCAAAGAGGTTCTCTAAGCAACAATTTGCAACACTCTTCTCACAATGCTTAGCGGATCCTGTTCAAACCTGGTTCCCCTACCTACCACCCTGGGTTTCCACATCCATAAAATGTTGATAATAACAGCACCTATCTCAAAGAGGTTCTCTAAGCAACAATTTGCAACACTCTTCTCACATTGCTTAGCGCATATCAAGAGGGTTTTTGTTGTTGTTGTTGTTGTTGTTGTTTTGAGTTCGTTCCTATTATTAGCAGTGCCAAAGTCTGGATCATATGGTGTCACTATTAGACGGGCCTTGGTGTAAAGTGATGCGAGGCATCACTCGCCTGGCAAAAATGCCCATTGTCCTGATCAAAGGGAGGAGGCCATTCTTCCCACATGCCTTTCGTTTGGCTTTCTTAATGCAGTGTAAAGTCAATCCACAACACAGATGAGAACGGACTTCCTAACCAGCTACATCCTTCCATTATACACAAGGGCCTCCTGAACCAAGCTCCTACTCTGTACTATCTACCTAGAGCTGTAGGTTCCCAACCTGCTCCAATATCTGCTAACCATCACACAGCAGGAAACATGGACATCGGTCGAAAAAGACATGGATTCAAATGGTGACTACATGTGTTACTCTTGACGAGCTATTTTCTCTGAGCACAATTTCCTCACAAGTAAAACATGGACATCATAAAACTAACGGATATGTCTTTTTTTTATTTTTTCTTTTTAGGGCCACATCTGTGGTATATACAAGTTCCCAGACTAGGCAGGAGTCGAATCAGAGCTACAGCTGCAGACCTAAGCCACAGCCACAGCAACACCGGATCCAAGCTGTATTTGCAGCCTACACTGCAACCCAAGAAAACACCAGATCCTTAACCCACTGGGCAAGGCCAGGGATCGAACTCACATCCTCACAGAGACTATGTTAGGTTCTTAACCCATTGAGCCACAATGGGAACTCCTAACCTGGATATGTCTTCAGGAGGCTGAAATGACATAAGTAAAGAAAAACAAGGAGCACATCATTTAACACAAAATGCTAGGCACTGATTATCTAGTCAACACTGAAAACAACTCTATGAGGTACGTGCTTGTCGCTGTTCACATTTTATAGCTAAAACTGAGGCTTAAAGAGATTAATTTGCCAAGTCACAGATGGCATGGGTGGAGAGCTACATCAGAACCAAACAGTCTGACTCTGGCACTGACTCTGGCACTGACTCCGACACTCACCTTCCCACCTTCTCAGAACCCCAAGAGGGTAATTACATTTGACCAGTGTCAACCTTGCCAGGCTTAGGACGGCCTTGCCCTCACTGAATCACCTGTGAGAATGCCTTTGGTTGACATAAGAGCCATAATCAAAGGGAAATCCTCTAGGAAGCTGTTTGCTTATTATCACATTTTTCATCCCTGATACCAAAGATGAATAGTCATTTTGATGGTACAGAGAGGCCTGAAGAGTTAAGCTAAGCTGTTTCCACACTTATATTTTTTTCTTCCAAAATTAATACATTTTGATATAAATTTCCATCTTCTGAACACATTCTGCTTTCTCCTCTCCTAAGCTGCGACCTGACAAAACTTACAATTAGGCTGGCTTTATGCTTCAGTGTGAGCTTGAATTTCTTATAAGCTACTTCTCTATTCACTCCTTATCCGCCTCTCCTTCAGTTTCTGTGCCATCAATAATTTTTCTGTACTCAACGCATCATGTTCTTTTCTTTACCTGCTTTAAAACTGCTCTGCTCACTCTTGTTTCTCTTGAGAAGCTTCCCATTTCTTTGTTTTGACAACCCAGGGCCATTTTTTTTTATTTCATTGCAGTTTCTACGGAACATGAATGCACACGAAGCCATTGACTTCTTTTTCTTTGAAGACATATATTCAACACTTCACTGGGGAAAATACTTTGCTTCTGATATTGCTGCTGGAGTCTTTTACCTTTTCCTAATGCAAAGATCCCCTGTTCTCTTTCAGTCAACCCAGGAACTTAATGTGCCCTGAAATATATGTTGGTACATCTGCTTTCTCACTGAGAAGACAAAAGGCATCTCTTTAAACTATGATTCATTCTATCCTAATCCAATATGGCCTTTTGTCTTTTTACATTTTCACCTGTCTCTTAAACTTGAGGAAAGAATAAGTGTGACATCCACAGGGACGATCTGTTACTTCTGAACACCCTGTTGAGTTTGCCTGGCTCTAATAAGGCCACACGCCTTTTCCAACTTGAAGAGTAACTGGCAAGCTCTGATTTTTTTTCACATGGATTATCCTCTGACATCCCCCCGCCACCCCCCGCCACAGAGTCAGGTCTTCCCCTGGATTTCCTCAGAATAGGCACGCCCTTCCGTTGAGCTACCACAGTAAGCAGATGAAGCCTTGTGCCAAGAAGCCAGAAGACTGTTAAGTTATCTTAACGGTTCTACAAACCAAATGGAGGAAAAAATATATATATATTTTTTTCTTCCTCCATTTGATGTCTTTTGCTCAGATTCCTCTATAACAAGATTCATTTTATATTTATATATATATATGTAAAATGAATATATAACATGATTCATTATATATAATTCATTTTATAGAGGAATCTGAGCAAAAGACATCAAGAGTATACATTTCTCAAGCTTTTGATGTGGGGCTGCCACTAGCAAGTTTTCACCAAGCTCATTTTGTATGGAAAGTTAACGATTTCACTTCAATTCCAATAATTGGTTACTTGGGGGTTTTATTTTCTTCTTTTGCTTTTGACAACAGAAGCTGTTATGGCAGATATTTCTAGGAAGCATGAATTCCTCTGCCTCAAGACATCTCTTGGCACTTAAAACTGTACTCTGATTAAGGGGATTACCTGAGACCTCTGCAGCGATTCCAACTCTAGGTAAACAGAACAGAATTTTGCAGATCTGTTTGTGTGAGCTCTGCTTCTCAAAAGTACTTCATTTCCATCCTAAGAATTAACCTATTGTGTGCTGGTTAAAAATATCTAACTGTTAAACAACCAATCAGATACCCACCATGTTCTTATTAAACCCCAGAACTAAGCTGAGTCTGGATCAGGTGAGCAGAGGTAAAAGCTATGACAGAAGGAAATATCAGCACCCACTCAAAAGGCTGGATCCTCATGATGGCACGAAGGCATATAACTTGGCATTCTGCAAGGAGGTGCCAGCCTTACATTGCCAACCTGACCACTTTTTAAAATTATAAGATTTCTCACCAAAACCAGCTTTGTCTTTGCAGAAGAAAAACATGGTGAATCGGTTTTAAGAACAAAGATTTAGGAGCCAGGCTGCAGAAGTATGTCCAAGTTCTTCACTAATTACCTATGTTATGTGGGGTAAGTTATTTATCCTCCTTGTGTTTTCATTATTACACTGGTAAACTGTGGATAATAATGGTATCAAATGGCATAGAATTGTTATGTGGATTAGATGAGTTACTATACATAAAGCTCTTAAAACAGAGAATGAAAATAGTAAATGCTCAGCAAATGCTAGCTATTATTACTAATTAAACTAAGTATACTAATTATACTCAATATGCTCTGGAGGATTAGTTATCGGAATTCAGTATTCTATCCTATCCAATAAGAGACTCGCTACCACATTATTTTGGAGGCGTTCCATAAATACTTGTGAAATTACAAGCACCAAAGTGATGACATTTCATAAAACACTCCAGTATAAAAGATGATGGGCACCAAAGAAAGTTGACTGCACTTGTGAGGTTCTTAGGTACAGAATCTCAAAAAGTGAGGTAAGAGGGGTGCTAAGAGTCACCTCTGGGTTATTTCAGATATTCCTCAGGCCTAATAAGGGCTATGGGTTGAGGAAGTCAAGATAAGATGAAACCTTGAGATTCTTATGCGCATGTTTTCTTCCCAAACACACAGACTTTCTAATTTATTTACCATTTGGAAATTGACTTTATGACCTGATTAATCAGAGATTGAAGCATAATTTAGGTAGAACAGATACGATAATAAAAAAACAAAAAAAAATTTACAAAATAAAAGTCATTGCCTGAGGAGACAGCGAAAGGAATGAGACCAAAGGCAATGTGAAGGTGAACTTCAGTTCTACCAACACTGCCTCATTCCTCCAGGAAAGCCTAAAAAGGACTGGAAATTAACAGGACCAAACACAATACGGATGTTTGTTTGTTATATTAGTTTTTCACATTCACCTGAATATTTTAAATTTCTTGGACCAAAAAAAAAAAAAAGAAAGAAAGAAAAAAGAAAAGGGAAAAGCAGCCTTTAATTACTTAAATTGTCTTTCCTAAAAAATAAAAACAAAAATTTAATGACTTAAAAATATGACCTTATAGCTTACACAGAAAATCTGAAAGAACGGCAAAAAATCCTAGAACTAATGAACAATTATAGCAAGGTTGCGGGATACAAGATTAATATACAAAAGTCAATTGTTTTCCTCTACCAGAAATGAACAAGAGGAATTTTAAATCAGAAACATGATACCATTTACATTACAGCCCCCAAAATGAAATACTTTGATATACATCTAATAAAATAAGAAGTTGATGAGGAAAACTATAAAATTCTGATGAAGAATTTTAAAGAAGAACTAAATAAATGGAAAGATAGTCCATGTTTATGGACTGAAAGCCTCAATATTGTCAAGATTTCAGTTCTTCCCAAAGTTATCTATAGATTCAATGCAATCCCAGTCTAAATCCCAGCAAGTTATTTTGGGGAAATTAACAAACTGATTCTAAAGTTTTCATGGAGAGGCAAAATACCCAGAACAGCCAATTCAATACTGAAAAAGAATAAAGTTGGAGGACTGATACTAACCAACTTTAAGATTTACTATAGGAGTTCCCGTCGTGGCGCAGTGGTTAAAGAATCCGGCTAGGAACCATGAGGTTGCGGGTTCGGTCCCTGCCCTTGCTCAGTGGGTTAACGATCCGGCGTTGCCGTGAGCTGTGGTGTAGGTTGCAGACGCGGCTTGGATCCCGCGTTGCTGTGGCTCTGGCATAGGCTGGTGGCTACAGCTCCGATTAGACCCCTAGCCTGGGAACCTCCATGTGCGGAGAGGCCCAAGAAATAGCAAAAAGACATAAAAAACAAAAAAAGATTTACTATAAAGCTACAATATTCAAGACAGTACAGTATTGGTAAAAAAAGACAAATAGATCAATGGAATAAAACAGAGCTTAGAAACAGACCAACATAAATATAGTCAATTGATCTTTGTCAAAAGAGCATAGACAATAACATGGAGTAAAGATAACCTTTTCAACAAGTGGTACTGGAACCACTAGATATCCACATGCAGAAAAGGAATCTAGCTACAGATCTCACATCCTTAACAGGAACTAATGCAAAGGGATCACAGACTTAAATGAAAACACAAAACTATAAAAGTCCTAAAAGACAACATAGGAGAAAACTTAGTTGATCTTGGTTATAGCTATGACTTTTTAGATAAAATACCAAAGATACAATTCATGGAAAAAAATAAGCAATAAACTGGACTTCATTTAGAGTTAAAACTTCTGCCTTATGAAAAATAATGTTGAGAAAATGAGAAAACAAGCCACATACTGGAAGAAAATATTTGCAAAAGACACATCTGATAGAGGACTGTTATCCAAAATATACAAAGAACTCTTTAAAACTCAACAGCTAGAAAACCGCCCAATTAAAAAAATGGTCAAAGTCCTTAACAGAGACCTCACCAAAAAGAAAATATACAAGAAATGGCAAAAAAAAGAAAGAAAATATACACAGATGGCCAATAAGCATATGAAAGGATGTTCCACATCATATATTATCAGAGAAATGAAAATAAAAACAACAGTGAGATACCACCACATACCTATTAGAATGGCCAAAATGCAAAACTCTGATGATACCAAAGGCTGATGGACGTTGTGGAGCAACAGGAATTCTCATTCATCGCTAATGGTAATGCAAAATGGCACAGCCACTTTGGAAAACAGTTTGGTGATTTCTCACAAAACTGAACATAATCTTACCATATGATCCACCAATTGCACTTCCTGGTATTTATCCAGAGGAGTTAAAAACGTATGCCTACAGAAAAACCTTCACATAAATATTATGGCAGCTTTACTCATTATTGCCAAAACTTGGAAGCAACCAAGATGTCCTTCAGTTAGTGAATGGAGAAATAAACTGTGGTGTATCCAAACAATGGAATGTTATCCATCACTAAAAGGAAATGAGCTATCAAAATGGAGCAAAGTGAAACGCATATTACTAAATGAAAAAAGTTAATCTGAAAAGGATACATACTATATGACTCCAATGATATGAAATCCTAGAAAAGGTCAAACTGTGGAGATAATAAAAAGAATGATTGCCAGGAGTTGGGGAGGGGAGACAGATTAATGGGTGGAGTACAAAGGATTTGGGGGGCAGTAAAAATATTCCATGATATTATAATGATGGATACATGTCATTCTACACTTATCCAAACCCGCAGAATGTACAACAGCAAGAATGAATCTGAGGTCAACTATGAAAGTGGATGATACAATGTGTAGGCTCATTCTTGGCAACAAGAGGTACATTCTAGGTCAGTGATATTGATAATGAAAGAGATTATATATGTGTGGAGGCAGGGGATATATGAGAAATCTCTGTATCCTCTCAACTCTTCTATGAACCTAAAACTGCTCTAAAAATAAAGTTGGAAATTTAAAAAAAAGTAATGACTTAATAGTGTACCACCATAACAACATGTATTTCAATTGCTTTGGCATGCCTGTGCCTGAGTGCTTTCACAGATGTACATTAACTTTGAAAAGTCCCAATCAAAAGTCCATAATGCATTAGTACCTCACACACACACACACACACACACACACACACCTCCACCCACCCCTTCTGCAGAGAAACACAACTATAATAGAAAACTCCACAGATACAATAATTAGGGGCCCAGGACTGCATCTGTCACTGAACTGCTAGCTTACATTTAATGACTGCTATGACACACCTAGCCAGCATTTCACTTTAAGGTGAAGAATGTCCACCTAAAAAGTGCCAAGCTAGGTGCTCTAAACACCCCTTATTTCCAGATGATAACAAGGCTGCAAGCCAAGCATAACATTAGCACCAGACATGTAAAATGGGGTAAAGACACTGGGTTCCTGGAGATGCAGAGTAAAGAGGTGAAATATTAATGCCTCCAGGACACTTCTGCTTGCCCCCTAGAAGAGTCCTTTCTAGAAGTTTCTCATGAATCCTTGCAGAAAACATTGTAAAGGACTTGACCTCTCCAGCCTAAGGCAGTCAAGATAGTAGAACCAATGAATGTGGATTCAATTCTGTTATTTACCACTTCCTAGCTGGATAATGCTGTGCAAATTATGCAAGCTCCCTTGAGCCTCGCCTTTCACATATGAAAATGTGGTGGGAAGACCTACTTCTCTAGGACGTGGTGACAGTTAAGTAGCTGATCCATGCTTATCTCCTGGCTTGTAAGAGACATCCCATATCGGCTTCCTGTTCCTCCCAACATGCAGGAGGTAATGAATAATGAAGCCAAACTCTCAAGACATTGAGACAGCTTATCTCCCCCAGAGCCAAACTTCAGAAAGACTGGATAGCCTCATATTAGTGCACAATGTCGGTGTGACTGGGTGCCTGTGTTGTGCTAAACTATTTTCATACTTCCTGCCATTTACAATCATTGTTACTAATTATTCCTATTTTATAGACATGGCAATCACTTAATCCTACTTCATACTGCTACCTTACCTGGGAAGTATGTAAATCCACGTGTGACTCCAGGATCCATGCACCCTAACCCCTGAGGATGCCATTGTTGCATCGTTATTAAACATAAACAAGGAAGGAAACTCTAGAATCACTTTGGGAGAAAAGTATGTCCATAGACGCCTTCAAGTTAGCACATTAGTTTCCTTATGTGAAAACCAAACCCTGCTTCTTACATTCAAGTTCTAAAACTAAGAGTCTGATGTGCGGACTTGGTCAGAATTTATCTCTACCAAAGTGAATTCCTGACAGTTAAGACCTGCAGTCTATTGTTGAAAATACAGTCAACATCACTTCTAAAATGCAGTCAACATCAGGTTGCAGAGCTTCCAATCAATCGTGCCAGAAAAAGACACTTATTTCACATCTGCTCGTTTTCTGTGCCAAACAGAAAAGCAATTATCTGCACCAATTCAAAATACAACTGCTTGGACACAAAACACATAAGAAGAAATGACGATTTTAATCAGAAACTGAAAATCCTAATTATAAACCTAGCATACTGAATGCATAAGAGAAAGGGATTATCACCTCCATGAAGTTTCCCATTAATTTCTGTTCTTTGGAGGAAAATCATAAATTGAAAAGGCTGACATCAATTAAGGTGTGCATAAATAGCAGCAGAGTTTCTTTCTCTCTATCATGGGCGAACATACTCTCATGTCTCCTGTCAATCTTTCTTCAATATGAGAATTCTTCTAAAAATACTAAAATGTGTAAAGTTAATTTTATATAAGATACAATCTTAAAAGACCAAAAGAAAAATACCGAGCTCACAAATATGCAGGCTTGAGTTAAGGTAAAAAAAAAAATCTCAAAATTATTGCTCTTTTAATCTCGAAAGTATAATTATTAATTTCAATGGTTTGAATTTTTAAACCGTCACACTTTAATAGTATGTGCCATCTGGCTTTGTGATCAGACTTTCCTTACCTATTAATCTTAAAAAAAAAAAAAAAAAGATGACCCAGTTATGCACTGCCACATTACAGGATCACAGTGTCTTGTTACCTCTCCCAAGTTCCTTCAAGACACGGCTCCCACCTACCTCCCCAGCCTCATCACTACTGTCCTGAGCTGGTAATAGTCCACACACACACACACACACACACACACACACACAAACATAAACGGCATGCGTGCGTGCACACGCATGCACATGCACACTTTGCAGGTATGTGCCTCTGTGTTGTCCCTCCTGCTGTGCTTTATGCCTAGAAACTCGTCCCCCCTTTCTTTAGCTCATTGTCTCATCTGTTAAAACTCAGTTTGAGCCAAACTTCCCAGCCTGCCTAAGGTCCCCCAGCCTGTGTCTCCCATAATTCAGCAAATACATCTATCATTACACTTGCCACCCTCAGTGTGACCAACATCCCCCCCTGCCCCCGCCCCAGGATATAAACTTAACCCCACTGGACCAGTCTCTTTGAGAATCTGAGTCAGAACACACTAATTCCAGTCCATTTTTTACAGAGAATTAAACTGAGAAGTTCTACGATGCTAGGATTAAGGCAATCCTGCACTCACCAAATTAAAAAGAGTCGGAAAAGAAAACAACACAGATTTTAGAAAAGCAAAAGTCCCAAAAGGTAACAAATAAATGTTCTGAGTTTGCCAGTTCTTGTGTCCAGAAATCAGGTTCAGTACCCAGGCTGAGATGTTATTAGGGTCTATTGTATCCTTCTAATGAATACCTCTTTAAACATCTCTCTTTGTGCCACACCTGCAGCATATGGAAGTTCCCAGGCTAGGGATCTAACTGAAGCTGCCGCTGAGGCCTATGCCACAGCCACAGCAATGCCAGGTCCAAGCTATAAATGTGACCTACATCACAGCTTGTGGCAATGCTGGATCCTTAACCCAATAAGCAAGGCCAGGGATCAAATCCACATGCTCCTGGATACTAATTGGGTTCTTAACCCAATGAGCCACAATGAGAACTCCTACTTAAACATGTTTAAAACTTTTGCTCTTTGTAAGCAAAGAAACTTTATGACATTTGTATATAGTAAGTGTTTAATAAATGTTTATTAATCTGTTGAATCCACAAACTGGAGAGTCAACAGGTATCAGCTTGCAAATACAGTGTTGATGACCCCGATGAGGGCTGAAGGAAAAATATGCATAAGGCAAAAATGTAATTTTTTAATTAAAATATTTAATAATTTAATATTTAAATTTCAAATTTTTCACGAGTACCTTGGACTTAAGTTTCAAAGACTTAATTAGTTAAGAATTCAATTTAGAAAAGGAAAAGAAAAGAGCAAAACACTCACTAGCCAATTTTCCTCCCCAGTCTGTTTTGTCACTTATGAGGAGGGTCCCATTACAGTATCTCACTTCCGGGTCAGCCTCCAACCCCCACACAACTTCCAACCTCAAACACACACACACACACACACACATATCAACAGAGTGCAATAATTAGAACATAAAAGGGAAAGTGACAGCATAGCATCATAGGACTTTGACCAAATAGAGAAACACAAGACCACACCATCCTGTCTCCCTTGCATCATTTCATAGAAGAGAAAAACAAACATCCAGGGAAGTAAAATAACTGGCCCAATGACTAGAGCAAATGAGAATCAGAATAGAACTCAGTTTCCCCCAGCAACCAGGCCACAGCTCCTTACACTACAGTGTATTTCTTGACACCTAGCACAACCAGGAAAACAGATCTTCTCTTTCGAAAAAAACCACTAGCAGTTATACAATGTTCAGATTTTTCACAAACAACAATGGAGAACAAGGGTGGGAGTTTTATTGTTCAAGACATGGTGCTGTCTTAATCATCAATTATTATCACACATGTATTTTCTGCTTAAAACCATCTGGAGCTTGGTACCCAATCTTGACTTATCTTAAAGGCTTACCTGGAGTTCCCGTCGTGGCGCAGTGGTTAACGAATCCGACTAGGAACCATGAGGTTGTGGGTTCAGTCCCTGCCCTTGCTCAGTGGGTTAACGATCCGGCGTTGCTGTGAGCTGTGGTGTAGGTTGCAGACGCGACTCGGATCCCACGTTGCTGTGGCTCTGGCGTAGGCCAGTGGCTACAGCTCCGATTAGACCCGTAGCCTGGGAACCTCCATATGCCGCAGAAGCGGCCCAAAGAAATAGCAAAAAGACAAAAAAAAAGGCTTACCTATCCATCATATTATGTGCCATAAATAAGAGAGAAACAAACTGTATCAAGTATATACTTATAGTCTCTCTTTGGCTCTGCATGAAAACCAAAAGTGCAGTTTTATTATTAAATATACAGCTTTTTATATTAAGTTTTTTCCATCATAAATGCAGTTAATTCCTTTTACAAAGTTACATTCCTCTCACAGCCACAAAGAAAAACTACTTAAAGGTAAAGTGCAAAACAAATCTATCATAAAGACTTAATTGTCAGGAAATAAAAGCTCTACCACCTGAAAATTGGTGATTCTTTAGGAACTGAGGGCATGTATATTTCTTAACATAAGACACAAACACTATTCCTTCCTTTGGTTCAATTCTGGCTGATTGTTTGCATGTGGCTGGTTTTTTTTCTTTTCTTTTTTTTTTCTATGATATATTAATTGCCTTCACTCCCTAAAAACTCGTACTTGTGTTCCCTTTAAACACAACCAGTACTTTTAGAGGTTAAATCGTTAAGAGCAAATCTTTAATGTCAGGCTCCTCATGGAGACCACTGCTTCAGGTGATTTCAAAATCAATATGCATTTTCTAGATTATATATAAAGTAGTAAAGATCATGGATTGAATAATGTGAACAGCATTAAAAATTCACAAGTCTAACACATGAAACACATCTTTCCTCATGGTTATAAAGTCATCAATCTAAAACATTAGTAAATTGTTTTTTATTATTTAATTTTTATACCTAATGATCTGTTGATTAAGTACTACTTTATTCAATAGTAAATCTAAATACATCAAAAATGTTTAATTTTAAAAAGTCCAGAGAGTTCCCGTGTGGCTCGGCAGTTACAAACCCAGCTAGTATCCACAAGGAGGCTGGTTTGATCCCTGGGCCTTGCTCAGTGGGTTAAGGATCTGCCGTTGCCATGAGCTGTGGTGTAGGTCGCAGACAAGGCTCAGACCTGGCATTGCTATAACTGTGCTGTAGGCCAGCAGCTGCAGCTCCTAGCCTGGGAACTTCCACATGCCACAGGTGTGGCCCTAAAAGCAAAAATAAAATAAAATTAAAAAGTCCAATGTTAGTCTCAGAAATTAAAAATAACTCTAAGCATACAACTATATATAATAAGGATGGTATCATCAGTGAAGAATAAGTGTTAACAGGCATTTTGTTTTCCTACTTAATCAATGAACTTCCCTTCTTTGCTACAAGAATATTTTTTTTAATTTTTTTTTCTTTTCATGCCACCACGGTTTATGGAGCTCCCAGGCTAAGGATCAGTTCCAAGCTGCAGCTGCGGCAACGCTGGATACGCAACCCACTGTGCCAGGCCAGGGATCCAACCTGCATCCCAGGGCACTAGAGATGCTGCCGATCCTGTTGTGCCACAGCAGGAACTCCAGAATGTTTTTTCCTTTACAATCATTTTCCTCTAAAATACTGTGAGCTCCTAAAAAGAGAGAAAATAACTAATACCATAAATGAGTCAAGACTAAACCACTTTCATAAATACATCAAAGAAAAGGTGACCCACTATGAAAAGGAGATTTCTAAACAGTAATTCTTCCACATTGGCTTTGGTATAAAGTAAGCATGATGCTGGGGAAAGTTAAGCCCTAGCCTTGCCATTTATGAAAAGCCGTAACTAAAAGCCACGTTAAGCTCTTTTCATGTATTCACTCATCTGTTTCTCACAAGAACCTCATAGAGCCCCTTTTTCTGTACTTTTTCAAGCATGTACTTTTTAACATTCTGTCACATTTAATCTAGAAAACATAGTACCGGTTCAGAACATGGGACAGACAATTTTCAGAGCAAAAAACTGGAAATTCCACCAAATTATCTGAAACCATCAAGATCTATCGCCTGGTATAAAATAACATTCCCATGAAAAGAGTTATTTATGTATACCCTGAGTGTTTACAATGTTAAGATGAACTGATACCACTTTTATTACAATTACTCCACAACCTCTCAGCAGGCTATATTAAAATGATAAATTTTTTCGGAGTTCCCGTCGTGGCTCAGTGGTTAACGAATCCGACTAGGAACCATGAGGTTGCGGGTTCGGTCCCTGCCCTTGCTCAGTGGGTTAACGATCCGGCGTTGCCGTGAGCTGTGGTGTAGGTCAAAGACGCGGCTCGGATCCCGCGTTGCTGTGGCTCTGGCGTAGGCCGGTGGCTACAGCTCCGATTCAACCCCTAGCCTGGGAACCTCCATATGCCGCGGGAGCGGCCCAAGAAATAGCAACAACAACAACAACAAAAAGACAAAAAAAAAAAGATAAATTTTTTAAAAAATGTATCTGGATGGCAGTAGCACTAATGAAAAGAGCAAAGAAACTGGCAGCAAACTCACTACAAATATCCTAAGACCACTACCTATGTTCTACGAAAGAAGGGAGAGATGTTTGGTGTCCTTGAAGTCACCCAGGCTTTAAGCCACAGAGGACAGAGGTTGAGTATCCATATGGTAACTGATGAGCTGATGAAAAACCATGAGCCCTGGCATCCTCTTCTAAGAGCCTAGTGCGGCAGTGACAAAATTGCATGCCAACCAGAAATGCCTATATTCTGATAGTTTTCTCTTTCAACATATGCATCCAGTTGGAAAGCAGATGCCTAAGCTTGACTGCTCTGCACTGAAAAAGGAAAGAACTTATCATCTACTGACTGAAATTCATAAGGGATCCAAAATTGCCAAGATCGGTACCCAATCCAGATTAGCAGAATGAACCAGGGGCTGTCAGCAGTTAGGAACTCTACCAACTGCTCTCCATAAATTAAAAGGAATTGTGCCTCCTTAGCATTTGATTTATCTGGAAGAAGCTTTTAGTGCTAAGTTCTGAATGAAGCCAAGAAACACTTTATTGAAATGATCTACTTTAATGCCGAGTTCAATTCAAGAAGCAAAGCAGATTTCAGTAAGCTTTCAAACTCATCGAAGTAATTCCTGCTTTACCATACAGTCTGGGTCTGGTTAAGAAGGAATAACATCACTATCAACTAATGGTTAGGAAGTAGGAAGGGAATAAACTCTCTTCTAATTCTTTATCTGCAGGAGAGAATACCTTTCTGGGAAGTTCCATGTGTGAGAAAAGCTACTTAAAAGAACTTGAGAGCCCAGCTTGGGTAAATCAATTCACCGAAGAATATCAGAAGCACATTAATGATACTATCCCAATAAGCACAGTTCATAATTAAGAAACCTGATAACGCTGACAAATCTTTTGGAAAGTAACTTTTTTTTTTTAACAGCTGCACCTGAGGCATATGGAAGTTCCCAGGCGAGGGGCTGAATCAGAATTGCAGCTTAGGCCACAGCCACAGCCACAGCCACGTGAGATCTGAGCCATATCTGCAAACTACGCAGCAGTTTGCAGCAACGCTGGATCCTTAAACCACTGAGCAAGGCCAAGGACCAAACCCAAATCCTCACAGAGACAACATGGGATTTTTTACCCACTGAGCCAAAATGAGAACTCCTTAAGTTTTTGAAAATAAATTTCCCACTATTTCCATCATTCCAATAGCAAAACAGCAACATTTGTTTACCCTTCCCAGGAAAATCCATCCTTCTCCACAGGAGGACAAATGCCTACAGCAATCACCACCTCCCTTCTCCAGTGCCATCCCAGACACTAAGCTTTTCTGCAGTTCAGTCACACCAGGAGGCGCTACAGGGACTTAGCAAAAACTATGGTCAGTTATTAAAAAGACATTATTATATTTTTAAAAATTGGCATGGAGTTCTGTTGTCTCCGTGGCAGTGCAGGTTCGAGCCCTGGCTGGGCACAGTGGGTTAAGAATCTGGTACTGTCGCAGCTGTGGCATAGGGTACAGCAGTGGCTCAGATTCAATACCTGGCCCAGGAACTTACATATGCAGGAGATACAGAGAAAGAAAGAAAGAAAGAAAGAAAGAAAGAAAGAAAGAAAGAAGAAAGAAAGAAAGAAAGAAAGAGAGAGAGAGAGAGGAAGGAAGGAAGGAGAGAGAAAGAGAAATTGACAAACTATGGAAAAGATTGGGCATACATGGAACAAAGGTAAGATGATATCCTTTGAATATTGCGTCCAAATGATAGGATCATGGGCACAAAAAGTTATAAAGTTGTCTAATAATAAATAACTTTAACAATAATTATGTTAGTTTGTTTGGTCTTTATAAAATACAGTCTGGTTTATTGCTTTCTTGGGTCCACTACCATCAGGTGTCAAATAAGTCACAGTAATCTGGCTGCAGCCATTTATACCATTGAAAAAGAGAGAGAATTCTGTATAGAGAAGAACAAATCTGACTCCTTATTAGATCTGTTCCCTTTTTCGGTGCTTAAGTCATGGTGGCTCCGCACTTATTGTAAAATAATGTTGCATATACCCTGAACTATGCAGGACAACCTAGTCTTAGGGTTCTGATCTTTAAGAGTCCATTCCTTCCTATAGAGATAAGCTGCAAAACAGAGAATAACATTCACCTTGATGGAGGTTGATAGGAAAATCGTGACCTGCCTTACATGGACAGTTGCAGGAACAAAGGATTCCTACACCAAGGACACCAAGAAACAAAGGACACCAAAAAGTCTGTGACAACTAACCAGGCCCTTCCCTGACCTGGCCCTTAAAAATGCCTTCCTGAAACCCTCTGTAGAGTTCAGGGTTTTCTGGGGACAAGCCCCCTGTCTCCTTACATGGCCCTGCAGTAAATCTTTCTTTGTTCCAAACTGCAACATTTTGGTTTATTTGCCCTGTCAGGCACAGGAACTTGTGTTCTGACAATTTCAAAGCAAAATATGACCCAGCCCATCTTTAAACAAAGGAAGTGAAGGAAGTTCCTGTTGTGACTCAAGGGTAACTAACCTGATTTCCATGAGGATGCAGGTTCAATCCCTGGCCGAAGTGGGTTAAGGATCCAGTATTCCCGTGAGCTGTGGTGTAGGTGGCAGATGCTGCTTGGATTCCACATTGCTGTGGCTGTGGCGTAGGCCAGCAGGTGGGATCCAGTATTCCCGTGAGCTGTGGTGTAGGTGGCAGATGCTGCTTGGATTCCACATTGCTGTGGCTGTGGGGTAGGCCAGCAGGTGCAGCTCCAATTCAACCCCTGCCTGGGAACTGCCATATGCTGCAGGTGTGGCCCTAAAAAGACCAAAAAGTAAATATAGAATAGAATAGAATAGAATAGAATAGAATAGAATAGAATAGAATAGAATAGAATAGAATAGAATAGAAAAGTGAGAAAAAATGATCAGCATCAATTAAAGAACCTGAAGTCTCCATGTCTTGGCTATTGTGAATAGTGCTGCAATGAACATGCATGTGCATGTGTCTTTTTCAAGGAAAGTTTTGTGCAGATATATGCCCACGAGTGGGATTGCTGGGTCATATGGTAGTGCTATGTATAGTTTTCTAAGGTATCTCCATACTGATCTCCATAGTGATTGTACCAGCTTACATTCCCACCAACAGAGAAGGAGAGTTCCCTTTTCTCCATGCCCTCTCCAGCATTTGTTATTTGTGGACTTATTAATGATGGCCATTCTGACTGGTGTGAGGTGGCATCTCATGGTAGTTTTGGTTTGCATTTCTCTAATAATCAGGGATGTTGAGCATTTTTTCATGTGCTTGTTGGCCATCTATATATCTTCTTTGGAGAAATGTCTATTCAGGTCTTTTGTCCATTTTTCACTTGGGTTGTTGGCTTTTTTGCTGTTGAGTTGTATAAATTGTTTGTATGTTTTAGAGATTAAGTCCTCGTCAGTTGCATCATCTGAAACTATTTTCTCCCATTCTGTAAGTTGTCTTTTTGTTTTCTTTTTGGTTTCCTTTGCATGCAAAGGGCTGTCAGTTTGATTAGGTCCCATTGGTTTATTTTTGCTTTTACTTCTGTTGCTTTGGGAGACTGATCTGAGAAAACATTTGTAAGGTTGATGTCAGAGATTGTTTTGCCTATGTTTTCTTTCAGGAGTTTGATGGTGTCTTGTCATATTTAAGTCTTTAAGCCATTTTGAATTTACCTTCTTGCATGGTGTGAGGGTGTATTCTAGTTTCACTGATTTGACGCAGCTGTCCAGGTTTCCCGGCAATACTTGCTGAAGTCTGTCTTTTTCTCATTTTATGTTCTTGCCTCCTTTGTCAAAGATTAATTGACCATAGGTGTCTGGGTTTATTTCTGGATTCTTTATTCTGTTCCATTGGTCTGTCTGTCTGTTTTGGTACCAGTACCACACTCTCTTGATGACTGTGCCTTTGTAATATTGCCTTAAGTTTAAGACAATTATCCTCCTGCTTGGTTAACATATATTAACATATATAATATAATTCCATAAAGTGGTTTATGGTCTTAATGTGGATTTATCACTGAGGTTTAAACTTGCATTAGGAAATTTGAAAGTAGGGGAGGGAATTTAGTAATATGAACCCACAGATTTCACTTTCAACTGTTGGAGGTATTTTTCTGTGCAGACTCCACCCTTCTTTTGCTTGTTCATTTCATTTATTAAAGCAGTAACTGAGATTGAAAATGGCTCATCTGAGATCAGTCAACCAGAAAGGTGTGTAAAATGGTGGGGGGAGAACCCAATTATTCATCAGTCATAGAGGCTTTTGGCACAGATTCCCTGTGTCACCTGGAACTCTCTCTTTGCTAGCTTATCAAGTTTCTCTCAAACCTGTGAGGTTGTTAATAATGATCTGAAACACATCTGCCATCACAGGATCATATGCATGGAATGAAAGTTCAAAAATCTTACTTAGGAGTTTAATCTACATGGCATTTCTTAACTTTAGGGAGAAAGAGTACAAGGCAAAAGCTACAGAAGTAGAGCATTAAAATGATACTTAAAAGATCCGTTACCCAATGCTATCAGTGAGGGTCAAAATATTTACACGCCTCCCTAAGTCCCCTGAATTTAATTACCTCACAATTTCACTTTAGTGCCAACATGTTCTCTAGTCCTAAACTGTCTTAGTTTCTTTTATTTATTTATTTATTTTTTGTCTTTTGTCTTTTTGGGGCCGCACCCACGGCATATAGAGGTTCCCAGGCTAGGGGTCGAATGGGAACTACAGCTGCCAGCCTACGCCACAGCCACAGCAGTGTCAGATCCGAGCCACATCAGCGACCTACACCACTGAGTGAGGCCAAGGATCAAACCTGCAACCTCATGGTTCCTAGTTGGATTCATTTCCGCTGCTCCACGACAGGAACTCCCTGTCTTAGTTTCTTGATTTGCATGCCTCTGTGTAAGGTACATAAGGAAAACTTTTAAGACACCCTGAAGTAAAAAATCTACTCACTGTCTTAGCCACAAATGAAGAAAATGAGCCCATTTTAAATAAAAGCAACATGATCATCAGCCAGCTAAGTTCCATGAGGGCAAGTTTTGTTTATTTCACTACCATATATTCCTAGCACCCAAAACAGCCTGGCACAGGGACATATTCAGTAAAAATGAATGAATGCTTCATGACAGATACTGCAGAGCCGCAAAATAAGGAGAAAATGAGCAAGAATTTATTGAGCCAAGAACTGTCTTCGACACCTACCGTAATCGCTGTCATTTAACTATGAAATCATTCAAGCCTGTACATGAACAATGCCTACATAGCTGCAGATATAGATATGAGTTATGAGGATAAGATTTCAGGTAGAATTCCCTGAGCTTTCTAAGGTGAAAGGGAAAGTGTTTTCATGTGCAAATGAACTGGATGCAATGAAGAGAGTGGGAAAGGAAGGTTTACATACAAAACATTTCATACTTCACATACAGCAACTGAATAAAAAGTTGTATCAATTGAAATTTCATCAGATTTCAAAGTGCACACCCTGAGTCTTAGGACTTGCTACCCATAAGTCAATCACTAAATCTCACAGAAAAAACAGGCAACTAATAAATGAATTGTAAAAACATTTTTCCCCGGGTTGGAATTTTCCGGTGTTTGGTAACTTCTGAAAATATTTTTCCTGACAGTATTTAGCCCAATATTTTTTGACAGCCTAGTGCCATGCTTGCAATGCAAGTACATACTAGCGAATAGTCTTAAAGTTCAACCAAAAAAAAAAAAAAACTCACACAAACTCCTTCCTTGCCTACATACTACAGGTTCATCAGTTTCAGTGATGCATCTTGGTATTTAGAAACCAACATAGGAATAATAATATTCACAAAACTAAATTACTACTAATGATGTTGCTGGCTGCCACACACTGAATGGCCACTGTGTGCCAGGCACCTACTTACATTGCTTATTATCTACACTATAGCTTTGAGTTCTGACAAGCAATATAAGGTAATACTATTAGTTCCCCCTTTTGAAGGCTAGAACACTGAGGCTCACAAAGATAAAATAATTTGTCCAGGATTAGGTAAGCAAAAGAGTCAAGATTTAAGCACTGTCTGCAGAGATCTTAAGAACTCAGATAACATGCCTCCTTGAACTTTTATTTTCTTTACCTGGTCACCTTCCGAAAAAACCACAAGCAGAGTAGTTTTTAAAAATAATTTTAATACTAATCAAATTTACAGTCAATATATGACAGCTTTCCTTTCCAAAGAGGGAAAATACATGACAACTCTCCTTTCCAAGGAAGGATAATGATCCTTCTTGACCACAAAAATGTTAATTCAGTAAAACTCTGACCCAGTTCCAGTTGTGCTGTGTACTGCTCTCCAGGCATCATCCTTTCTCAAATAGGCAGAAGCTCAGGGTTTAAAAAAAGAAAGAAGATATTATCTAATTCAATGTATTAGCACCAACACCCTATATCGAAGCAAGTCAGGAGGTGACTCACTTGTGAACCCAAGGATGGCTTCAACCATCTTCTACCCCCGAGAGTTTACTAAGGGGACCAGCCTCTCGGAGCATGACACAGTGTCCTGCCTCCTTCCCAAAGCCAAGTCCCCACCCAAGACTCTGGGCTTCAGAGCATAGCAAACGGGCCAAAGCATAGGCTTAGGGGTCAAACAGCTTGAGTTCCCATCCTGACCTTACCACTTAACCAATTATGCACATGTGGACAAGGTGCTTCACATCTAAGGTCTCCATTTCCTCTTGATAACGCGAATGCTAAGATTTACCTTAAACCAATGTTGTGATGGTTGCATGGGATAACACATGCAAAGAGCCAGTTCACTTCCTGGTACACAGCAGATGGATAGCAAAAAGTTTTCTTGCCTTCCCGAAGGACCTTCTTCCCTGGAGTGCTGGAGCCAACTCCTACTGGCTTCCAAGAGATAACTATTAAATTTTCAGGAATTTTGCAGGCCAGTGATTAAATACAGCCATTATTAAAAATTAAATTATATAACTTATGAGTTCCCCATCATGTCTCAGTGATAACAAACCCAACTAGGATCCACAAGAACGCGGGTTCAACCCCTAGCCTTGCTCAGTGGGTTATGGATCCAGCGTTGCCATGAGCTGTGGTGTAGGCTAGCAGTTACAACTCGGATTCGACCCCTAGCCTGGGAACTTCCATATGCCACAGGTGCAGCCCTAAAAAAGCTATAAAAATAAATAAATAAATAATGTTATACAATAAATAATATACTAGTACCTATATTTATATCAATATATATTCTATATCTTAAAATAAACTACATAAACTTAAATTGTGCTAAACACGAAGGTCAAAGATCCTCAAAGCTCATCACTCCTTAATAAGTTTCCTTCATTTTACTGTTATCTAATGCTCTTGAGGTTATTTATGCCTATTGCCTATTAGGCAGTGGAAATGCTAACACCTCTCCCAACTCCAGGTTCAATGACGTCACATTTGTGGCTTGAAATCAGCTACAGTAGTATTTACATGGAAATGGGCCAACACAACAAGTTGAGATTTACTTTCTTTGAGAGCCAGTTATTTAGCATTTACCGGCACACCGTTAGTATTCACATTTCATCTTATTTCCTTTCTGTTCCAACATTTTCCATCTCTACAAGTTACCTACACAGATACACACACCCATTACATTTAAAATAAAAATGAAAACAAAAACCTAACACCCATCCAGGCACCATCCTTTGCCCCATTCCTTTGAAGCAGGAGATAGATGGGTCCCAGGCTGAACAACTGTAATCTGTTCCCTGTGGACAGATAACTTCAAGATATAAAGTTAACAGCAGGAGCAAGGAGGAGCTGTGTCCTGCTTGGATAAAAGACAGAGACCACCTGGTTCCTGTTCTTGAGGTCAAGGAGACCCCCCAGAACTGCATCAGGGGTCAGAGGAAGGAGGGGCATCAGACCATAGCACATCCTGTCAACTTCCCAGAAACCCTGGGGGTAGAATCCATCCTGGCTAAAAGATGCACATGCACACAGGGGAGGGCCCCAAGTCAGGCCAAATGTGGGTTCGAGGCCAGACGAAACAAGATAATGAGCCAGAGGAAGCCCGGCAGGACTGCCCCATACAAGGGGTTTCAACCACCTCCAAAGCATGTGTTGCTCTCGTCCTCTCTTATTCTCTCTCTCTTTCTGTTTCTCTCTCTACACACACCCCACCCCCACCACTGTGTTTCTCCACCCCATCGTCTCTCTCTTCTCCTTTAATAAACATTTCATTGGCTTCATTACTCTCAGTCTCTTTGCCCAATTCTTTCTCCAAAGGGACAAATACTGGGGACCTACATCAAGAGATTAGGGTTTAGTGTTCTCTTTCCAGAGAACACCTTCACTGCCAAACGGACTGAAAAATATTCTCTGTATGCCTGATTTCAACACTTCCTTACCACCCACTCATTAACATATTCATTTCACAAACATGTGAACTCTTACTGTTAGTCAGACACTATGAAAGGAAGTGGGGATACAAACGTGTACAGAAACCAACAGGGTCCCTTTCCTGATGGAACGCAGTCACCCCGCCGCCTGACTTCTGTCCCTCCTCGAATGTCTCCAATGCTCTATTTTTCTCATTCAATTTTACTGGCGTAGAGTTGGTTTACAGTATTGTGTTAGTTTCAGGTGTACAGCGACATGAATCAGTTCTATGTATCCATATAGCTGTTCCTTTCAGAGTCTTTTCCCATAGAGTACTGTGAACACTTCCCTGTGCTATACAGCACATCTTTGTTTTCTCCTTTGCTCTCCTTAAAAAAATTTGCAATTTCCCCCAAATGTGTTGTCTTCTTTTCCATCATGCCCTGTAGCAAAAAGTCACAATTTCCTCAAGGTTTTCACTGTTTATCTCTTCTTTTCACTCAGGAATTTCATGCATTGCTGTGAGTTCATCCTTTCCCAACCCTCAAAAAAACATAATTTTCTTCTAGCATTTCCAGCTCAGTAACAGACACCACCATCGACCCAACTGTCAGTAAGCCCTGTTAGATCTGCAACCAAAACTTACCCCAAATCCACCATATCCCTGCCTCCCAGTGTCTACCACCCTCGGCCAGGATGTCTTCGTTCTCCCTCAGTCTGTAGAAAAGCCTCCTCCCTGCTTTATTCTTGCCCCCTAAATCAGTCACACAAGAAGCCAGACTGGACAATTTTTTTTTTTTTTAATTTTTATGGCTGCACCCTTGGCGTATGGAAATTCCCAGGCCAGAGATCGAATCCTAGCTGCAGCTGCAACCTACACCACAACTGCAGCAACACCAGACCCTTTAATCCACTGCACCAGGCTGGGGATTGAACCCAAGCCTCCCCAGCAACTGAAGCTGCTACAGTTGGATTCTTAACCCACTGCGCCATGCCAGGAACTCCCAGACTGGACTTTATTTTTTTGTCTTTTGTCCTGTTAGGGCCACACCCGCGGCATATGGAGGAGGTTCCAAGGCTGGGCATCTAATCAGAGCTGTTGCTGCCAGCCTATGCCACGTGCACAGCAATGCCAGATCCAAGCCACGTCTGCAACCTACACCATAGCTCAAGACAATCCGGATCCTTGACCCAGTGGAGCGAGGCCAGGGATTGAACCCACAATCTCATGGTTCCTAGTCAGATTCGTTTCCACTGCGCCATAACGGGAATTCCAACTGGACATTTTTTTAATGCAATCATTTCTCTCCACATTAAACAAACAAACAAACAACAACAACAAAAGCCCTCCAGAGTCTTTCCATTCCTCTCGGAATAAAATCCAAACGTGCTTCCATGGCCAACCCGCTCTTCATTATCTGGGCCTGCCCACCCCCTGACCTCACCCCTTCCAATCCTCATCTGCTCATTACCCCAAGTCTGGAACCCTCTGGCCAGATCTTAGAAGGGCTAGCTCCTCCTCTCATCCTCAGAAATTTGGGAGGCCTCCCCTGACCCACCAACATGAATTCACCCCAGGCAGACCCACCCACGACTCTCTACCACACTGTTCACTGACCACTGGTTATTAGTGTCTGTCCTCGACTGGAAGGGAAGCTACACAGGAGCAAGGACCTTGCTTCCTTCTTCCCCATCACACCCTTGGTGCCTGTAACAGTGTCTGCCACATGGTAGACACTCAGTAGATATTTGTCGATGAATGAAAAAAATGGAGCATGATCCAAAAGCCAGGAAAAGGCAGGAATAACTGGAAACAAAGACCCTGAAAAGAGGGTGTTTTCTGGGATGGCCCAAAAATATGAGGTGGTAAAGTGCTGACAGTATGAATCAAATTTCCATCTTTCTCAAATTCTGACTTGACCATGGCTATTTCAGAGGTAAGCTAATTCAGTGAGCATCTGTTCTGAAAGTCTATGTTCCTTTTCATGGCGAGGCCAAAGGATTTTCTTTACAAAGAAAGAAAATCCCACACATTAAAGAAGATGATCCAGCATCCTTGAAAACATTTCTGAGAGGCAGTATCCCCTGGGTTTCCTCACTTACTTGTGCCAGAATAAATTCCTATCACACACAAAGAGCAGGGAGAGACAGAGCAGGGGAAGGCAGGGCTCTGCTGGCCCAGAAAACTGTGGAGTCTGTGCTCTGACAGCCAGGGCACTTCCACCAGGGAAGCGGCAAAATGTTTGTGCTTCTTAACTGAGGCTTCACAGCCTCATCCCCTGCTTCCCAATAACAGCACCATGGGGGCTTCAACACACTTTTTCCAGTTACTCCTTTCTTATCTGATCTACTACAGTGAAGGAGAGAAGGAAGGAAGGAGGAGGGAGGGAGATGGGGCAAGAAAGAAGAAAGGAGGGAAACAAGAAGCATCACAAAGAACCCACTCAGTGCTTCACTTTTCCATTGAGCCCCCTGCAACAGGTGATGCTGGATGGCGAAACACGCAAGGTCAAGGAGCCCAGCCCAGTACCTCATCAAGGACCACACAGCTCGAGGAGACACAGGGAATCCACTGCTCTTGGGTTCTGGTGGCAATGGGGCATGGCAGCCACCCCAAGCTCCTTTGTGAGGGAACCTCTGCTGCTTCCCGTTCTCCCGGAGAAGGTGCACTGGCGGTGCGGAGGGTGAGGAGCTCCCGGGCTGCTGCAGGCTGTGCTGATGGATGACCCCGTTGCTCCTAATTGTGCAGGGAATCAAGGGGAAACAAAAGCAAACAGAATGACGAGACTGGCAACAAGGAACAGCAGTCCCCTGATCCACCCCCAAGCCCTGCTCCCTGGAAGCAGTCATTCGCAATAGTTCTTCCGCTTCTGGTAACGATCACAATAATTTTTAAATAATAAAATTATAATGTTGTTTCTTTTTTTCATTTTTAGAGGTTTTCATATTGACTCCCTGCTATGGAAGACGAGGACTCTGTCCTTACATGGTCACCAACACACGTACACACATCCTCTTTACCCCTCATGCTCCACATTGATTTCTCTCATGATAAATATAATTTGGATTCTCTTAAACTCAGTTGAAGTGATATTCAGGATTTACACTATTATGATCTTGTAAATATTGTTCACAGCTGATCTACCCAACATACGCCTACATTTTTCTCTCATGAATGCTCTGAGATGTAACTCATAACCACTAGCTGGGCAAAAATGTTAAAGTCTGGCGTGACTAGGTGATGGTGAGAATGTGGAACAAAGGAAATTCTCATTCACTGCTGTGGTCATTTCAAGAGCAATGTCTCCACAGCTGGCCAGTGGACACAGGAAAAGATGCTCAATGTCATTAACTATTAGAGAAGTGCAAATAAAAACTACAATGAGATACCACCTCACACGGATCAGAATGGTCATGATTAATAAGTCTGCAAATAACAAATGCTGGAGAGGGTGTGAAGAAAAGAGAACCCTCCTACACTGCTGGAGGAAAGGTAAACTGGTACGACCATTATGGAGAATAGTATGGAGGTCCCTCAGAAAAGTGAATACAGAACTACCATATGATCCAGCAGTCCCACTCCTGGGCATATATCTGGACAAAACTATAATTCAAAAACATACGTGCACCCCTATGTTCACAGCAGCACTATTCTCAATAGTCAAGACATGGAAGAACCGAAATGCCCACTGACGGATGAATGGATTAAGAAGATGGGGTACATATAAACAATGGAATACGATTCACTCATAAAAAAGAATGAAATAATGCCATTTGCAGCAACATGGATGCAACTACAGATTATCATACTAAGTGAAGTCAGTCAGAAAGAGAAAGACAAATGTCATGTGATATCATTTATATGTGGAATCTAAAATAAGGCACAAATGAACCTATCTACAAAACAGAAACAGACTCATAAACATAGAGAAGTCATGATTGCCAAGGGGGAGGGAGAGGGAGTGAGATGGACTGGGAATCTGGGTTTAGTAGATGCAAACTATTACATTTAAAATAGGTAAGCAATGGGGTCCTACTGTATAGCACAGGGAACTATATCCAGTCTCTTGGGATAGACCATGACGGAAGATAATGTAAGAAAGAGAATGTATATAGATGTATGCCTGGGTCACTTCGCTGTACAGCAGAAATTGGTATGACAGGGTAAATCAATTATACTCTAATAAATTTTTTTTTTAAAAAAAGAGCAATGTCTCAGCATCAACACAGTGAACAAGTATCTTATCTGTGGTCCCAGCAACTCATTTCTGTGGTTACGCCCTAGAGAAACCTGTAGGTATGTGTACACAAAAATTTACTATAGTGTGGTATTCAATAGCAAAACATGTGAAAATAACCTAAGCTCCAAATCCAGAAGAATGGGTAAATAAATTGTAATAATTAAATACTTACTATACAACAGTTAAAATAAATGAACTCTAACTACATGTATCCACACTGATGGATCTCAGAAGTCCAATGTTAAATAAAAAGAAAAGCAAGTGGTACCATCTATATAAAATTTGCAACTACATAAACAATGCTATTTGATATTCACCAGTATATACTTATGAAGCAATAACGTACAAACCATCCTAGAAATGAAAAGTGCCAAATTCAAGATTGTGGTTATTTCTAGAAAGAGAGGGTAGGGACTGGTGTCAAGGAATGTTATTCTCAGCATGTTGGAAATTATATAGTAATTTTTTTAAAAAGAAAAAACATTAACTTTTTTCTGATCTTTTTTTTGGAGGAGGTGCTTTTTAGGGCCGCTCCTGTGCCACATGGAAGTTCCCAGACTAGGGGTCAAATTGCAGCTGTAGCCAACTGGCCTACGCCATAGCCACAGCAACACAGAATCTGAGCCACGATCTACATACACCACAGATCACAGCAATGCCAGATCCTTAATCCACTGAGCGGAGCCAGGGATTGAACCCACATCCTCATGAATACTAGTTGGGTTCATTACCACTGAACCACAACAGGAACTCCCAAGGAGCTGATCTTTTACCCGAAAGTGTTTCTTTCTAAAGGTGGTGTCAAATAAAAGAAATTCCACTCTCCATTCTTGTGGCCCAATATTAAATTTTAGGAATTACTCTTCATGTAGGAAAGGGTTTCCAATGCTGTTTCCTGCTGTTTCTTTCTTGCTGCCTGAATCCCACAATGAAAGCCCTCCAGAACAACCTAGTGTCATGATGTTTATTCTAAATTAGTGGATAAGAATTGTGCAAAACTGTTTATGTGTACGTTATTCTAAGAAAGGGGGACATAATTATACGAGATTCTCAAAGGGGTCACAACCCCCAATACAGGCAGATCCTCGGACCTGGTCTCCTGGTATAAATGTGAGCCCAGGCTCTGAGCTCCAGTTTCCCTGGGAGGCCTCCAAGTCCCCATTGTGTGTGCTCCGTGGTGGCAGGGGTGCTCAGAGGCAACCCTGTGGCTCTGGAGTCACACAGACAGAAGTCCACAGGAGGCTGGGTAACTCTGGAGAGGTGACTTTCTGTGCCTACGTTGTCTCCTTTGTAAAACAAGGGTAGCAGTTGTGAGCATTAAGTGACTTCATACCTGTAAATGGCATGGCCCAATGCTTGGCACAAGGCCTGCACATAAGAGAGAATATTATTGGCCAGGTCTCCCTATTACAGGCTCTCTGTTCCTGATCACTTTCACAACTGTACTCAGTTGCTGATGTAATTATTTATATGTCTGTCTCCCCAGTATTGATCTTTGAGAGAAGAAATCTTGTCTGTCTTATTCTTGGCCAGGCACAGAATAAGTATGTATTAAATGGGTGAATAAAAGGATGAAAGAAAGAATGAATGCCTCCACTTTTGCACAGAGGCTGGTAGTGTGAGAGCTAAAAGTTACTAAAAAAATTTTGAAAATCCCATTGACTATGAGCTATGCAACTTCAAAGCTACATATTAGGCATATTATTTTTTTCCATAGAACTTCTAGCAGTTTGGTATGATGAAGCTCAGGAATATTTATTAGGAGTTCCCACTGTGGCTCTGCGGGTTATGAACCTGACTATCATCCATGAGGATGCGTGTTTGATCCCTGGCGTCGCTCGGTGGGTTAAGGATCCAGCATTGCTATGGTTGTGGCATAGGCTGGCAGCTGCTGTTGTGATTCAATTCCTAGCCTGGGAACTTCCATATGCCACAGGTGCAGCCCTAAAAAGCAATAATAATAATTATTATTATTATTATTACCATCATCATTAAAGGAATAAGAGACAGTTATTCCTTTGAAAAAAGCCTAGCTCTCCATGGGCTGAAGAGTCCCAAGACTGAGCAGATATGACTTCAATGATGATTGTGGACAAAACAATGCCGTCTGCCATTTCAGTCAACAAAGAGTGTTGCCTGCCTAGTTCCTAAAAACAATGAGCCATCAAGCCAAATGCCACTGCCAGCCCTGAAGGTTCACCCTGAGGGGAATTCATGATGGAGAAAAACAGGATACAGGCGCTAGATAGTTGAGATGCATATCAAAGAAATATTTTAATGAGCCCTGCCTCTCATCTTCCCATATATAGAAAAGCACTAAAATCATTAACTTGAGAGGTCTGTTTCTGTGATTAGCAGTAATCTCTTGAGTTTCAACTCTATAGGTTTTGGGGGGGGCGGTTTCCAGAAAAAACACATACATCCCGGCTCCTCCCTTATCTCTTTGGAACAGCCCATCAGAGCTCTCTGAGAAGCTGCTTTCCCAGGCAACAGTCCTTAGTATAAAGCATAATTCTCAATCCTGAGAATAAAACATAATTCTCAACTTTTAGGTTGTGTATTCCTTTTTTTAAGTCAACATGAGGTTAAAACAGCACTGGACTGGACCAAAAGGGAAGGTCTATAGTCACCTTTCCAATCCTTCTGCTGTCCTTAAGGAGAACAGAAAGATATGAGGAGGCAGGTACAAAGAGGATGCAAGAAAGTGGGAAGCCAGAAGGGTTGATAGGTCGCTCTCTAAATGGCAAAGTCAGCAATGTAATTACTCCCATGCGTTGAGAGATACTGAGGAAAGGCATTCTCATATAAGCCTGGGGGAGGGCCTCTGGCTCACTGCTGCCTTAGCTTGAGCTTGGGTCAAAATGATACCTGGGCTCCTTGCTTTTACATGCCTCTGAGATTTACAGATGGGAGCACTAGAGTCTATTTAAATTATCTCCGAGTACACCCAGGCAGGAAAGTGATCAGAATGTAATGACTCATCTCAGCTTGTTGCCACTCAATAGCACTGCTCTTATCTTTAAGTCAAGAAGTAGAAAGAGGTGGGGAATGGGATAAAATGGTAGGGTTTTTTTTTAAGATAGAATTCTTCATCAGACAAGGCAGGAGAATAAATCAGCTATATTTTTTTTTAAATTTGAATGGAAGGGCCTTCTAAGTACTGAAAAACGAGGTCAAATTGTTAGTAATTAAGGATTTGATAGAGGAAGAAAATTATAGTATGTGCTTGAACTTTTAATATGCCTCAGTCATTAAAAGTCCATCTATATTCCACAGCATAAAATGAAT